>NW_028318210.1:3985000-4304166 GCF_062004578.1 Staurois parvus | reverse complement strand
AGTATTTTGTAACACAGCATATCAGTTGTCTCTTTTCAGTATGGGAAAGTGGGGTATATGGTTTGATGAAAGGGTTGTAAACCAAATATCTGAAAACTAGGGTACATAAAAGGTATAACATATTACCCTGAGGAAAGACTGCCAATCACAAAACAGTGAGCAAATGAATATAAACTCCACCCCTCCTTGCAGGACATTCCAAGCTAATGTCATGGAACTGGTGGTCATGGTATTCGTGGAAATTGTACTTCTTTTAAGTGACTCGAAGAATAGGAATCTTCCATAGTCTGAGACCTGAGGTTTTAAGAGATATGACCTAGCGCAGAGCATTTTTATTTTCATTTTTGGTCCTGCAGATAAAACAGAAACCTTTTAGAGAATTGTTACACAAACCATTGTCCCCAATGGAGGATTATTTTCTGACATGCTTTGATAATTTATAATTTCTTGGGATTTCACTTCCCTGTCTGTCTCAAGACAATGGTTTACAAGAGAGAGAAAATGGTAATACCCCCAACGGGACACAGACTGCAATAAAAACTGGGAGGGGGGGGTCTTCTCCATGCTATTTAAAAACAAACATTGCCTTTAGATCCTACTCCCCCCCCCCCTTTTTTTTTTTTTTTTGAAGAGAGTAGACCTGATAAATCAAGAGCATTGTGGTTTTAATTCTCTTGGTTTTAGAAGAACCTTGATGCCAATAGTTTAATAAATTGACGAACACACTAAGGGGGAATGGGTTGATAGGTGTGCTGTAGAAAAAACTCTGTGGGCCCGTCTTTCCATAGTTAGTCTGGCTGAAAAAAAGACAAAAGTCCATCCAGTTCAACCATAGCAGTACAGATAAAGGCTCACAAGCAGGCAAATGCTTCAGATGCTGCCCTGTGCTTTTTATGGCAGGTTTACAGCCCTGATGCATGACCACACCTGATGCTTGACCACCAGAGCCTAGTCTCTTGGTTGTTGAAGTTCTTGCAGAGCTTGCCTAACACCTGTAGTTATCAGGGTCAGGGAGCCTTCAAGTCGGTTAATAAGTCTCCTGCACTCTCACACTGCCATAGAAATACATGAGCTTCTAGAGCAACATCTATCCTAATCTAATCTCATAAATTATGAAGCTCAACCTGACCTGAGAGAAAGTGATTGCCTTGAAGTAATCTCTGGCAGTAATCTCTGAAGGTGTGGGTGGAGCTCTTCTGGATTCCATCTTGATCTATCCTCTGAAACATTTCTAGCTTTTCCCAGGGCTTCTGGGGAACAAGTAGTGCCAGACATAATAGAGCAGGATATAGGTGGGTGTAAAATTGTTACTGTGAAAGCAGCCAGGCAATGTACATTTTTAGTCTGAGGTCCGCAACAGAAGTCCCAGTATTTCTTTGACAGGTCTGCTTTACTGCTATGTCTCTTTTTTTGGTGTTCTTGTAGAAAAGAGTAGATTGCACAGTACATAGACTCCTTGATGAGATGTGCAGCAATCACATATTTGCAAATGTATACAACAGAGACCTGGCTTTTTTTTTTTTTGTTTTTTTTTATTATAAACCTATTGCACAGGTCCTCATATTTTCTCTCTCCCTAGTAGAGTTGAGAGGCAAGAAAAATTTTGTATAGTACTGGGCACTATTACTTCTGATGATATAACTGAATGTGGAATTTTCACTACTGGCATTGCAGGAAATGACTTATTGCAATATTATGTCCCTGATGAAATGCCAGCTAAGTGTTTACTCTTATATTTATGTTTCTTTATATTAAGGAATACAGCTGAGTAACTGTCACCATTATGTAAATTTAGTTCAACCTTTTATGAATTTTTTTTTTATTTGTAATTTTAGTTTGATTAATTTTGTTTGTATACTGTTTGTAAAATGGTGAACTGAGTACTGTATAGCAAAATAAATTAATAGAAGTCTGTGATTTCCTAGTATGTAGCAAACTATTGAAAGAGCAGCCCACCCAAAATTGGCAGTGGGTTTTTGGATGCCAAGAACATAGTGCCTGGTAATTCTGTGCATAGAGGTTTCAGAATCTGCAAGATTAACAAAAAAACCAGCATGCTTTATGCCTCCTTATACCTAACTTTATCTCCTTCCTCTTTGAGCCCTACAATAATCAGATCTAATTTTAACATTTTAAAGCTGACCTTCAAGCAAACAGCTAAAATGGTGTAACTTACCTGCCAGTAGATTTTGTCATTTCACATTTAGGGACTGTTGCATGAAAACATTGTAATGTCCTGCACTCCATGAGCATTCTCTCAAACTACACTATCTTGCCAGAAGTATTGGGACACCCCTCCAAATCATTGGATTCAGGTGTTCCAATCACCTCCATGGACACAGGTGTATAAAATCAAGCACCTAGACATGCAAATTGCTTCTACAAACATTTGTGAAAGAATGGGTTGCTCTCAGGAGCTCGGTGAATTCAAGCATGGTACTGTGATAGGTTGCCGAAAGAAGTCCATCTGTTAAATTTCCTTGCTACTAAATAATCCATGGTCAACTGTTAGCAGTATTATGACAAAGTGGAAGCAAATGGGAACAACAGTAACTCAGCCACAAAGTAATAGGTCATGTAAAATGACAGAGCGGGGTCAGTGCATACTGAAGCTCACAGTGTGCAGAAGTCGCCAACTGTCTCCAGACTCAATAGCTAAAGACCTCCAAACTTCACTTGACCTTCACATTAGCACAACAACAGTGTGTAGAGAGCTTCATGGAATGGGCTGCATCCAAACCTTAGATCACGAAGTGCAATGCAAAGCGGTGGATGCAGTGGTATAGAGCATGCTGCCACTGTACTCTAGAGCGGTGGAGATGTGTTCTCTGATCACGCTTCTCTGTCTGGTAATCCGATGCACGTGTCTGGGTTTGGCGGTTTCCAGGAGAATGGTGCTTGCCTTACTGCATTGTGCCAAGTGTAAAGTTTGGTGGAGGGGGATTATGGTGTGGGGTTGTTTTTCAGGGGTTAGGCTTGGTCCCTTAGTTCCAGTGAAGGGAACTCTTAAGAAGTCGACAAAGCAAGACGTTTTGGCCAATTTCATTCTCCCAACTTTGTGGGAACAGTTTAGGGATAGCCCCTTCTTCTACCAACTTGACTGTGCACCAGTGCACAAAGCAAGGTACACAAAGACATGAATGAGTAGGTTTGGGGTGCAGGAACTTGACTGACCTGCAGAGTCCTGACCTCAACCTTTGGAATCAATTAGAGTGGAGACTGTGAGCCAGGCCTTCTCGTCCGACATCAGTGCCTGACTTCACAAATGCACTTCTGGAACAATGGTGGAACATTCCCATAGACACTCCTAAACCTTGTGGACAGCCTTCCCAGAAGAGTTGAAGCTGTTATAGTTGCAAAGGCATAGATATTTCAAATAGACCGCACTAAGGTCATGCAATCACCTAAATGCCAGTGTACAAATTAAAGTGCTAACCATAAACAAAAACAAATAAAATATTGGTATTCAGTCCCAACATGTGAATTTAAGTGCATTGGTGCTGTATCCTTAATGGCGAACCTCCGTACTGAGGTGACCAGTGCTTCACTGTGCTCACACTGGTGCCCCACATGGATGTAAACTCACTGTCATCCCATGACCACCTATCTCTAGGTTAGTCAAATGCGCTTTTGGGACTATCCCAATATGCAATATGGTATTGTTGGCCAGTATTCCTTCACACTCATAACCGTGGTTGCTGGTGGTAACTCTCTACTAGGGCTGCATCAATAATAGCTCCTCCCCTCCACAGGCAGTAATTCATATTCTCAGCATAAAATAAAACAAAACTAAACATCCCTTAGTGTAAAACTGTAAGAGCTTTAATAGGGTCAAACAATAAAATGCCACTCACAAAAAAAGTGCCTTTCCTGGCACTATGTGTATTCAGGCTTGTTAATATGAATGGGAGTTAAAATGGCCACCGCGTTCCAGCGTGCATTCCAAAAGGCGGAAATGATGTCGGCAGAAGTTGCGTCATAAGCCCTCAACGCGTTTCAACCAATAGTCTTCAGGAAGTGCAAAGGGTGGGCCAACTCAATATTGAACCCTACAGACTAAGACTAGGATGCCATTTAAAGTTCATGTGCGTGTAAAGGCAGGTGTCCCAATACTTTTGGCACTATGTGTATATTCCAGTAAAGCAATAAAGCCTAGTGTAGGACCTGTCCCAGCCAATGAACTGACGATAAGAAAGTAGCA
Source organism: Staurois parvus (assembly GCF_062004578.1). Taxonomy (NCBI): domain Eukaryota; kingdom Metazoa; phylum Chordata; class Amphibia; order Anura; family Ranidae; genus Staurois; species Staurois parvus. The sequence continues at coordinate 4,299,965 of NW_028318210.1, read as the reverse complement.
ATAGGACGCTAAGGACCTGTTCATATTATGGTGTTGCAGTAACGTGCACATTACTATACTACAATGCAGCACAGCACATGTATATGTGTTCCTCTTCACTGCAGCTCATGTCAGTTGGAATGTGCATTGGGGTGCCAACGCATTATAATGTGCATTAATGCAACGCTGTCGTGGGAACATGCTCTAATGCATCACTCCTCGCCTCCTGCCATTAGGCTTCAAGTATTATGTGGACATCACTGTGCAGTGCAACATAGTATGATTGGCTTGCAGTGTTTTTCTTGCCTGTTTTGTGTAGGGAAAAATAATGGGCCAATAATAGCACTCAGGCATTTTTGCCAGGTATATAAAATACATTTCAATAGGGGAAAATGCCTCCCTAGGAAATGTGCTAGATTAATAATAATAATATTTAATTTTTTAAGTACCTAAGAAGTAAAACTATTCTTTGTAGAATTGGCAGAAAGGAGAGAGAATACAGGTTTTAGCCAAAGATGTCAGATATTGGTTTATATTTTATTATTTATTTTTGAACATTAGATTCTTATATTGTATAGGATGTTTTGTGCACCATCTCCGATTTAGCTGTAAAAGCTCAGGTTTACAAGTCCCACTGCTCCTTTTGAGCCATCGTGTATCTTATTCTGAGGTTTTTTTTGAATTTGTACTCCATCATTATGTTCTAAAAAGATCTAGACTGCTGATCGGTGGCTTTTATAACTATAGTACAAAATCTCTTAAGAAGGGGTGTCCTCTAGCATAACAAGGGTATACATTTTAGAAGGAAAGTTTATTTTACAAAATAACTACTTGTCCCTCTTTCTAATCAGAGTGTGAAAAATCTGAGAGAGTCAGAGAACACACCCTGAAATATAAATATGCATGTATTTATATACCAGTGATATTTATGTTTTAGGTAACGATTAGGAAACCTAAGTGAATTTATTACATTTACACATCACACTTCTTAATTAAAAAGACTGTGTTTTTGTATGCTCTATGGCTTTTGTATACAGAAACCTGTTTGTTCTTCCAACTTGAAGGAAGAAAATCAAAAGGCACAACCCCTCAGGGCTGCCGTAGATGGCTCGAACTTTGGCCAATTACTGCTTGGCAGCCCCTGGGCTTGACAAAAGTCACATTTTCAAAAGACCTTTTATTAAAGGTGCTGGGTGAAAAATTGTTGGTTGAACAGGGCAATCAGATGCAGCCACTGTATGGGTATTCTGACAGCCATGGGTACCAGCTGCCAGAATGCAACACCTGGCAGGAGAGGATTGCTCTATTATTGCCCTTTAGTATGGATGCAGGAATCTCTTACATTTTTTTTTCCCTCTTTCAGCCCACAGGTTAAACAAGAGCATTAATTTGTCCCCCAATTTCAGATTTTAGTTTACGTTGTGCAGATTCCTTATTTTTATGAAGTATAGTATTTTCCTCATTTTTGTGTCACTTTCTGGGGGTTGTATTATTCCATTACTGGGGTATACCCTGAAGTCTAATTAAAAGTCAATTATGGAGATCAGGAGGCATAGCCATCAAAACTTTCTTGTACATTTCGGGTGCGATCAGTCCAAAACTTGGGAAAGGTTTACTTTAACAACTCAAATTAAAAGCATCCTTCTCAGGCCAGCTTACGACTGTCCAGGTAGGTGAACAGGGCTTTTATTCCAGCCTAGACTGTAACAATATTGCGGTTAGGATTGAATCATCTCTGAGACAAGACCTCAGTGCAGTGAAGCAAAGTTTGTCAGATCTGGAGCAGACCATCAATACCTTGTCTACTGACAGGGACTCCATTTTACAAAGGCTACAGTCCCTTGAAACATTCAATAGGCAGCAATCCACTACTATGAACCGAATCTGCTTGCAACACGATGATCTGGAAAATTGCCAGAATAACATTAAAATTTGCAGGCTGCCTGAGGATACTGGCCCGGCAGATCTGAGAGCCACTGTCCCTTTGGTATATTCAGTGATCTGCTAGACAAACCTGCTGCTTCCCCTATAGAAATTGACTGACAGGATACATTGTACCAACTCTCCCGGGGGAATCGAACGTAATCAACCCAGAGACGTACTCTGCCGTGTACATTTTTTATTACTATTGCCCCTGCAATTTGATGGTATCTCCATTCAACTGCTTCAAGACCTTTTGCACAGGACTCTTTATGCGCCACCTGCTACAGTCCTTACTGGACACCATCAGAAATTGTGGCAGCACCTATGTCTGGAGCTATCCAATCCGCTTGGCCTTACTACAGTTGCAAGAAAAAGTATGTGAACCCCTTGGGATTACGTGGAGTTTTGCATGAAGTGGGCATAAAATGTGCTCTCAACGTCATCTAAGTCACAACAATAGAAGAACACAGTCTGCTGAACATAATACTACACAAACATTAGATGTTGCCATGGTTTAATTGCACATAACATGTAAACATTCACAGTGCAGGGAGGAAAAAGTATGTGAACCTTTGAACTTAATAACTGGTTGACCCTCCTTTGGCAGCAATAACCTCAACCAAACGTTTCCTGTAGTTGCAGATCAGACCTGCACAACGATCTGGAGTAATTTTGGACCACTCCTCTTCACTAAACTGTTTCAGTGTAGCAATATTCTTGGGATGTCTGGTGTGAATCGCTCTCTTAAGGTCATGCCACAGCATTTCAATTGGGTTGAGGTCAGGACTCTGACTGGGCCACTCCAGAAGGCGTATTCTGTGCTGTTGCAGCCATTGTTTTGTTGAATTACTTGTATGCTTTGGGTCATTGTCCTGTTGCATCACCCATCCTCTGCGGAGCTTCAGTTGGCGGACAGATGGTCGTTTGTTTTCCTGCAAAATGTCTTGATAAACTCTGGAATTCATTTTCCCATCAATGACAACAATCTGTCCAGGCCCTGAGGCAGCAAAGCAGCCCCAAACCATGATGCTCCCTCCACCATGTTTTACAGTGGGGATGAGGTTTTTATGTTGGTGTGCTGTGCCTTTTTTTTTCTCCACACATAGTGTTGTGTGTTCTTCCCAAACAACTCAATCTTGGTTTCATCTGTCCACGGTATATTTTGCCAGTAGTGCTGTGGAACATCCAGGTGCTCCTTTTGCAAACTTCAAACGTGCTGCAATATTCTTTTTGGACAGCAATGGCTTCCTCTGTGGTGTCCTCCCATGTACTCCATTCTTGTTTAATGTTTTCCTTATTGTAGATGTGTCAGCAAAAATGTTAGCATGTGCCAGAGATTTCTGTAGGTCCTTAGCTGACACTCTGGGATTCTTCTTTACCTCATGCAGCATTCTGCGCTGTGCTCTTGCAGTCATTTTTACAGGACGACCACACCTAGGGAGAGTAGCAACAGTGCTAAACTTTCTCCATTTGTAGACAGTCTGTCTTACCGTGGACACATGAACATCAAGGCTTTTGGAGATACTTTTGTAACCCTTTCCAGCTTCATGCAAGTCAACAATTCTTGATCGTAGGTCTTCTGAGAGCTCTTTTCTGCGAGGCATGGTTCACATCAGACAGTGCTGCTTGAAACCAGTAAACCCAAAACTGGTGTGTGTTTTTTAAGGGCAGGACAGCTGTCGGCAACACATCCAATATCATCAGACTGATTGGAGTTAAGGTTGGCTCACTCCTGGCTCCAATTAGCTCTGGGAGAAGTCATTAAGCTAGGGCCTCACATACTTTTTCCTCCCTGCACTGTGAATGTTTACATGTTATGTGCAATTAAACCATGGCAACATCTAATGTTTGTGTAGTATTATGTTCAGCAGACTGTGTTCTTCTATTGTTGTGACTTAGATTACGTTGAGAGCACATTTTATGCCCAATTCATGCAAAACTCCACGTAATCCCAAGGGGTTTACATACTTTTTCTTGCAACTGTATCTGTCTGCATAATGAAAGCTTCTTCTTGAATGATCAGGATCGATTCCCTGAGGCTTTTTCCTTTCTCCATACTACTCCGGTGGCTGTCCTGGATTGGCTTACTTCAGATCTCGCTCCTGTTGGGGCTCCACTTCCGTAGCATACACCGGGCACCTCCTAACAGAAACCGGCCTGGCCCATCATCCTTGAATCCTCCTGACACTTGAATCCTTGAATCCTGACACTGATCAAGTCATCTTATTTTCATCGACCAGCGCTGCCATTCCTCACCCTGGCCGTGCTCCTTCATAGTAAACCTGCTACAAGCCACCCTAAGGATAGCAGGATGGATTCAGAAGTGGCAGAGAATATCCAGTATATTCTGGTAAAGACAAACTATTGCAGACAAAATGCAACTAGTCAAAGTAAAAAAGCAAACAACTCTGCATGTAATAATAAACTTTTTCCTTCATCTATACTCCAACACCCCATATATAAAATAAGATGAATAATATAAATATACCTTATTACAATCAAATACTCCAAAATAATAATAAAAAAAAAAAATGTCCAAAAGTAATAAGTCCAATAAGTCAATAGTCCACCAAAAATATCTCAATCCAGTGTTTTGAACTTTCAATTTTCATCCCAAACCTCGTGATACCTCGAAAACAATATACTATAATAGTTTATTACCTTCTAAATATCAAATAAATTTATATACCTTAAACGTATGTATGTACTAAATCAGTGCAAACAATAAATAAATGCATCAAAATATACTCAGATTCAACTGTGAGTGACCCGTGAATCATGCAAAAATCATTCCGTGTACACTCCAACAATAAATGAAAATAGTGTACACCCCAAACAAAAACAAACAAAAAAATTCTTTAAAATTAATTAAAAATACATAAATGATGATCTAAATACATAAAACTATCAAATAGATAAATAAAGTGAGACAAATCAAATATAATAGTGAGCACTCCAATTAATACAGTGAACACTCTGTGATGACCTCCAAATAGTGAGATTGAATGCAATTACCCTCAGGGAGTAATGTCAAGCTTATCTGGATGTTCTTGATAAATATAGCAACCACTTCCAGGCTTTCATTCACTTAAGTTGCCAATCCTCCATGTTCCTCCATAAAGCAAAAAGGAGACTTATGTGGTATATATTTTGAAGTATAAAGACATTTTAATATAAAATCTTACATTGGGGTAAGTAAAAATCATCTTTGTGCCAACAAACCAGCCTCTGCAGCCTCCTGGGTTAAGAAACCATGTTTTCCAGATTCCAAAATGGCCGTGCCGACACTTCCGGTGTTGCGTGAATACATCAGACATCACGTCCTTTGACGCGTTTTGTCACTTCCGGACTTCTTCTGAAGGGCTCTCCAGAAGTCCGTAAGTGACGAAACGCATCAGTGGACATGTCTGACGCATTTCTAGTGTCAGAGATTTGTGTGTGTTTTTTTTTTTTTTTTTTTTTCTTCCTATCTTTAACTCTAGCCTTTGTGTGGCATACTGTATGCTGTTCATAACCGATTAGCTTTCTGTCCCACTACTAATATTCTACCTTTTTTGTTGTAGAAAAGGCTTCAGAAATACCAGAAAAAGTGATTCAAGACCGGTTCCGTAAACTTGGTCGCTTCCCAGAAGCCTTCAGCTCTATACATTACAAAGGGACACGTACTTACAACCCTCCTACAGATTTCTCAGGCTTAAGACGTGCTGTTGAGCAACAGCTGGAGAATAACACCACACGCTCCTCACGCCACCCTGGTGTCATATATAAGGCACTGAAGGTAACATAATAAAAGTGATGTATTGTGCTCAAATGCAAGTGGTGTGTGTGTTTTTTTGCTTTTTTTTTTTTTTTTTTTTTAACGGAAGTTTACAGATATATTATAATGTGTGGGGTTTTTTTTTTGGTTTTTTTTTTTTATTAATTTATTTCTTGTTTTGGGGTTTTTATTCTGTCAATGTTTTTTATTGTCTTCAGGCACATCCTAAAATATTTGTCAAAATTTGTACTATTTCATGTAAGGATCTCCTGTGATTCCCATCCTTAATTCCGTATATCTAGTCCATTCAGATTTGATATCTCCAAAAATAAGGTGTGATGGAAATGTACTTTGATACAAATTTGACTCCTTTTGACACCTTAGTATGAAAGTTGTTGCAGAATCTAAAGCTGTGCATTGACATAAGATGATTATCACAGAATCCTGCTAATATCAGATATTCTGTCGATGGCCACCAGCAGATTTCACCAGCTTCCAAATTTTGGATAGTGGGTTTGTGAACTTGTGCAGTTGCAGTTATTCTTACCGAGGTATGCAAACGCTGAAAGTGTCTGCTTTTACCAGTTCCTCCCTGCTCCAAAGGCATGAATATGCCAAAAAGCTGCCAAAAAAGGACCTTTCCCAAAGTTTTTTTTATTATTGTTGCAAGCAGTCTTTTAAAGGAATACTTCAATGAAACATTAAAATGCACCATTCATTTGATACAGGGCACATTGTCAACTTGGTCCAATATTTATTTTTTTTTTTTTGTTTGGAAACTCTTTGGGTCCACGCACATTGGGCTTAAAAAAAAAAACAGTTTCTTTGACAAAAAAAAAACTGAGTATTTTTTTTTAGCATTTTTTTTTCTGCCAGAAAACTCCTCTCAAAAGCAAACCAGAAGGGTTTTTTTTTTTCTGTCTCTAAACTCTGCTTAAAACATGCCTTTAAATGTCCTAACATGCATGGACACCAGGGACGGACTGACCATTTGGAAACTTGGGCACTGCCCGAGGGCCCGGGGTCAGTAGGGGGCCCCATGAGATGCCCCTGGTACCTTTTTTTTCATAGGCTTTTTTGAGTTTGGGCAAGGACACAGGGGCCCCATGATCCCCTATTGCCGGGGGGCCCCATGAGTTGTCAGTCCGCCCCTGATGGACACACAGGATATCTTTTGAGTTGCTTCTACAGGCAAAACACAAAACTCCTGGCGAAGAAGCATTTTTTTAAGCCAGTGTTAATGGACCTTATTGTACTGATGTTTTTTGTTGAAGAGCTGGCAAACAGTTACAACCGCTGTGTGTGGTGTTGTGTTTTGTTTTTTTTTGGGGGTTTTTTTCTGCCATCTATGTCCAATTGCAGAGATTATGGCAGTGATGTCTTCAGCTGTGCACTTTTAGGAGATATTTATTTTACTTACAGGTAAGCTTTATCATGTGCTTACCTGTTGGTAAACGTCAAAGAGCGCGCTTTACTACCACTTTCATTTCCTGTCCCATAGCCAAACAGGAAAGGAGAGGAAATCCCAGCAAATTAATGGAAATTCTTGGGGATCCCCAGGTCATCAGAACTAGTGTCCCCATTGGAAGAATTTCCATTGTATTACTTTTCTGGGGAGAACCCAAAATTTGGGATTTTCTTTTACTCTCAGTGATATTGGTAAACAGGACAAATAGAGAGTGCAAATCTCCATAACAGGGGTACAGACTGCAATAAGAACTGACAGGGGTTCTAATCCCTCTGCACTCTATCCAAAACAGAAAAAAAGGTTTTGTCTTTAGTTATACTTTAACGTAAATTGTGTGAATTTACTTTAGCATAATTTCACTGTTTTACTTGGTAGAATGGTCTCACATTCTGACATGAATGCTTACCCCTGTTGCGTGGTAGTGTTTGATATAAGCTGAGTGCACTTTCTGACTACAGACCAGTTACAGTGTTATCTGGGCTGCATTAGGAGATCACTGATTATACATTTTTTTTTTTAATATATTGTTGCTTCCTAGTATATATTTAAACCTGCAATTACTTATGTTATAATATTTAAGTTGCTTATCAATTATTTTGATGTAGGTGGCATCATGACTGTTTTCCTTTTTTAATATGAGCCTTCTGTATTTTGGTTTTCAGGCACTGAGTGATCGATTCAGTGGTGAGATACCAGATGATCAAATGACACATAGCTGCTTCTTCCCTGATGAGTATTTCACCTGCTCTGCCCTGTGCCTAAGCTGTGGGTAGGTGTTAACTTCTAGGAATTAAAAATTGGGTTTTCTTCTGCAGAAAATTGATCATCTTCATCTTTCTTTTTCTTCTCTACTTTTTTTTTTTTATATAATTTTTAGGTTTTATTTTTTTTTTTGTTACTGTACTTCTCACATGCTTGAAATTTTTTGTTCAGTTTTTACTGTGTAGATCCACAATGGGCACTTTTGTGTGTGATAATATATTAACCGCTTCCCCTCTGCCTTACATACATGTAGCAGAGTACATTTTGGCCTAAAATTTGACAAAATTTTATTTTTTTTTATTTTTTTTTTCTGGACCTGTTTAATAGCAAATTAGTTTTTTTTTTCTCCAAATTGTGTTTTTTTTTTTGTTTTTTTTTTTTATTTATAGCGCAAAAAATAAACGTACACGCGATCAAATGCCATTGAAAGGCAGCTTAATTCGTGGGAAAAAAAGGGTGTACATTTTATTTGGGTGCAGTGTTGCATGACTGTGCAATCGTCAGTTAAAGTAACGCAGCGCTGTAACGAAAAAATGGCCTGGTCAGGAAGGGGGGTAAATCCTCAGGAGGGCAAGTGGTTAAAACATACTCTATGGAGAATAACATGATATTTCTTCCAAAGAATTTAAAATTGCTTGTTGAAAAAGATTTTATCAATCAAATGGATTTTTTGCTTTTATAGAAAACACCTTTCTGATAAGGAGCACACTCTCTTGGACATGGAGCCCCTGTTCCTCTGTGTTTACTTTGCAGAATTCTAGGCACTAATGCTTGCTGTATAATGTATCCAATGTTGAATTGAGGTGTTCTTTATGTGTTTTTTGGATGTTTTTTTGTTCTTTTTTTTTATTTCTTCTAAATTTGAAATGTTTACTTTTAGTAATAGCTGATCTTGAATGTGTCTGGTTCTCACAATCTGACTGTAATGTTCTGCTATGTAGAGCTGGGTGTAAGAATAGCATGAACCACTCGAAGGAAGGACTTCCACATGAAACTCCAAGACGCTGCAGATACTCCCACCAATTTGACAACAGAGTGTACACTTGTAAGGTAAGCAAAGGAGAGACGAGGAAATGACAACCCAAAAATCAGGCGGTTACTGGATAGGTGACAACTTTAGTAATAGAAAGCAATGTACACCTACACAGGTGATTGAACTGGTAAGCAGTAGGGATAGTCCAAATACCATGATAATACATAACACCACTGTTCTTTTACAGTGCAGTACAGTAAATGAGCATAAGTGTAGTAGAAGATAGGTAATTTTAACTTTTTTTTTTTTTTTTTTTTTAGGCTTGTTATGAAAGTGGAAAGGAGGTGAATGTGGTACCTAAAACCTCTGCGTCTACTGACTCCCCATGGTTAGGCCTTGCCAAATATGCTTGGTCTGGGTAAGCGTTTTTATCCAGTGTCTAATTTTAACACATTCTTTCACTGTTGGTTTTGTAAGTCTATTTAATTACAGAGTTGTCACTTGCTACCTGTAGGTACGTGATAGAGTGCCCGAATTGTGGAGTGATCTATCGCAGCCGTCAGTACTGGTTTGGAAATCAGGACCCTGTGGACACTATTGTGCGCACTGAAATACAGCATGTGTGGCCTGGAGTAAGACTTGAATTTATTACTTTTTGTAGTGCCCAAGAAAACCCAATATTTCTGTTAATTTACGAGATAGTTTAGAGCATCAGTCTTGAATTATGCCAGTCTCTGGCTCCTGTATGAATAAACCCCAAGCCAGGGACATTGCTTGCAGGGAACCTTAACCCCTTCCCACCTAAGGGTGAAACCAATGCCTAAGTACAGTTTTTTGCAACTTTGACTTGTTTTTTTTTTTTTTTTTTCTCCAGGACAAATTTGGATTTCTTTTTGTGGTAAATGGTAACGGGTATTTCCTGATTGATTTATTTATTTTTATTACCATCAAAGGAAAACTGGGCCAAAGTAGTAAAAAAAAATTTTTTTAAATGTAGCTGTATATTACCATAATTTACCACCAAAGAACAACCCAAAATAAACTCTGCTGCTCCTGACGATCGCAGCAATAATTGTTGTTTGCACCCGTAGTACGACCCAGAAACCTTGGTGTGCATTTTCTTTTTTTAATCTTGCCTAAAACACTTGACCCTAACACTAACCCTGGCAAACCTTGATCTTATTTTTTTTTTTTCTTAATTTACGTATTTATTTTACACCCCTTTTTTTTTTTTTTTTTTACAGCTTCATCTCCTGCAAGGGGAGTAAGGTACAACATATCTTCCTCTTCATTCAGAAGAGGAAATAAACATAGGGGCAGGCTCACAGTGACTAATCACTGTGATAGCCAATCGGAGGCTATCACAGCAATCAGTTGACCCTGAATCGGGAGTCCTGGGTCTTGATCGTTGGTATGAGACCCGGGGATCTCGGTGAGAGCCCGGTCTCTGTCACAAAGCGAGATACACATATGTGGCCCCGCGAAAAGACCCACTTACGTGAGGCTGCATATATGCATATGGTCGTCGGGAAGGGGTTAAAGTATATGTGAACAAATGCCTCATTCAGTTTAAAATAGAAATGAAAGTCAGAATATTTGTATGTACAGTGCTCAGCATAAATGAGTACACCCCTTTTTGAAAAGTAAGATTTTAATCAATCTCTTAGCGAACACAAGAACAATTTCCAAAAGTTTTATAGAACATTTGTTTAGCTCATTACATGAAAGTAAGATTAATTATATAACTTAGATTACAAAATCTTCAGTTTTACTCAAATTAGTTGATGCAAAAATGAATACACCCCACAACAAATATTACTACAACTAGTATTTTCTATGACCTCCATGATTTGTAAGGACAGCTCCAAGTCTTCTAGGCATGGAATGAACAAGTTGGTGACATTGCAATATCTATCTATTTCCATTCTTCAAGAACGACCTATTTTAGAATCTGGATGCTGGATGGAGAGTGATGCTCAACTTGTCTCTTCAGAATTCCCCATAGGTGTTTGATTGGGTTCAGATCAGGAGACATACTTTCACTCTGTTCTTTTTCATAAATGCAACAGTGGCCTTAGATGTGTGTTTTGGATCACTGTCATGTTTGAAAAGTGCATGATGACCAAGGGCACAGAGTGATGGTAGCATTTTCTCTTTCAATATAGAGCAGTACATCTGTGAATTCATGATACCATCAATAAACGCAGCTCCCCGACACCAGCAGCACTCATGCAGCCCCACAGAAGGACACTGCCACCATCATGTTAAACTCTAGGCACCATGCATTTTTCATTGTATTCCTCACCTTTGCAACGCCACAGAGTTTTGAAGCCATCAGTTCCAAAAACATTTATCTTGGTCTCATCACTCCAGAGTCCCAGTACTCTTCTTCTTTTTCAGCATGGGCCCTGGCAAATTCCAGGTGGGCTTTCTTGTCCATGGGCTTTAGGAGAGGGTTCCTTCATGGATGACACTCATGCATGCCCTTCGTCTGCAATGTACGCCGTATTGTGCCATGGGAAACAATTGCCCCAGTTTGGCTTTTTACTTCTTTAGCTAAGTACAGTGAAGTTGCATGGCGATTTACTTCAACCCTTCTCATCAGAAGACGCTCCTGTCACGGAGTTAACGGCCATGGACGACTCTGTGAGATGGTTGCAATTCCATCTTTGTTAAATTTTTGTATCGCTTTTGCTACAGTATTCTGATTGATAAGTAAAGCTTTACTGATCTTGTTGTAGCCTTCACCTTTTTTGTGTAAAGAAGTAATTTTCTTTCTCAGGCCCTGTGACCTTTCTCTTCCATGTGGTGCCATTGCTGACAGCATGAAATGGGAAGAGGTTTTCTTTAAGTAACGCCCTTTTATAATCAACTGTGTGCTGGACACCTGTTTACTGAATAATTAGACTCACCTGTAGTTGAATTCTTGTTCATTAGGATTTTGTTGTCTGATATTAGCTTTACTCCTAGGACTTTCATTGGGGAGTCTTCATTTTTGCAACATGGCCTTGAATGAATTTGTTGGAAAAAATGCTTTTATGTGTGCAAATTAACAAATCATGTTTGCAATCAATGGCCTGAATTTGTGGAAGTGTTTTGTAGTATAGTGTCCCATAGAAAATGTTGATTTTGAACGGATAGTAAAGGTTTTCTGAAAAATCTGTTGTGGTGTAATCATTTATGCTGACCACTGTATATATGCATGTGTGTGTTTGTATGTAATATATGTACATACACTCACTGGCCACTTTATTAGGTCCACCTTGCTAGTAGCGGGTTGGACCCCATTTTTGCCTTCAGAACTGCCTTAATTCTTTGTGGCATAGATTCAACAAGGTGTTGGAAACATTCCTCAGAGATTTTGGTCCATATTGACATGATAGCATCACACAGTTGCTGCAGATTTGTTTGCTGCATATCCATGATGTGAATCTCCCATTCCACCACATCCCAAAGGTGCTCTATTGGATTGAGATCTGGTGACTGTGGAGGCCATTGGAGTACATTCATTCATGTGGAGGCCATTGGAGTGAATGCATTGTCATGTTCAAGAAACCAGTTTGAGATGATTTGATCTTTGTGACATGGTGCATTATCCTGCTGGAAGTAGCCATCGGAAGATGGGAGCACTGTAGTCATAAAGGGATGGACATGGTCAGCAACAATACTCAAGTAGGCCGTTGCATTTAAATAATGCTCAGTTGGTACTAAGGGGCCAAAAGTGTGCCAAGAAAATATCCCCCACACCATTACACCACCTCCAGCCTGAACCATTAATACAAGGCAGGATGGATCCATTGTTTTATGTTGTTTACGACAAATTTTGACCCTACCATCTGAATGTCACAGTTGAAATCGAGAATCATCCGACCAGGCAACGTTTTTTCCAATCTTATGTTGTCCAATTTTGATTAGCCTGTGCAAATTGTAGCCTCCGTTTCCTTTTCTTAGCTGTCAGGAATGGCACCCGGTGTGGTCTGCTGCTGCTGTAGCCCATCTACTTCAAGGTTCAATATGTTGTGCCTTCAGAGATGGTTTTCTGCATACCTTGGTTGTAGCAAGTGGTTGAGTTACTGTTGCCTTTCTATCATCACGAACTAGTCTGCCCATTCTCCTCTGACATCAACAAGGCATTTTAGTTCATACAACTGCCGCTCGCTCTCTGTAAACTCTAGAGATGGGTGTGCATGAAAATCCGAGTAGACCAGTTTTTGAAATACTCAGATCAGCACGTCTGGCACCAACAACCATGCCACGTTCAAAGTCACTTAAATCCTCTTTCTTCCCCATTCTGATGCTCGGTTTGAACTTTAGCAAGTAGTCTTCACCATGTCTAGATGCCTAATTGCATTGAGTTGCTGCCATGTGATTGGCTAATTAGGAATTTGTGTTACCAAGCAATTGAACAGGTGTACCTAATAAATACAGTTAGGTCCATATATATTTGGACACAGGCACAATGTTTTTTTTTTTTTTTTTAGGTATTGACCAAAACATATTCAAGCTATAGTTATATAATGGATATGGGCTGAAAGTGCGCACTCTCAGGTTTAATTTGAGGGTATATACATCCAAATTGTAGGAAGAGTTTAGGAGTTTCAGCTCATAAGAGTAGCCACCCCCCTTTTTCAAGGGACCAAAAGTAATTGGACAGTTGAATCAAAAGCTGTTTCATGGCCAGGTGTGGGCCACTCCTTCGTTATTTCTTCATCAGTTAAGCAGGTAAAAGGTCTGGAGTTGATTCTAAGTGTGATATTTTGCATTTGGAATTTGTTGGGGGGGGGGGGGGGAGGATCTAAGAGCAGTGATTCCTAAACCCTGCCTTCAGTTTGGATGTACATACCCTCATATTAAACCTGAGAGTGTTCACTTTCAGCCCATTATCCATTATATAACGATCCTTGGAGGACAGGCAGAAAACTGACCATGCTGAGGTTTGCTCTCATGTGTAACATGGTCACTTTGAAATCTAAGAGCAGGGGGACTGGCAGGACTACCAGGTATTTCACACAAAGGAAGCAATACAAAGAGAACAGGATACCTCTTAACACAAATACATGGTACAACAGATACATGTCAGAAATATGAAATGCTAGGGCAGTGGTTCTCAACCTTTCTAATGCCACGACCCCTAATACAGTTCCTCATGTTGTGGTGACCCCCAACCATAAAATTATTTTCGTTGCTACTTCATAACTGTAATTTTGCAGTGGGAGGAATAGTGCCCCATCATTGGTGTCAGTGGGAGGAATAGTGCCCCATCATTGGTGTCAGTGGGAGGAATAGTGCCCCATCATTGGTGTCAGTGGGAGGAATAGTGCCCCATCATTGGTGTCAGTGGGAGGAATAGTGCCCCATCATTGGTGTCAGTGGGAGGAATAGTGCCCCATCATTGGCGTCAGTGGGAGGAATAGTGCCCCATCATTGGCGTCAGTGGGAGGAATAGTGCCCCATCATTGGCGTCAGTGGGAGGAATAGTGCCCCATCATTGGCGTCAGTGGGAGGAATAGTGCCCCATCATTGGCGTCAGTGGGAGGAATAGTGCCCCATCATTGGCGTCAGTGGGAGGAATAGTGCCCCATCATTGGCGTCAGTGGGAGGAATAGTGCCCCATCATTGGTGTCAGTGGGAGGAATAGTGCCCCATCATTGGTGTCAGTGGGAGGAATAGTGCCCCATCATTGGTGTCAGTGGGAGGAATAGTGCCCCATCGTTGGTGTCAGTGGGAGGAATAGTGCCCCATCGTTGGTGTCAGTGGGAGGAATAGTGCCCCATCGTTGGTGTCAGTGGGAGGAATAGTGCCCCATCGTTGGTGTCAGTGGGAGGAATAGTGCCCCATCGTTGGTGTCAGTGGGAGGAATAGTGCCCCATCGTTGGCGTCAGTGGGAAGAATAGTGCCCCATCGTTGGCGTCAGTGGGAGGAATAGTGCCCCATCGTTGGCGTCAGTGGGAGGAATAGTGCCCCATCGTGGGTGTCAGTGGGAGGAATAGTGCCCCATCGTTGGTGTCAGTGGGAGGAATAGTGCCCCATCGTGGGTGTCAGTGGGAGGAATAGTGCCCCATCGTGGGTGTCAGTGGGAGGAATAGTGCCCCATCGTGGGTGTCAGTGGGAGGAGGAATAGTGCCCCATCGTGGGTGTCAGTGGGAGGAGGAATAGTGCCCCATCGTTGGTGTCAGTGGGGGGAGGAATAGTGCCCCATCGTTGGTGTCAGTGGGGGGAGGAATAGTGCCCCATCGTTGGTGTCAGTGGGGGGAGGAATAGTGCCCCATCATTGGTATTAGTGACACAAATGATGGGGCACTATCCCTCCCACTGACACCAATGATACTTACCTTGCTGACCCCTGCTCCAGCCTGGGCTCGCTCTCTCCCTCTCCCATCTACAGCCTGCATACCTGGCTGCAGCAGCAAAATTTGCACTTACCTGTCAGCTGTCTTCCTTCTCTGGCCTCTCTCTTCACTCGTTCCTGCAGCTCCCTCGATCTTCTTCGATCTCCGCGCGCTGCCGCTCGGCTCCTCCTCTCCAAGCTCCACCTTCTCGCCGGTGATTGGCCGCCTGTGTGCCTCTCCTGAGCTACAGTTCCGGTGGCCAATCAGCGGCGAGGAGGCGGTGACAGGGGCAGCATATCATCCCGCCCACACATCGCCGGAGACAGGAGCGGCGTCTCGGTTCCTAAGACCATCGGAAATATGTGTTTTCCGATGGTCTTAGGCGACCCCTGGGAAATGGTCGTTCGACCCCCAAAGGGGTCGCGACCCCCAGGTTGAGAACCGCTGTGCTAGGGTAACATATTCTTTAATATATACAACTTCACAGCCAAAGAACTAATATGTGGCCTGCCAATCACACAATGCTGTTTTCACCAGATTCTTATTGCACCAGTAGTTCCCCTTTAGCCACTTGACCTCCAGAAGGTTTTACTCTCTTCATGGCCAGGGCATTTTTTTGCTATTCATCACTGTGCTACTTTAACTGGCAATTGCTTGGTTATGCAACACTGTACCTAAATTAAATGTTATATCCTCTCTTTTTTCCACCCAGATTAGTGTGTATTTAATCAGTGTGAACGTTAGAGTCTACAAACTATGGTGTGTGTGTATATACTGTGTATTTAAAAATTGATCAATCCTGATATAGTGGTGGCCTCATTTCTTGAGGCCCTTAAAATGCCTGGATTGTACAAATTCCCCCCCCCAAAATGACCCCTTATTGGAAAGTAGACAGTCCAAGGTATTCCGTAAGAAGCATGGCAGGTTATCTTTAAGTTGTAATTTTTGTATTTTTTTTTTTTTTTCAAATTTTTTTGAAAATTAAGAAATTAAATACATATGTGTTTAAAAAAATGAACATATTTATTTTGTATCATTTTTTTTTCCTTCTTTTTTTACTAGTGTATTTATTTATTTCAGCATAGTGACACTGTTCTACTTTGGGGGGGTGATCTGGGTTTTTTTTTTTTTTTTTTTTTGACACTCTTGTTGCTAATAACCGTAATGACCACTGGTATAAGCAAGTTACCTGTCATGAATGGCTTTCCATTCATGACAGCTTGCTTTTTGTTGACATGTTGTGATTGGCTACAGTAAATCACATGGTACAGTGTGTTATGTACGATGTGATAGATGTGGGCCAATCACAGCTTCACATAAGAAAGCAAGCAGTCATAAATGGAAACCATTTATGACTGTTTTGTTTACATTGTAATGTGATCACTATGACCAGTCATAGGGATCACATGATACCCCAGCTGCTCACAGTGGACTGCTGCTGCATGCCCCAACACGTTTGTGCGCATGTGCCAGGTGATGTACCAGTATGTCGCTGTGCCTGCCTGTGCTGCCCACTTGCAGCAACAGTACCCTGGGTGGGCATTTAAGTGGTTAAGGCATCATAAACTACTTGTAGCTAGCTTCCATGTGGTCCCATTCCCCCTTTGATCTATTGCCAAAGTCCTAAATTCAAGTCAAGAATTGCACTGGTCTAAGAATCCTCCCTCTTGCTCACACAATACAGGATTGGATCTTAGCACTTGTTTGATTTTAATTTAATCGCTAGATTGTGAAGAAAAGGGGAGAGTAGCATGTGCCCCATACTTTGAAATACTGATATTTTTTTTTTTTCCAGGGCTTTGGTTGGGTCAGAGTACAGGGGAGGTAAATACAGGAAGTTTATGGTACATGCTATGTAGCAAATCTGTTACTTCACCCAGTGGACTCAAACCACGGGTTCCTTTTAAGATATTGGTGGTTCATAAGTCTAAGATTATTTATTGCTAAATCATAGCAGGTCCATCTTTTCCAGTAATCATTTCTCTTTATAGGCTGATGGATTTCTAAAGGATAACAACAATGCTGCTCAGCGTCTTTTGGATGGTATGAATTTTATGGCCCAGTCTGTAACCGAGCTGAGTATTGGTCCTACAAAAGCAGTCACATCTTGGTTAACTGATCAGATCGCCCCAGCCTACTGGAAGCCTAATTCCCAAATTCTGGTATAGTATCATTATTTTTTTATACTTGGATCAGCCATTCTCAACCAGGGTTCTGAGGAACACTAGTTCCTCCAGAGGTTACTAGGGGTTCCTTGAGCTGGGGGCTAATTGACTCAGGGTGATGGGTAATGCTCTGTCCACCAGTGTAAAGGGGACATTCACCCCACTGATCACCAATGTAAGGGGCATTTTCCCAATGATTTCCAAGGAACTAATCTTAGCAGGGGTTCCCTGAGACGTGACAGTTATTTCAAGGGCTCCTGTGAGCTAACAGTTGAGAAAGCCTGACTTAGATTATCAAAAGGCTGTAGATATGATGCATTAATTTCTGCTGCACTGATATACTGTACATGAGTTCTTTGATTATGAAAAATCTGTATGTCTTTCCTAAAAGCCTTATTACTTATTATTTGTATAGGAATGCACCAAGTGTAGAACAACTTTTAAGGAAAATGACACCAAACATCACTGTCGGGCCTGCGGAGAGGGTTTCTGTGATAGATGTTCATCCAAAAGCCGTCCAGTGCCTGAACGAGGCTGGGGTCTATCTCCTGTGCGCGTTTGTGATTGCTGCTATGACCTTAGAGGAACCCAGAATGGTAATTGTTCATTTTGTTTCCATTGTTAACTGTTGCAATTGAGGATTGGATCATTGGTGCTGAGCGCTCAGTCTGCTCATGAATTGATTTGATTTAAATTGGTTCAGAAATCTTACTTTTTTTTTTTTACCTGGTGCCTTTTGTAGGTACATCTATGTAAAACATAAATAAGTGCCTACACTGTTTAAAATATTTTAATACATTCATCTCATCCTGCTCTGCATATTCTAGTGGCTCTATTTTTTTGGCAATGTGCCGAATTTGTAGAGGCCTAAATTTTTAATGCTGCCCAGGGCTGTGAGCTTCAGAAAAATGGCAGCCTCCAGCAAGAAGAAACTGGAACAATGCTGGAGGCAATTTACAGCAAACACTAATTTTGGTAGCATAACTAATGTGGAATGTATGATTCTCTCTCTCTCTCTCTCTCTCTCTCTCTCTCTCTCTCTCTCTCTCTCTCTCTCTCTCTCTCTCTCTCTCTCTCTCTCTCTCTCTCTCTCTCTCTCTCTCTCTCTCTCTCTCTCTCTCTCTCTCTCTCTCTCTCTTCCCCCCCCCCCCCCCCTCCCTCCCTCCCTCCAGGTATGGGGCCAATTTGTAGTCTCTCTGCAGTGACTGGTAAAATGTTTTTTTGGAGTTTATTTCATTTCTCCATTCCCCAATATATTGTTTGGAATCATTCATTAAGTTTTTATTTGACATTTTGTCAGGCCAGATTGTTGGGCGTTTGGGGTGGACAAGGAGTTGATGAGTTGTTGCAGACTGGATGGCTTGGACTGCTCCTTATTGGTCAGTAAAACTTTATGGTGTTATGAGTTAGGACTGCTGTTTTGTAGGTGGTCCCAGTATTATGGCGCCCTCTTCTGTACTGCGAGAAGTAAGGGAAATCTGTCCAACTGGCAAGCACTGTTGGAGGTGCTCTGATGGACTTGATGTAGATGCTTGCAGAATTAAAGGTGAAATATTTCTGGCAGGCTGGGGTCCCATTTGGATTGGTATTGGTAGCTGACAGGACCCCAAACTTCACTACCATAAAGAAGGCTTGGGCTGATGACTCTGTCAAAGATTCTAAGCCAGACTTTTACTGGTGGTTTTAGATGGTGCAGGTGTCTACTGATGGCATAAAAGGCTCTGCATGCCTTGTCTTTTAGGGCCTTTATGTCTGGCTTGAAACGTTCTGATTTTGGTTAATTTCTAGGCTGAGGTATGTGTAGCTGTTAGTTTCATCAAGAGTGCAGTTGTTTAATGCAAAGGAAAGGCTCTTTGTTTTGTGTTCTTCCTTTTGGAACACAATGATTTTTGTTTTCTTTCAGTTGATAGGTAGTGTCCATGTGGCACTGTATTTCTCCAGCACTTCCAGGTTGTTTTGCAGGCCTTTCTGTGTTGGTGACAGTAGTAGGAAGTCATCCGCATACAACGGGAACTTCACCTCGGTGTTGTGTAAACTCAGTCCAGGCGCTGAGGAAATTGTAGAACTGCAGCCAGGTAATTGATGTAGATGTTGAAGAGGGCTGGACTTGGACTGCAGCTCTGTCTAGCTCATATATAACATGTTGGCCTTTAAAAACTGTTTAAGGCTTGAGATTCTGCTGAGTTCTAGCAGCTTCAAGTGTACAACAGTAAGTAAGACGAGGATTAAATGCTGGCTTCCAGTCTGCTGAAAGATCTTTGAATATATGACAATCAAGTGGTCAGCTTTATGGTCAGAATCCTAATTCTGGGATTTTTTTTTTTGTATGCTATTCTCCTTCATATACAGGCAAGTTCTGAGTTGCCAGTGCTTTTTGAAACTTTTCTCAATTGCGGCATAAATGGTTTTATGTGATCTGATCTTTGCCTTGGTCATTTTATGTAGATTGTTTTATTTCATGGACAACACACTGCATTTTACATTGCAGTATCCAGTAAACAGAAGGTTTCAAGCCATTAATGGATAAGCTGAAGGAACCATCATATGTATATTGATTTCCTTTAGTGGCTGATCAGAATTGGGTGTTTTTGGTCCATTTTTAATTGCTTTAGAGATGTCTGGCTTAAACGGCCTGCTTTAGACTGATTGGGACTTGCTTTGCAGTAAAATATTTTGTGTTGTCAATGAACGTTGTATGACAAAACTAATTTTAAGTCATGGATCACAGATGGGCACCCTGACATGTGGCTATAGAACTTCTTAATAAATCTTAGACTTCATTGGCCCCTTCCATTTTATTATACTCCTCCTTCCTCCTCAGTTAGTTTTGGTTTTATGATGGATGTTTTATATGAACATAATGGTGAGTACATTAATTGAATATTGCAGTTTAATGTATTTAATCTGTCCACAAAACACTGTTCTATCACTGGACTTTTTTCACTTTATAAGAGTGTTTGTTTGTTTTTTAATCCTATGTGGATGTTCTCCAGTACAAAAGAGTCTTGATTATCCATATATGTTCTCAAAGGGTTCTTTTTTTGATTATGCTGCATGCTTTTGCATCTCTTTAGGATGTCCACTGCTCTGTAGAGTAGCAGCAGTGCTTATTTTCTTCCATTTGTAACACATCAGTCTGACTGGTTGACTGATGGAGACTTTAGGGTCTTGAGATCCACTGTAAGTTTTTTAGCTTGAATAACTCCTCTAATTCCTCAGCATTCACAGACATTGATCACACCTGTGTACGTGTGATTATTATTAACCGCTTCCTAACTGCCCTATAGCAGATATACTGCTACAGGGTGGCATGGGTGCTCAAAACCATGTGTGTGTATATATACGTGATTTTGCATTTCCGGGTAGGGGGCAGCACGCTCTACCTGCGCCACCATTTGCAGCTGTCAGTCAGTGATTGCCGAGCATCTCCGGCAGGGAGGAGAACCGTATGTAAACAATACAGTTCTCCCTGACAGCTCGTTCACACTTCTTTGAGCGGCTGTGCACAGCCATCCATAGCAGTGTGTGATTACAGTGAAGAACAGACACAAGTAAAATAGCACACAGTTAACCCTTTGATCGCCCCTCATGTTACCCCTTCGTGCCCAGTGCCATTAGTACAGTGTCAGTGCTTTTTTTTTTTTTTTTTTTTTTTTTTAGCACTGATAACTGTATTGGTGCCACTGGGGATGTCAGTGACACCAAGTCAGTTCTCCCCATTGTCAGAATGCCCGCCACAGTCCTGCTATAAATAACTGATCGCCGCCATCACTAGTAAAAGTTAAAAAAAAGTATCTATACCGCTATTTGTAGATGCTAAAACTTTCATGTAAACCATTTAATTTACACGTATTGGGATTTTTTTTTTTAGCAAAAGACGTAGCAGAATACATTTTGGCCTAAATTTATGACAAAATTTGATTTTTAAAATAATTTTTACTGGAAATGTTTAATAGCAAAAAGTCAAAAATATTGGGTTTTTTTTTCTCAAAAATTTCAGTCTTTTTTTTTTTTTTTTTAATAGCGCAATTGTCAGTTAAAGTAACGCAGCGCTGGAACGCAATAAATGGCCTGGTCAGGAAGGGAGGTAAAACCTCAGGAGGGCAAGTGGGTAGTAATATTATATAAATATAGTGAGGCACAGGCTAGCACAGGATTGTGGACATTGTACACGAGTCAGCTAGGATTCTCGCCTACAAATGATGTTGGCTGCTATGAAGAAAATGAAGCTTTTTGTTTTTCAGAATCCAAATCGGTCTTGTCTGGTGCGATGCCTAAAGGCTTTGAGTGTAAAAAAGCCTCTTTGTCTAGGTCCACATCTTTCCTGGTAGCAAGACCTTGTCAGTTAATCTCAGCTGTGCAAGGGCCTTTATTTTTGTGAGCTGATTTGATGCTCAGGGCTCTGCTGTGAGAGCCTTCAGCTGGATGAAAAGGTTGACTGCTGACAGAACACTAAAGTGGTACAAGAGCTGTCTTTTTAGAGAACACATTAGGGGGCACTCTATTAGTCAGGAACTGACATGCATTTAGTTGATGACACCAGTAAAGCCTAACCATCTTGCTATAATTATAGTCTGGACTATCTAACACTGGAGATATGTGCACCCTCCTATCCCTCTTGTATTGAACTGTATTGTCTCTTGTTATATTGTAAAGCGCTGAGCAAACTGTCGGTGCTATATAAATCCGGTATTATAATAATAATAATGTATCTTAGAAGTTAGTAAATAATGATCTGTCCATGGCATTCTCATGTACTCCAGCATTTTGAGGTTTGATACAGACCTGCCCAGGCCCTTTACTATAATAACACTGTATTGCTGTGTTCACATTGTGGAAAAAAAATTTTTTTTTTTTACATTTCATTTTTCCAAAAAATTGCAATTTTAAAAACTCGATATGCCTCTTACTAAATACCTTGGACTGTGTACTTAACAAAAAGGGGTATTTGAGGGATATTTGTACTGTCCTGGCATTTTTGAGCCTCAAGAAATTAGATCAGCCGTCAGTACATCAGGATTGATCAATTTTCAGATGTACTGTATACCCGTGTTTGTAGACTCTATAACTTTCCTAGAGACTAAATAATATACACTGATTTTTGTTATTTTCACCAAAGAAATGTAGCAGAATACTTTCTGCCCTATATTTATGAAGAAAGATTAGATTATTTATTTGGAAAATTTTATAACAAATTACGGAAAACACTTTTTTTTTTTTTTCAGAATGTTCAGTCTTTTTTTGTTAATTTATCAAAAAAATTAAAACCCCAGTGGTGATTAAATTCCACCAAAAGAAAGCTCTATTTGTGTAGAAAGATAAACATTTCATATGGGTGCAGTGCAGCATGACAACACAATTGTCATTCAAAGTGCAACAGTGCTGGAAGCAGAAAATTGGCCTGGGAAGGAAGGGGATGAAAGTACCCGGTATTAACCACTTGGCAACCGCGCTATAGCCGAATGATGGCTACAGCGAGGTTGTCCAGTTCTGGGAGGGTGTCACATGATGTCCTCCCAGAATGCGCCCCGAACGGCACGCAGATCGCTGTGTCATACAGACACAGCTGATCACGTGATGTGGTAAAAGGCCAATCACAGCGGCCTTTTACCACGTGATCAGCTGTGTCCAATGACACAGCAGGTCACTGGGTAAATGCAGTTGCCGGTTATCGGCTGCACTTTCCTCACGTTGTCACAGCGTGATGAAAGCACTGCCAATAACCGGCAATTGTCAGAAAACAGGCACTGATGATCATTGCTGCCCAGCAGTGCCACCCTTCAGTGCCTAGCAGTGCCGTGGTGGTGCCCAGCAGTGCCACCTATCAGTGCCCATCATTGCTGCATATCAGTACAGCATCATGAGTGCCACCTCATCAGTGCTGCCTATCCGTGCCACCTCATCAGTGCTGCCTATCAGTGCAGCCTCATCAATGCACATCGGTGAAGGAGAAAAATTACCTGTTTGCAAAATTTTATAATAGAAACTTTTTTTTTTCCACATTTATTGCTCTTCTTTTTGTTTATAGTGCAAAAAATAAAACACCCAGTGGCGATTTAAATACCACCAAAAGAAAGCTTTATTTGTGTGAAAACAATGCTAAAAATGTCATATGGGAACAGTGTTGCATGACCGCGCAATTGTCCTTCAGATTGCGACAGCTCTGGAAGCTGAAAATTGGCCTGGGCAGGAAGGGGGTATAGGTGCATGGTAGGCAAGTGGTTAAGGTGGTTAAAAAACTTTTATATTCCTATACCCACAGTTGATCCAGAGGAAGGCCAAAAACACCAGCAAAGCATGATCCAGGTTGCTCCTGCAGGGGAAACAATTCCTTCCTGAGAGGCAATTGGACATTCCCTGGATCAAATTTACCTTCTTAAAATCAGACTTGCATCCAGTTTTATTTAAAAGGTTGCAAGCATCATAAAACAGAACAGAAAATAAACCCTTGCCATCCAGGCACTAACTAAACAGAGGAGATTCCTATCTCACAGGTGAAGGGCTTCTCCCTGTCACCAACAAAACAGAACGCTATGCAAACCTTTTCCTTTCGTGTACAATGCAAACTTTCATCCACAGCTCTCTTAGGTGTGGCTCTCTGAGTCCCAGGACAAGAGAAACCTCTTGCTCCAGTCCTGCTTGATTTATACCACCTGCTGGTGGTCATCATTGGATCACAAAATCCGGTCCAGAACCAACTCTGCAAAAGTGGCCTGGAAAACCTGGACTAGACTCCACCTTAGTCTCCCAGATATGAACGCATGTGAAGTGACACAAAACGTCCATCAATCACCTCGCCTTTCATAGTGTCACACTATAAATGTTCGCATCCAGTTATATTATGTGTATGTAGGAAAAAATCCAGGCCTTTTTTAAAGCAATCTACTTAGCTGGTGAGAACTAACTCTTGAGGGAGTCTATTCCACATTTTTACAGCTGTTGCTGTGAATAAACCTTTCCATGTTTGGAGATTAAATCGCTTTTCCTCCAGACGTAAAGAGTGCCTCTTGTCCTCTGTGATGACCTCATGGTGAATAACTCTACATGTTGATCATATTCCCCCTTAATCACCTCTTCTCAAGAGAGAATAAATTCAGTTCCTCTAATCTTTCCCCATAGATGAGCCCCTCCATGCCTCTCAAATTGCCCAATATTTTTTTTGTGAATTGGTGCCCAAAACTGAACTGCATATTCCAGATGAGCTCTTACTAATGATTTGTACAGGAGTAGAATATCTCTCTCTAGAGTCTATACCTCTTTTAATAAAAGAGTGCACTCACATTAAAAAGTGTCCTGCTGGGACACTGGAGTGAAACTGTCTGTAAATTCTGGAAACCTAATTTCAATATGCTCAGAAAAAATTCCAAGATGGCGGCTCGTAAACTTCCGGTATAGCAGCTTGACATCATCGGCCCACCCTACGCGTTACGTCACACCATGTGACTTCCTCAGTTTTCACTGCAGTGTCCCAGCAGGACACTTTTAATGTGAGTGCACTCTTTGTTTTAAATAAATATAGTATTCAAATACTACACTATGTTTAAGCATTTTTGTTTGCATATATGGAGGATATGTTTGTTAAGAAGGCAGTGAAGTAATTCGGAGCAGAGTGAGGAGGAGAGTGGATTGTGAAAAGCCTCATACAACCCAGGTTAAAAGGGAAAAGCGCTATTTGACCTATGTAACATGGGTCAAACAAGGAGGTGAGGGTACAAATGTATGACATTGGTGGAGGAACACATATATAAGTGTGATTTGTGGACACAAGAAAAAATGAGTACCTGTTGTAGAAGATTTAGGTTATAGGCACTGAATGTTTCACATATGAAGGACTGTAGTCTATTATCGGATGCTATCTTAATAGTTGTATAGTGTATGAGCTGCACTATATTGAGGCACTTTATAGTTATTGCTGTTGTATACAGTAGATGGTGATAATTGAATAGGCATACCTAATAAAGATCTGAGTGTACAAAACACTACCGCTGGAATGGATCACAAATATTCTATGTTGCTTATTAAAGGAGACATCCTGGATAGTAGAACCTGCAGGAGTTTCCTTGCTAAGCTCTACATATACAGTATATTTCTTTCTGATATTATAACCACATGAATACATTTTGTATAAAGGAACTAGGCGCATATCAAGCAGGCATGAACTACAAACATATTATTTCTGCTGATTTTAGAGCAGCATAATATATGAAAACAGTTGCCTCGAGGAATGAGGGCACACCAAAAAAAACTAATCATAAAGGTAGACAGGACAGCACACATACAAATCCAGACTTCAGAAGCCCTGAGTATTCTTACTTGACTGAGGCAGGATATTATCTAGGTATTTATTGTGGCACTGAAGAAAGTTGTATTAGAGGCAAGCATACAAACGACAGGACACATTTTTATCAGTGCAGATACTGGGCCATTTTGATGATAAACATTATTTCAAGATCTAAGCTAATCCAAACTCTTAGGGTGGCTTTTGTGGACCATCAGGAGAAAAGTATTTGTCTAGAAGGCACAGAAATGGAAAAAACAAGCCCCCCCCTCCCTTCATACCCCACAGTGCGACTCACATGAATAGAACCAGTGAAATGCTTCTCTTACCTTGATACAAAGGTAATTCAGAGAATGATCTTGGCAAAGAAAGTAAAGCATGTATGATTGCCAAAAGATGTTATAGTCTGCTAAAACAGGTCAACTCTAGTTTTGTGTCAAACACAACAAAGGTGAGATTGTATACATTCTTTGTAAGATCAAATGTCATAAATGGATCTGAATGTTCTACAAGTTACAAGCAGATATGAAATGGCTTTATTTCAAAGGAAAGTGATTTAGTACATTCTGGGAGGCATACTTAAAAGCAAAATTTGTAAATTGGGGTATACTATTAAAGCTAACGGTACTAGGCTGTCAGGAATAAAATAATTAAAA
Source organism: Staurois parvus (assembly GCF_062004578.1). NCBI lineage: Eukaryota > Metazoa > Chordata > Amphibia > Anura > Ranidae > Staurois > Staurois parvus. The sequence continues at coordinate 4,273,675 of NW_028318210.1, read as the reverse complement.
AGGGCTGGACATATTGACTGTGTGACTTTTAGATCTTATGCCATAGGGAACCCAGGAAAGCGGTATTGGGTAAAAAATCACCATTAATGTTGTAAGAACTATATTATTCTGGTGATGCTGATCTGTACTCGAGGACAGAAATAAATGAAGGGTGTTTCTGCCTGGAAATCTTTGCTCTCTATTAGCTGTAGCACCTACAATCATGTAACTTACAAATTTTTGTGTGTATTTGTTATTTTGCAGTGTGCCTTTTACACTGCATGTATATATGGTTTAGTGTATTTTTGCTTTTTTATAAACTTCTATTTATTTGTGTGTGCTTTTGTACCTCCTAATTTAAAGTGATGTCATACTTACCTGCTCAGAACAGCCCCAATCCTCCTTATCTCCCCCACTCCCGTTTACCCCACACACACCAAGTGTCCAACATAGAAAGCTACTTACTATGGGGTCACTTGTGTGGGCTTGCTCTTGAGATGGCTGTGTGTGTCTATAAGAGACTGTGACTCAGCCCCACCCCACACTCCCTCCTCAATGCCTCCCACTGCTATCTCTAAACCAATGAGAAGTGAGAGAGCCTTGGCTCTCATGAACATTGCTGGATCAAGATCAGGTGAGTATGGGGGGGGGGGGGGGTGTTAAGGGGGAAAGCTGCACTTAGAAGGTGTACCTTCATACATTAGCATGCAAAAACCTTCTACCTTCACAACCACTTTAAATGTTTGTGAATGGTCTGTTAATGTGGCAATTTGTATGTAAGTTTCTTGTAATGAAACTAGATTTTAAGATAAATTAGGGAAAGATTAGAAATTCTGTCAGGTTTTTATTGCTGTCCCCAGTGGGGAAATGCTAACTTATTTTCTGTCCCAGTAATTTCTGGCTCCAGGGCAGCAATTGAGTAGCAATCTCCAAAGCAGGGCCGTGGATAAGAGAGTACCACCAGTCTTCCTCTATGGGGCCCAGGTCAGCAGGGGGGCCCAGGCAGCTGGGTGAATCAGATGTGGAGAAGAAGGGTGATCAGCATTGCGCGGAGGGCAATTACTGGAACTGATCCCCTGTATGGCTCTCTGCAGCAGCTCCTCTCCCTCCATACAAGGGATCGGTTCCAGCAATTGCCTCCCCGGTGCACCCATCACCCCTGCAGTGCTGCCGGCTTACCTCCTCTCTTTTCTACCGGCAGCTGCAAGTACACAATAGGATCCATCAGGATGGAGAGTGGGGGAAGGGTCTGCTAAATGTCACATTTACCAGCCCCTTCCTTTCCTGAATGAATGAACACAATGCGTGAACGGTACCAGTCACACACTATGTTCATTCATAACTGAAGCATAGTAAACTGCTTCAGTTTATGGGGGGGGGGGTGTCAGTGGCCTGTCAGGTTGGCTGTATGGGGCCCTGTGGTTTCTAACAGCAGCCCTGCTCACAAGTGAGTACAAAATTCCAATAAAAAAATAAAAACCTTCTGTATCTTCTAAAATTGTTTTATATTACTGTCTGCTGACTCTAGTGTCACAAGTTTAAGGAAGAATCTGCATGGCAGATAACTTTGACACAAAGCCTTGTGCTGACCCAAACAAAATAAAATTTTGACTAGAGTTCCATTGTTAACACCATACCTGTAATATATGGCACCTAGATCTAGTCATGAGTTGAGGGAAAATGTTAAAGGTAGGGTTTAGATGTAAGCAGTGCAGGCTTCCATAGAAACTGTTTGTTAATAATTTCACACTGCACAGTGAATTGACACTTTTATGGCAGTCATCCTGCTTTATAAAAGAGCACCTTTACCAAAGACAAAACCTTTCTGCTAACTGTAGCTTGTAGTATTATTGTTATAGCTGTCTGGCGCTGTATACTTTTGTAACTCAGTGTTCAATTAATACATCATATATATGTTGTGCAAGGCTTTTGTTTACAAATTTGCATGTCCTAAAAATCTTGAGTAGTATCCTGGTTGTTCTTTCCAGCAATCTCCGATGGCGGTGAGGATGACGAAGGTAGCACTCTCATTGCAAGGAAAGTTGGAGAAGCTGTACAGAATACATTGGGAGCTGTTGCTACAGCCATTGACATTCCTCTGGGTATGTTATCATGTTTGTAAAGTACTACTTTTTGCATGTGCATAGATTATTCACATCAGTCCCAGCCACAGTAGAGGTTACACTTGACTGTTATTTCCAGAGACAAACACTAAGGTCCATTGGCTGGATCCTAATTAGTTTGATTAATTCTTACCTTTAATTTTCTCTTTTTCATAAAAGGATAACTAAACTCCAAATGGTATTATAGTGCAGATTACTAATTGGTAGATGTGGTGGCTGCGTTTTTTTTTTGTTTGTTTTTGTTTTTTTTTCCCCCCAAGCTTTTTTTGGCATGTCTATAAAATACCTGTTGATTTTGCCAGAAATGCAGTGTCCTTCATGTGAAATGAATTGAAAGTAAAAAGATTAACAAAAGGCACTCATGTTTCAGCCTAATGAGACAACCATAGAGCAGTGGAGTGTGCCATACGGGCACAGGAAGTGTTATATTCATTGGATTAACATGTGAAGAGAGAGCCTAAAAAAAGAAAACTAGTGCAACCACCACATGTAAGGGGTAATAAGCTGCAATATATTACATGTTTCTTTTTGGGCATAGATGCATTTTAATTGAGAACATTTTTTTTCGAACTTCATATTTTCTTTTATCTCCACACCTGTACAGAAAAAGCTTCTCAAAACCATTTGTCAGGGACAGATGACATTTTCCCAGATCTCTTCATATGCAGACAAAATAATTACATTGATTGTGTAGCTGCCAGAAAGTCAGGAAAACATGACCTGTCCCTAGGAAACACTGGTGTACAACGTGATCATCCTGCCAAGTAAATAGAAGTCAAAATTTTATAGGCTGCTGAGTGGCACTAAATTGAAGTAAACCGTGTATCTAGAAAATGTATGTAATGGACTTTTGGTTTTTGTAATCCCCAATCTTATGTGTACTAACAAAGTAGTGTCCCAAACCCCTTTAATACTTGCTCCTCTTAAGCAGTGGTAAAGACCATAAACATTTGTTCCATCGACTAATTCTGGTCATGCAATTATTGCACATTTCAGGTATCTTAAACCAGTCTCTGCTCCAAAAAATGTCCAAAGGATGAATGTAACCAATCAACAATTAGATAAATATATTCACCCAACTAAGCGCTACAGACATACAATACCCCAAAAATATTAATACAATGTGCAATATCGCTGAAGCCTTCAATTCAATCTATCCAAAATATATAACCATATAACCATAAAAACATAAAAAAATGTGTGTTATATCAAGAACCACTGTAAAAACTAAAATGATTAAGTGTATGAAAAATAAACATTAGGCCATCCTGCCACAGTTCTAAATAAACTTTAAAGTCCACTCTTTCCACCATGAAAAGTGCTCCAGTTCTCAAATAAAGATTAGTCCAGCCTGCAACAGTTTTAAATAAACTTCTCAAGAAAGTTCAATTTCTCCACCTTGGAAAAAAAGTACTCCAGAGCTCAAATACCTCTCCCCAGCCAACTAGGACTCACCAGACACCAATGCCTCTCTTTTTACGGATTGGCATATCACGCTTCTACAGATGACATCCATCTAATACGGCTTTCGGTCCTGACTCCTCCTCTCTTGTGGAACTCCCTATATGATAAACAAGAAAGAAAAAAGGGGCTCCAATAGTGTAAAACTGTTTACCTAAAATGCGCTTTATATATATTAAAAAGACACTCACAAGAAATTAAAACAATCCAGCATTAATCCAGTAACTCAGCCTGCATGACGTATTGTGCCACAAGGAACATTAAACTGTGGTCTCCGTCTCATCCGATATCCACTGCATCTCTTCAGGCACCACCACTCGTGTTAAATCTGGTTGCTGCTCGACCAGCACCCCAGTGTTTCATCTATTCTGACTTTGTCAAGGGGATGGATCCCTTGACACAGCAGAGAGAGTGAACTTTTTTGAGAAGTTTACTTAAAGTGGTTGTAAACCCTTACACATACCCAAAGAAATACTCCTATATAAGTTCTACCTGTTTTTTTTATCTACAGCCATCTGTCCCCTACATCCATTCAAAGTACAGAATTTACACAGGACCTCTCAGCTGAAAAACAGGCGGGGGGAGGAGAGCTGATTGGAGGGAAGGGACACACTCCTATTTACACAGGAAGAGAGCTGAGGCTGTCAATCAGCTGGAGCTTCCTCCCCTGTCACCTTTTTACCTCTTGGTGTCAGGAAAACTTGTCAGAAGTGACTCGGAGAGATGGCAGAGGAAGGAGGTAGCAGACAGAAATGACACTTTGTGCCCTGGAGTGAGAAGTACACACTATAGAGGGATATGATTTGTTCATATTTCATGTCTGAGGGTTTGCAGCCACTGTTGCAGGCTGGACTAATCATTATTTGACGACTGGAAAGCCTTTCATTCATGGTGGAATGACTGAACTTTTGAATTTATTTAGAACTGTGGCAGGATGGACCAATCTTTTTGTCACACACCTGCTCACTTTTTTTTTGTTTTTTTAATTTTTATTTGATATAATGCACATTTTATGTTTGCAGCACCTTTTGTGTTACATATCAACAATTAGAAACTACTTTAGACAGTGAAAGAACAGCAGCAGACTGTCAAGGTCATCTCTCAGCTGAAGCTGGCTATACACTAGTAGATTTCTGTTCAGTAGAAACTGAACGAATCTTCCTAAAACAAAACTTTTCAAACTATTAGATTCAAATTTGACGGTGCTTATCGACAGCAGTGATGAGAAAATTCAAAGGAGCGGGATGGAACGTTTTTTCCAAACAAGCAACAGTGAATATGATTTTCGTTTTGAGAGAATACATTCACTCCAATATTGAGTGTTAAAATGAAATGATTTTTTTAATGTAACATTAATCAGGTCATCAAATGTAGATTAGATTTCTGAACAAATTTTTGTGTAAAAAGTCTCCTTATGTATGGCCACAGCTTTACTTTGTGCTCTCCTAATTTTAGAATGTTCCTTGACAACGTATTTTCATGCAGCACACCTGTCTGGTTTCTAGTGCTGCCCCTCTCTTTCAATCTGAGTGCTTCTGTACAGGATGGCAATGCCCTTAGGCCTATGCGTGTTGCAGTCTGCTGCAGGGAAAAAGTCCCTGACCCTATCCAAAAACGCAGTGGCTGAAAACACATATGTGAACGTGTCCCATAGGAAACCATGTTAAAATGTTACTAAACCCACAACCGTAAAATCAGTCTGTATATGCAGTAAAACATGCCTTTTAACTCACTGTGGAGCCTAAGGGGTTAATCCTCTGCACTGCGTAAAAAGGCTGTTTGATCCGATCTTCTCTGCTTCTCCTCTTGGTCAAATGTCCACGTCTCATCTCTTGATAAGACAGACTGAACCCGTAGCCACATGGACATGCTCAGTTTAGTGTGCATTGCTAGAGAGGTGTTTTTTTTTTTTTTTCTTGGGAGAGTGCATGTGATCAGCACAGGGCCAATCAGCACTGTCCAGACAGAGGTCAGGGGTTTTACATCCTCTTAAAGCTTGTAGAAGGAGTTTTCTTTCTGCTCTAACTAGTGCTCTGCTGAAGTCACAAGACTGCTCTAACTGCTGATGAGAAAAGTTATTTAGCAGTTTATATTTACTAAAATAATTGCACTTCCATGTTCTGTGTACTTTTTAGGGTCTTGGGTTTAGTAACATTTTAAATGAACTGTAGTGAGTTTCTGCAAAACACAAAAAGCACTAGACGCATAGGTGTGAACCAGGCCTTAATGTGTCTTTTATATCTCGCTGGATATCTGCTTTAATCTTGCAAAATCAGATCTTTCGCTGTCAGTTAAGTAGATTCATCATACTTTCACATACTTCTTGCCTTAAAATCAAACTGCTAGTAAGTGTTCCCTGCAAAGTAAATGGGGGGAAATAACCCCCCCACACACCTATTTGCCTCCCAAAAATTCAGACTTCCAGGTTCCCACTCTGTTCAGTTATTCTTCCTGCAAATCCTATATTACTACTGTGGGGTTCTTTTATTTCCTTTTTTGCAGAGGGCATTTTATTAGCAATTACATTTTTGAATGAGAATCACTTTTAAGGCCAGAGATTTGTTTTGAATTTTTAGAGTTCTTTTGCTGATTATTTGTAACATTTTCTTAATAAAAATTTAGGACTTATGAAAGATGCTGCAAGACCTACGTACTGGATTCCGGACCATGAGATCACAGATTGCTACAACTGCAAGAAGGAATTCAATGTCAAACTCTCTAAACACCACTGCAGAGCCTGTGGTCAAGGTTTCTGTGGTGACTGTTCAAATGATAGAAGACCAGTGCCCTCTCGCGGTTGGGACCACCCTGTCCGTGTCTGCATTAACTGCACTAAGAAGCCTGGCGATCTATAACACTTTCTTCCCCTTACCAGCAGTACCTACTCAGGGCTAGATCATAATGGATCCAATCTTCCTCCTTTAGGCTTTTGTGCCACTGCATGCTTGACCTGTCAGCTGTAGTCTCCCCCATGACTGTATCGTCTTATTAAACAAAATGGCGCCAAACTCGCTCTGTCCAGGAGACAATACAGCATATAATCTGCACTTTTTTATTGTTGAAAGAAAAATAAAGTATAATGTAAACTTGGTAATCAGTACGAAATTGTCATATGCACCTTGGATGCTGGATCTCATCTTCAATACCCTTATGATATCCTTCAGTAAGAAGGCTGGAATCACCGTACCCTTACTGTCCGGTTCAGTTTATCACCATTTTAAGAGGATCCTCTTCAACATTTGCAGCATCACATTGTTTAAATTTGATCACATGGATAGAAATTCTAGTTCAGTGTGTGTGTGTGTGCACGTGTGTGTGTGTGCGCGTGTGTGTGCGCATGGGGGCTATATTTTAAAGGCTTTATCCATTAATGTTAATATTCTTAGGGAGAAAAAAAAACAAGTTTGCCTTGCCCCAGTGATCATTTAGCTATTGTAACAAGGATTATTCAGGTGAATGTTTGTGTTGCTATGTATGAATATCAAGCCAAATTTTTAGAAATGTATATTTATTGCCCGTGTTCCCAGAATATATAAACAAATATAAAAAATTACTTGAATCATGGTTTTTAGTGTAATAATGTACTCCAAGGTGGTCTTTGTCCTTAAATTTCTTGTTTTATTTAAGGCGTTGTAAGAATGTGACCGTATCCCACACTGTACTCGGGTAGCTAAATAAAACAAAGGAAGAAAATGCTAATGACTATAGTATATCAAAACTCAAATACAACAATTGCATATATTGCACCTTAGCAATCCTTTAGATGTGATGGCTACATACAAGGGGTGGCCCTTTAGGATTGGTAAATGGCAATATATTAAATTTTTTGCTTTTGGATTTAGATATATTTTAACTCTAGGTAATGGCTAGAAAGCCACAGTTGAAACACATATATGTGAACTGTGCTGTCTTCCAAAGCTTTTGTCATTTTTGTATAGCTATATTTGTGAGTCCTACAGCTAGGGGAGTGACACCCTTACTCTTTGCCTTGAGGCATTTAGCGGTGTCGCCTCCTGCTGACTGGACAACAAAGCAACACAATCCTAAATCTGTTCTCTGATAGTAGTACCCATTCAGATGCTTATACTAGTTGTATGGGGCAAAAAAATTAATTTTTATTAATCCCTTCCGGCCCACCCCAGCATCCCTTTAAATCGTTCTGAATCACTCGGCGATTATGTGACTGTCATGGTGGTCACATGACCAGAAAGTGGGCCTGCCGGTTACTGATCTTTTGTCTAAAGCGGGAGCTGTATTAAATTACTATATTTTTTTTCATATTTTGACTTGTCAACCATTGAAGCCTTACTTCTTTGATTTTCTCCATTCTATGTATTGGTTGTCAGACTTATAATTTTCTTTAGCTGTGGCCAATTTCTTACATTGGTATTTCGTTCTTACAGCTTTCCTTTAAAGCTATTTTTCTATCCCTGTAGTTCAAGCTTTAGAATGTGTGGTCTGGGCCAATGGGGAGTCCAAAAATGTATCAGAACATTCCTTTCTGTTTTGATATGACAGGTGGCTTCTTGTATTTAATTTATTGTTACATACTGTCTTGTTGGAATCCATTTTATTCATATATGACGGAGTAGTAAATTGTTTTATTTTATCTGTAAGTGCCTTTTAAGCAATTTGTAAAGAGAAAAGTCATCCGTTTTATTTCTCCACCTTCTTTTGCAGATATACATCCATAAAGGTTCAGAACGCATAACAATGTTGTTTTAGTATGCTTACTACTGATTTGGTTGTAACATCCATTGTATTAGTATGCTAATGGTGAATTAGGGCATTTTTGGTTTAAAAGGGTTTCTCCACTGAGCTGCAAATATGCTTTCTCTTGCGTTCATTGATGGACACAGCTGCTTCTTCTTAATCTATAGCAAAACAGTGTTTTATAGTCCCACCTACAGGAGTAGGACACTAGGCAGAAAAAAAAAATTCGCCTCCTGCTTTGGCAGTCCTCTCTGGGCATAAAACCCCCTTTCTGATATGAGACTCCAGTCATTCTACCTAGTGTCTCAGGAATATGGACATGACTTTTTTTTTTTTTTTTGCTGGGACTGTTGGTCCTTTAGCCTTAGATCTTCTGTCAACAGTCGAGCTGGATAATAAAGATCCAGTGGTCAACCAGTCTGACGTGCGCAGACTGCTAGCTCAGTGCTCGACAAAGCACCATTCTGGACCAGGGGGGGGGGGGCGGTGAGGTAATAGCCACGTGGGGAAACGTATGACCAGGCGCCTATAGTCTGTGTCACAGTGTTACCCCTGGCTGAAAGCCCCCCACTTTGGTGGAAAGGAGGATCTGTCACAGGAGCCTTACCTGCACGCTCCAATGGATTTGTAAGTAGATGCCTCCCCCTCCATTCCCCGGACACGGTTTGAAGTGCGTGTACTCCCTGGGGGTGGTCGATCCTGCAGGGTCCCCTCCTACCCTACAGGCCTGGGCTCCTGAACTACCATACTACCCCTACAGTGGGTAGGCTGATGGGTGGGGCTGAGGGGGTGGGGCTCTGTGGAGGTGCTCTGGGAAACCACCATGCTTGTTGGCACTTTCCCCAGTTTTCTCCAATAGGCTAGGCTGGGTTGTGGCTTGTCGAGGATGGTGGGGGGGGGGGGGGGCTGCAGCTATGCCTCACCAGTCTCTTACTGCGGGAGTCCCACAGTGCCTTGACCAGCTGACCTGTGTTGGCAGGAAGCAAGGGCTGCAGCCAGGTTAGCCTTGGGCCCTAGTGCCTTCGGTGCTCCAGAGGGGGCCTTCAATTGGCATTGGAGGCTCAGTCTAGGTTCCCCACTGCTGGGCCAGTGCTTCGGCCTAGGTTGGTCACGGTCTTGGGACTTCAGATGCTGACTGAATGGGCCTAGGTTTTGTGACCAGCCTTGGTTTCTAGCCAGATGCCCCAAGCGTATGCGGAGCTGGCGAACCAATGGTCCATGGTCTAAAATGTTTGTGATGCATCGCATGACGCAGCTCTGTTTCTCTCTAAGCCTTCAGTTTTCAGAGGTGGGATTGAGATGGGTCCTTTGGCTCCTGTGTGGCTGACCAGACTTCCAGGCTGGTCTTGGCGAACCTGCTCTTCTGGAGTGTCTGTCTGTTTGGAGCTACACGGGAGGATATTATCAAGAAACTTACACCCTTCAAGACCTCCACGGGTGGCTCCCAGCGTCTTTGGCCCTAGAAGCTTTCTAATCCGCAGATTACTCCCCATCAGCACAAAGGTGCATCCACCCTCTTCCAGGGTGGGGTGGAGGGGTCATTTGCTTATTTTTGGGCCCTTGGACCTCCCTTGTTCCTGACATGTGGGTCCACCATGGCATTCCCTCAAGCTACAAGATAGAATTTCTCTATCTTGTAGCTTTCTGCCCTTTCTGCCGTACAGATTTTTTTTTTTTCCCTCTCCAGTCTGTGGCTCTTTCTGACTCATCTGCAGGCATTGTACAGGGCTGTGCAGAATCTTCTTCTTTTGAGGAGTGATTTTCTTTTCAGGGATGCTCAATCTCATGTGCAGCGTTACCCTTCGTTTAGGCCACCGCTTCGTTTAGTGCCTACCAAGGTTTTGGCCCTGGTCCTGGCCTTGCTGAGACAACAAAGGGTGGCTGTGATTGACTACCTGGATGCCTTGTTTGTGCATGGGGAGACTCTCTCATCCTTGTCGGATTGTGTGGGGATCAACTAGGGGCATATCATGAAATCAGTGGGCCTGTATTCAAGATCAAAATTGGGCCCTAGGCATTGTCAAAGAAAAAATGCATTGCATGAAGCGTAGGTGTGGTTTAAAGTGCACAAAAAAGGGGTGTGGTTAGTGTCTGAGATGACTTGCATAGTGCCAAATGTGGTAATGTTAAATAGGGAATTTACAGCGTGGAGTGTATGAGGGTAGTATGTAGAGGGAGAGGAGTGCGGAGTGTATGGTGGTGGATAGTATGTGCAATATGGTGTCAGTAGTTTATTTTTTTACAATTTTATTATTTTTTTACAATTTAATGTTTTATTTTTATCATTTTTTCAAAATGCTTTTGGGTGGCCAGTGGATGGGGTCAGTAGAGCAATGGAGTGGATGTCAGAATTTTTATTATTTTAATTTTTTTTTTTTTTGTTTGTATTTATTTCAGGTATTTCTATAGCACCATCAATTTGCGCAGCGCTTCACATATATGTTGTACATTCACATCAGTCCCTAACCCTCAAGGGGTGTACAATCTAAGGTTCCTAACTCACATTCATACATACTCATACTAGGGACAATTTAGACAGGATACAATTAACCTACCAGCATGTCTTTGGAGTGTGGGAGGAAAGCGGAGTACCTGGAGGAAACCACGCAGGCATAGGGAGAACATGCAAACTCCAGGCAGAAGGTGCTGTGGTTGGGATATTTTTTTACACAATGATTTTGTGGGGACAGTGGAGAGTGAACAGGGAGCACCAGTATATATTGGGCTATCCTTAGATTGGAATGAATAAATAGAGCTTGTACCCCCTTATATCACACATCCCTATCACAGTCCCCCTTACATCAGATGTCCCCACATGGGACCAACTACTACTATAGGCTGATAACACAAAACTAAACTTCTTTGGCTGCACTCATGAATGCTATTGTTGGAGGACGAATAGGAAAGGGGGGGGGGAAGAAATGAAGGCATGAGGGAAAGAATGCATGGATGGAGGGAGGCAAGGAAGGGGATGGAGGGAGGATGGAAATGGAGGAAAGAAGGGAGTGAGGGAGAGAATGGCTTAAAGAAGGGAGGAAAGGGAGGAAGAAAAGGGAGGGAGGGCATGGATGGAGGAAGAAAAAGGAGGGAGAGAATGGATGAAGAAAAAGGAGGGAGGGAATGGATGGAGGAAGGAAGGAGGGGGATGGAGAAAGGGAAGGAAGAAGGGATGGAGGAAGAAGGAAGAAACGGGATGAAGGAAGGGGATGGAGGATGGAAAAAAGGAAGGGAGGCAATGGATGGAGGGGGAGAAGAGGGAATGGATGAAGGGAGGGGAAAGAATGGAGGTAGGGAAGGAAGAGAGGATGGGGAGGGAATGAAGGGAGGATGGGGAGGGAGGGGAGAAAAGGAATGGATGGAGGGAGGGGAAGGAATGGATGAAGGGGGGGGGGGAAGGAGGGGAGGGAATGGATGGGGGGAAGGGAGGGGAGGGAATGGATGAAGGGAGAAAGGGAGGGGTTTACCCTATAAAACTGGCCTGGACATGGTGGGCGGCACTTCCTGAAGAAGCCGCCAGGTGAAACGTACGTCGAAGAAATGTGCTTCCGTCTCCGGTGACGTCACATCCTGCCGGAGCAGAAACGAGGCTTGGAGCGCACGTCGGCCATTTTAATTTATTACACAGGCAATACATGTTGGTGCCTGTTACATAGGCACTTCTATATGTGAGTGTACAGAGTTTATGATTTTATTGTTGCCTCATTAAATGCTACACTTAGAACGGCTTTACCATCTCTGATTCCTTTGAGTGGTATGGCATAACCAGCAAGGATCACTTGTCATAATCCCTTTATACATCTTTTGGTAAATCTATTGGCAATTTTACATCAGTCTTTCTGGCTATACAACTAGGAAGTGTGGGTGATGGAGACCATTTTTGGAGGAACCTTAAGAGAATGTCTTGGCTTATAAAACACAATGCAATATATGACCACCAGAATGGGGTCATATAGGTCTGGTGAGTGAGCCATTCGTTTGACTTTGCACTGAGGTGTGGATATACAGATCTTGTCACCGTTATTGAGCCCTGAAAAAGGACTGTTACACATTATGTTTATTTAGCACATGGAAGCACAAGGACTTTTTATGGAAATAGGATTAATATACGGTTATTGATTATATTGTTTGATGAACAGTTCATCAACAGGTTATCCACCCACAGATAACAAATATCCAGCAATTACATTGGGTTCACTTGAGTGAACTCTTGTTCTCTTTTCATTATTAATTCACATACAAGTGTCACCTTCACTTTTTAGGGGCAGCTGTAAAACCCTCTGGGGGGTAAATATTAAACACCAATTTAATTCTTTATTTGTTATTTTATATCAAGTATTTGGCTCCACAATAATTTATTATTTCTTGAATGTACTGGGACCGAGATATGCTGCTATCGGCCGCGTGGCATTCACCTGAGCTTTCATTTGAAAACACCAAGATTTCTCTTTATCCTGTTTACTCTTCTGAAGCGCAGCAACGCTGGCACTCTTTTACCGAAGCCTGAAGTAAAGCCACTTCTACCCAAGCAGATTCCAGATCCTGGATGGCAGTAGCACCCGATATTTTGACACTCCTGCTGCGGTGGATACTTGGCTGGAAAACCACTGGGGCATCGGATTCCAAGAGCCCTGTAAGTACTCTGTTTTATTTTCACCTTCCCCTTATTCCCCTTGCCTTCTCTACATTCCATGCCCTGGTCGGACCTCTCTTCTGTGCCCTTCATCTTTCGTCAGACACCGTTACATGATTGGAGTTATGCCTGAACTTATTCTATACCGATTAAATTTCCTTCCCGCATAGGACTGGGACTCCTATGACTTTAGTTTTTCTCCTATAATCCTGCCAGCCCGCTATGATGATCTAAGGAGTGGAAGACTCTCGACTGCATAAGTATTGTCAGCTTCCCCAAGGCAGCCTGTCGGATGAACATTTGGAGTCCGCAATCTGTTTCTGTCAAGGTCCTACCTTTCCTCAGACCTTGTGCTGCTCAATGTGCTGGCATCCATCTTAGGAGTCTGCAAAACATTGTGGGATCCTTTATTCTTTCAGCCCTCTGCGGCTCCTCCTCCAGGAGGTGGCGGCTTATCACATATAAGTCTGCTGTTTGTGGCTGTCCATTGCATTCGTGTCCTGTCTGTTGCACAACAGCAAGCTCCTGTTTAGCTACTCATTGCTTTCCTGGATACCGACTCGGCTTTGGCTAAGACTCCTCCTGGCTTCTGACCCCGGCTCTGGCGACCATTCTTCCTGGCTCCTGATTCCGGCTCTGGCAACGATTCTTCCTGGCTCCTGATCCCGGCTCTGGCGACGATTCTTCCTGGCTCTTGACCCTGGCATTGGCTACGATTTCCACTGTTGGACTTGCATAGACTCTTGTCTTATTTTTATATTAATAAATCTACCTTTTAATTGCACCTCCTTGTGTGTCTGGCTCCTCGCTCCCTGACACTACACGAATGCCATGAATCCTGACGGTGCAGGTACGCCCCCGCTCCCTATGTTGGTTGCCAGACTTGATCAGCAGGATCTCTTGTTGGCTCAGTTCGCTCAGGCGTTGCAGATGCTGCTTGCACGCACAGCGCACCTTGCTCCTGGTGCTATTAGGCCGGTTGTCACTCCTGTGGTCGCTCCCGCTGTTGCTACCTCCGCAGCTGCTGCCACACCTGCGGTGCCCCGAGGTATGACTGGTTCAGCCCCCCTTAACCACTGGGCATATATTTTGAATTGATACCCCACGCTCTTCCTACTGAGAGGTCAAAGGTGGGCTTCCTAATCTCGCTACTCTCGGACAAGGCCTTGGCCTGGGCAAATCCCTTATGGGAGAACAATAACCCTGTGATTCACGAGTTTGCCGGTTTTGTTGCCTCCTTCCGTACGGTATTTGATGTGCCTGCTCGCTCTGCCTCTGCTGCTAAGCTGCTCATGTCCATGCATAAGGGTTCACAAACCGTTGCCAAGTACGCCATAGAATTTCGTACCCTGGCGGCAGAGGTGGGTTGGAACAATGAGGCTCTGGTGGCTGCTTTCTCTCATGGTCTCTCAGATGCGTTGAAGGACAAGATTGCAGCCAAAGAACTGCCTGTGGAGCTCAAAGCACTCATTTCCTTCCTAATCATGATTGACACCAGGCTTAGGGAGAGGCCTTCACTTAAGGAGCATCTGCGGAGGCCTCCTAACCGATTGGCGTCTATGTTTTCTGTCCCACCCATTCCTCCCTCTCCTTCCACGCCTCCTGGGGATGGCTTGTCTGGTGGTGAGCCCATGCAGCTGGGGTTTGCTCATCTTTCCAAGGGGGAGCGGGCCTCTCGGCGTCGGGAGGGTCGCTGCCTGTACTGTGGTCTCGGTGGGCATTTTCGGCAGTCCTGTCCGGTCCTTCCGGGAAACGCTTGCACCTTTGATCCTGTCGGGGCAGATCTTGGGTGGAGTTTCCTTGTCCCCGGTTTCCCGCAAAGATAAACCGCTAATCACCGTTGTCCTCTCTTGGGCAGAAGGCTCAGTGACAGCCCAGGCGTTGGTAGACTCTGGTGCTGGAGGGTTGTTTATGGACAGTTCGTTTGCTGCCCAGTACTCCATTGGTCCTCGAGGCGATAGATGGCAGGCCCCTGCAACCGCCGCAGGTTACCCACAAGACCCTGCCGGTGGAAGTAGCTATTGGGGCTGTTCACAGGGAGTTGGCCTGTTTCCAGGTAATTTCTTCCCCACACTACTCCGTGGTTTTGGGATATCCCTGGCTTCAGAAGCACAATCCGACCTTTGATTGGCGGTCGGCCGAGATTCTCTTGTGGTCTCCATAGTGTGGGGCCGGTTGCATCCGTGGACCTGTTAAGGTGTTGTGCGCCTCCTCGGACTCTGTGTTGCCCACTGACTATGGGGAGTACCTGGACGTGTTTGACAAGGTGCGCGCCGGTGCTCTGCCTCCTCATCGTCCATACGATTGTGCCATAACCTTACAACCCGGTGCCACTCCTCCACGTGGCAGGGTGTATCCTCTTTCGGTTGCGGAGAATCAGGCCATGGAGGAGTACGTTGTGGATGCGCTTTCCCGGGGGCACATTCGCAAGTCTACTTCTCCAGCAGGAGCTGGCTTTTTCTTCGTGAAAAAGAAGGGCGGTGAATTGAGGCCTTGCATTGATTTTAGGGGTCTCAATCGAATCACGATTAAGAATGCTTACCCAATTCCGTTGATAACCGAGTTGTTCGACCGCCTCAAGGGAGCAACGGTCTTTACTAAACTCGACCTTAGGGCTGCGTACAACCTCGTACGGATCAAGGAGGGCGACGAGTGGAAGACCGCGTTCAACACCAGAACCGGCCACTATGAATCCCTGGTTATGCCCTTCGGGTTGTGTAACGCGCCAGCCCGCTATGATGATCTAAGGAGTGGAAGACTCTCGACTGCATAAGTATTGTCAGCTTCCCCAAGGCAGCCTGTCGGATGAACATTTGGAGTCCGCAATCTGTTTCTGTCAAGGTCCTACCTTTCCTCAGACCTTGTGCTGCTCCATGTGCTGGCATCCATTTTAGGTGTCTGCAAAGCATTGTGGGATCCTTTATGCTTTCAGCCCTCTGCGGCTCCTCCCCCAGGAGGTGGCGGCTTATCACATATAAGTCTGCTGTTTGTGGCTGTCCATTGCATTCGTGTCCTGTCTGTTGCACAACAGCAAGCTCCTGTTTAGCTACTCATTGCTTTCCTGGATACCAACTCGGCTTTGGCTAAGACTCCTCCTGGCTTCTGATTCCGGGTCTGGCGACCATTCTTCCTGGCTCATGATTCCGGGTCTGGCAACGATTCTTCCTGGCTCCTGATTCCAGCTCTGGCAACGATTCTTCCTGGCTCTTGACCCCGGCTTTGGCTACAATTTCCGCTGTTGGACTTGCATAGATTCCTCTTGTCTTATTTTTATATTAATAAACCTACCTTTATTTGCACCTCCTTGTGTGTCTGGCTCCTTGCTCCCTGACAATTTCTAGGTTTTGGGTACAGACCCTGCACCAGTTTCCAATTTTGTTTATTTTTATATGGTGCAAGGGTAAGGTTTAATTGTTTTTGAGGACTGGGGGGGATTTCGTTACATTAGTTATGTATTGCTATAGTAATGCACACCTAGATTTGCTCATGCAAAGGCTTAGACAGATTTTGCTGCCTATAGGGACCCTTTTACTATATCGCCTGGCATTCGTGTGGTTAAGTCCACCGTAACACAACACCATGGCATCTACAAGTAAATATCGCTTTTCTATCCTCTCCTGGAATGTCAGGGGCCTAAACTCAAAATATAAACGGTCACTATTGTTCCAGTACCTTAAATTGCACAACCCGGATATACAGTTGTGTTCAAAATAATAGTGTGTTGAAAAAAGTGAATGAAGCTCAAAATCCTTCTAATAGCTTTTATTTCCATACACACAAATGCATTGGGAATACTACACATTCTATTCCAAATCAAAACATGAAGAAAAATAGATCAAATTTGTGTTGTTCCTCTAAAAAAATTGAAGGAAAGTGAATATTAGACTGTTAAAAAAAAAAAAAAAAAAAAATAGCAGTGTTTGTATTCTTCTTTACAAACTCAAACATTCACTATATAAACTGAAAAATGTTGGAAGATTTTGCTTTCCTTTGAATCACCTAATTAATATTTAGTTGTATAAGCACTGTTTCTGAGAACTGTTGTACATCTGTGTTGCATGGATTCAACCAACTTCTGGCCCCTGTGAACAGGTATTCCAGCCCAGGATGATTGGGCTACATTTCACAGTTCTTCTCTATTTCTTGGTTTTGCCTCAGAAACTGCATTTTTGATGTCACCCCACAAGTTTTCTATTGGATTAAGATCCGGGGTTGGGCTGGCCACTCCATAACGTCAATCTTGTTGGTCTGGAACCAAGATGTTGCACGTTTACTGGTGTGTTTGGGGTCGTTGTCTTGTTGGAACACCCATTTCAAGGGCATTTCCTCTTCAGCATAAGACAGCATGACCTCTTCAAGTATTCTGATGTATTCAAACTGATCCATGATCCCTGGTATGTGATAAATAGGCCCAACACCGTAGTATGAGAAATATCCCCATATCATGATGCTTGCGCAACCATGCTTCACTGTCTTCACAGTGTACTGTGGCTTGAATTCAGCATTTGGGGGTCATCTGACAAACTGTCTCCGGCCACTAGACCCAAAAAGAACAATCTTACTTTCATCAGTCCACAAAATGTTGCGCCATTTCTCTTTAGGCCAGTCAATGTGCTCTTCGGCAAATTGTAACCTCTTCAGCACGTCTTTTTTTCAACAGTGGGACTTTTGCGGGGGCTTCTTGCAGATAGCTTGGCTTCACATAGGCGTCTTCTAATTGTAACAGTACTCACAGGTAACTTTAGACCTTCTTTGATCTTCCTGGAGCTGATTGTTGGCTGAGTCCTTGCCTTTTTGGCTATTCTTCTATCCATTCGAATGGTAGTTTTTCGCTTTCTTCCATGTCTTTCAGGTTTTGGTTGCCATTTTAAAGCATTTGCGATCATTTTAGCTGAGCAGCCTATCATTTTCTGCACTTCTTTATATGTTTTCCCCTCTCCAAACAATCTCTGGAACGACCCATTTTCCTCAGAATTTCAGAGAGAAATGCACTGTAACCAGCATGTACAACATTTGCTGCCTTCCTTCCTTAAATAAGGGCAATAATTGCCACCTGTTTTTCAAAGAATGAATGACCTCACTAATAGAACTCCACACTGCTATTATTTTGAACATGCCCCTTTCAATTAGTGATTCAATTACACAGAATCAGCAGCATGCATGTCATGACTGTTGGATCTGTTGGATTTATATTACTCTATTAAACTTGCTAGTAAATTATTTGCCATGTAGAAATATCATTTCTACCAAAAACAGTGATTGATCAGGTTAGTGATGTCTGACTGCTATTATTTTGAACACAACTGTAGTCCTACTGCAAGAGACACACCTTTATGGGCAGCAAAATCATGGCTCTAAAAAAATCGTGGGTGCAGAAGACGTTTTCACGTCACTTATTCTACATACTCCAGCAGGGTGTATATCTTGATTAGTAAATAAGTTCTGTGTGTTGTTGAAGAGGTTGCAATCGACCCCAATGGAGGTATGTCATGCTGGTGGCGCTATTATGGAATCAAAAATATATCATCATTAACAGCTACTTGCCACCACCTAGCCATATGGCTCCCTTATATTTGTTGTTGGAGAAGCTAGCCTTGCATTGCCCCACCATAATATTAATTATGAGAGACTTCAATACCGCCCTCTGATAATATCAGGATAGGCCAGTCCCCCCCGATCTGGTAACCTGGGCAGACTGCCAACCTCTCTGAGGTGTGGCACTGGCTTCATCCCCACGATAGGGCCTACTGTTGTTTTTCCTCGACCTATAAAACTGCCTCATGTATTGATCTAACATTTGTTAGCCCTGTTCTCCTGAGCGATATACAGGAGGCTGGTTACCTCCCAGCAGTATTATCAGACCACAGTCCCCTTAAATTGATGCTCCGTGCTCAGCGTCCCTGTAATGGCTCCCTTTGAAGGCTTTATCCCAAATAGATTCACCATACAGTCTCTGAGGACCAAGTTCCCTCAGGCCTACAAGACTATTGGGAACACAATGCTGGGTCAGCTTCTCCTGCTGCAGTTTGGGATGCTTTTACGGCTCATAGTAGAGGGCTTTATATATTGGTCATCTTCGCTATCAAGTTAGGTAACTTTGCTCTCACGTCTGAGCTGCAGTCCATAGTGTCAAAGGCAACTACCAATACTCATCTGCTCCCACTTTCCTTGGCTCGCCGAGGTGAAACTTGAAAAATGTGAATACTGTGCAAAAGTTAATTTATTTCAGTAATGCAACTTAAAAGGTGAAACTAATATATGAGACTCATTACATGCAAAGCAAGATAGTTCAAGACGTGATTTGTCATAATTGAGATGAGTATGGTTTACAGCTCATGAAAACCCCAAATCCACAATCTCAGAAAATTAGAATATTACATGCAATCAATAAAACAAGGATTGTACATAGAACAATATCGGTTCTCTGAAAAGTATAAGCATGCATATGTACTCAGTACTTGGTTTGGGCTCCTTTTGCAGCAAATTCTGCCTCAATGCGGCGTGGGATGGAAGCTATCAGCCTGTGGCACTGCTGAGGTGTTATGGAAGACCAGCATGCTTCAATAGCGGCCTTCAACTCTTCTGCATTGTTCGGTCTCATGTCTCAGATTCTCTATGGGGTTCAGGTCAGGCGAGTTTGCTGGCCAATCAAGCACAGTAATCCCACGGTCATTGAACCAGGTTTTGGTGCTTTTGGCAGTGTGAGCAGGTGCCAAGTCCTGCTGGAAAATGAAGTCAGCATCCCTATAAAGCTCATCTGCAGAAGGAAGCATGAAGTGCTCCAAAATCTCCTGGTAGACGGCTGCGTTGACCCTGGACTTAATGAAGCACAGTGGACCAACACCAGCAGATGACATGGCTCCCCAAATCAACACAGACTGTGGAAACTTCACACTGGACTTCAAGCATCTTGCAGTGTGTGCCTCTCCATTCTTCCTCCATACTCTGGGTCCTTGGTTTCCAAATCAGATGTAAAAGTTGCTCTCATCAGAAAAGAGGACTTTGGACCACTGAGCAACAGACCAGGTCTGTTTTTCTTTAGCCCAGGTAAGACGCTTCTGACATTTTTTGTTGTTCAGGAGCGGCTTGACAAGAGGAATACATTTGAAGCCCATGTCCAGGATCCATCTGTGTGTGGTGGCTCTTGATGCACTGACTCCAGACTCAGTCCACTCCTTGTGAAAGTACCCAACACTTTTGAATGGCCCTTCCTGACAATCCTCTCCAGGCTGCGGTCATTCCTGCTGCTTGTGCACCTTTTTCTTCCACACTTTTCCCTTCCACATAACTTTCTATTAATGTGCTTTGATACAGCACTTTGGGAACATCCAACTTCTTTTGCAATTACCTTTTGAGGCTTTCCCTCCTTATGGAGGGTGTCAATAATGGGTTTCTGCACAACTGTCAGGTCAGCAGTCTTTCCCATGATTGTGATTCCTACTGAACCAGACTGAGAGACCATTTAAAGGCTCAGGAACCTTTTGCAGGTTTTATGGCTTAATTAGCTGACTAGAGTGGGACACTTTGAGCCTAGAATTTTGCACTTTTGCACAATATTCAAATTTTTTGAGATTGTGGATTTGGGGTTTTCATGAGCTGTAAGCCATAATCATCACAATTATGACAAATTACGGCTTGAACTATCTTGCTTTGCATGTAATGAGTCTATCTCATATATTAGTTTCACCTTTTAAGTTGCATTACTGAAATAAATGAACTTTTGCACGATATTCTAATTTTTTGAGTTTCACCTGTATATCTGAAATCACTAGGCTGGATGTACATGCTTGCAAGCAGGTATATTTTGAATTCAGGGACAAAAATAGTAGGTTATTGGCAATGATGGCTCATCATGATAGACCTCTCATTATTATCCTTGAAATCTGTGCTGCGGGTGGGGTGGTAGTGTCCTCTCAAGAAGTTATCTTGAACGAATTTAAAATTACTACACCTCCCTCTATACCCTCCTCTTTACCACCTAATTTTAGCCCTTCTGGTCTGACCACCTTATTAGATCCTTTAGCCCTTGGTTGGCTCTCCGACTCAGAGCGTGCTCTGCTGGTTTCGGACATTACCCCAGAGGAAGTCTCTATGGCTGTGGGCTCCTTTCTTAATAGCAAGGCTCCGGGACCTGATGGGCCTACCAATGGACTTCTACAAGACTCACATAGAGCTTTTAGCCCCTATATTATCATCCTTTTATAAGGAGTGCCCGCACACAGGCTCTTTACGTCCTTCTATGCAAGAGGCGCACATAGTATTGCTTCATAAATTGGGCAAGGATCCCAAACTTTGTACCTCATACAGGCCCATAGCCCTTCTTATAGTGACCTGAAAATACTGACTGTTCTCTTCAGGACTATAGCCACATTAGACATAGAGAAAGCCTTTGATACGCTGGAATGGGCTTACCTTTTGGGAGGTGTTACATTGGATGTGTTTCCCTTTATGGTTTATAGAATTGCTACAGACCCTATATTTTAATCTTCTGGCTAAAATACAGGTGGGTGGCCTTCTCTCTACTTCTTTCCAATTACAATGATGTACCAGGTAGGGTTGTCCCCTCTCCCCAGCCCTCTTCGCTATGGTGATGGATACTATGGGTGAAGCCCTTCAAGTTTCTGCAGAAATTGTTAGCCTCTGGGTGGGCTGGCTGGAAGAAAGGGTGGCCTTATATGCAGATGACTTGCTACTGTTTCTAAATGATTCTGGGCCTTCCCTCCAGGGAGCCCTTCACCTTATGAACTCATTCTCCAGATACAAGGGTCTGAGGGTCAGCTGGCATAAGTCCCTGTTATTTCTGGTGGATTTCTGTAGTGCTTTAAATGAGAATGGTGAAAAGCAGCTTCAGGAGTAGGGATCTCCTATTTGATGCTTGGAATCTGGTTGCACTCAGTGATAGTGGGCAAAGATATTTCCACATTGTCATTCACAGGAGTAACTACAAGACCACTGGCTCTCCTACCTAAGACTTCTGTAGTGCCGGAACAAGTGCTTAGAGTATAAGGCAGAGCATCTCCAGTTATGTTCAACAGTTCAAAAAACCGAGTTCTTGCAAGAGATCTGTTACTCTGATCATCCAGAATAGTATACAGTCTTATGGCCTTTTCAGGTTGACCTTGGGGGTATACAGGGACCAAGCATATCTTTGCACAGGATTTGTCACAGAATCCTTTTCCACAGACCTCTGTACATGTAGAGAACAATGGGGTGGTAGGTGCTGCTTGATCTGGGCGCTCCCCGCCTTGCTTTGCCTCAGGAAGATAGTTTGTGAGCGTAGTAGAGTTGTGCGAATATTGATGAAGAGCTTGCACATGGTCATCACTGTCACACTCTATACATTTGATGATCACTTTACAGTCCTTTGCAAAGTGTTCTGTGGAGGCACAGCATTTGTAGCAAACCCCAAATTTCTTCAAAAGTTCCTTACATTCTTGGAGGGTTTTCTTTCTGAAGCCGATACATTTCTTAAGTGGATGTGGTTTGTTATGTATTGGACATTGCCGATTTGGGTCCTCAGTTTTCTTGTTTTGATCAGTCTTTTCAAGAACTGTAGCAGGCGCAGGTAGAACATTGGTCCTTTTCACTACCGCTGAACCTCTATGGTCTCTGTGCGACATACGTGTGTTTGTAGGTCTTGGAGAGAATGTACTGAGAAGGTTACAGTCCACATATGAAAAACTTGGGTCATTCTTAGTGTCTGCAATTCTTTTGATGAGCTTGCAGAAGTAAGAAAAAGGAGGAAAGCCAACTCTATGTTCTTCCTTATACTTTAATCCACGCTCTGCCCACCTTTCTTGAACTCCATATGGTAGCTTGAGAACAATAGAATTGATGCCATGAGAGGTGTCAAGGTAACTGAGACCAGGTAAGTTGATGTCAGCCTTAGCAAGTTGAAGCTCTAATAGAACATTGCTGAGTTCTTGAAACTTTAGATTGTCGCTAGTAGAAATCCTTGGGAAGCTTGGCAACGTTTTGAATAAAGTATCTTCAATAGCCTCTGGGCTGCCAAAGGTATGTTCAAGTCTGCCCCAAGCAGCATTAAGGCCTGCAGCAGGGTTGTCAATATGAACTGCTTTGAGTCTCTTTATGCGTTCAGTGGACTGGGGACCTAGCAATCTGATGAGATCTAATTCCTCTGTGGCATTGATGTCTAGGTCATTCATTGTGGCTTTAAAAGTGGATTTCAAGCCTCTGTAATTTTCCGGTTTGTCATCAAACTTGGTGAGGCCTGTCTTAACAAGCTCTCTTTCGGAGCATGTATTTAGCAAACTGTGACATGTCTGTGTTTTCGGATTTTGGGTGCATGACTGCAGGTGGAACGGAGTTGGTTGTGACGGTTGGTGGACTTATGTGGAGTGACTTGGGAACATCTGTTGCTGCTAAGTCATTCAATGCTGGAACTGGCTTCAAGTCCATTGGCATGTTGGTGTGTAGAGTAGTGCGTTTGCTAGGAGGTACTCTGTTGGTGCCAAAGTATGATGGACGGTCTATTAAATACACACCAGTGTCTGCGGCTAGCTGAGATGCTGCAGTCTGATGCATTGGAGGATATAAGGACAAATCGCCTTGAGGTACAGTAGGTGCAGAGAAAAGACTTTGAGTACTTTGGCTGCTGTGACGGAGTTGACGTTCTGGAGAGGTATGTGAAGAATCTGAGACATAAGATACAACTGAGTGTCTGGAACTGTTGTCTCTTTTGTTTTCACTAGCGACTTGTTCTAAGACCCTTAACCTTGCCATGGCTGAGGCATGCTCACATTGTTTTTCCAAAACTTAATTTTCTGCCTTTTGGCGCGTGGCTTCAGCTTCTTTCTCTGCTTTCTGATGTGCGGCCTGAGCCTCCATTTCTGCGGCCTGAGCCTTCCTTTCTGCTTTCTTATGTGCGGCCTGAACCTCCATTTCTGTGGCCTGAGCCTCCATTTCTGCTTTCGTTTGGGCGAAAGCTGCCTGCCTACATGAGCACGGGCTTTTATTAGTTGTTGACTGAGTGTAGAAGACCTTGATTGTATGGATTTGGAAGATCTTGAAGAATGTCTAGTAGATGCAGAGCGATATGATCTGGATTCATGGAGCTGTGTTATGCTCACTTCTGCCTTTGTCTTTGTTTGCACCACTAAATTGTCTCTTTCCAGATTAAGCTCCTCAAAACTCCTTAATTCTTCCAATGACCCTTGAGTGTTGTACCGCTTTAAGAGAGCAATATATTTAGCACACAGTCTTTGATAATTCTCATAAGCAACATTCAATTGCTGGATAGCGCCCTCTAGTTGTATTGGCTCATGAGATTGTTGGGAGAGAGCAGACATGCATTTAACAATATTACACCATAAGTCTTTTAATATTAGACAGCAATTGTAACTTGTCAGCATTAAGATTCTCTTGCATTTTCCAGGATGGTTTTCTTAAACCCTGAATTATAAAAAAGAGAAAAATGCATAAGTCCTGCTCTGGATGAAGCTCTGATTGTGGTTGTATATTAGTTTCCCCAGACTGTATATTACTTTCCTGAAACATCATGTTAGCAAGGATAGGGGTTGATAGAAAGTTTGCAGATAAATGTATCAATTTTTCTGTGGGTGAGCTCAGGTTTCCTAGGCAATGGTTGCAGAAAAGTTTTTTCTTTTACTTTCTTACAAGATTTCACAGACAAGCCATGTGCTAATGCATACAGATGCAGTGCATAAACTTGCAGTTGTAAGACATTCACATCAATAATTTGTCCTGACACTGATGAGTGTTATGCTGAGACATACTTGCAGACATGTACAGGCTTGTGTAGAGATGGCAGCACTCTGTTAGCTGCTTTATCCAGTCCCTATAACATCTCACTATGTATCCAAAGCTAGCAAGGATCCTATGAAGACATTTCACTGATCTTTTGACTGTTCTGTCTCTCCAATCTAAGCATTGAAAGTGTGATCTCTGTAACTTACAGTTGTGATGAGATATCGATAACTCCAATCTTAGTTGAATACCACAGGCAGTGACTCAATCGGATGACACCTTGTAGATCTTGTGAAGTTTATTCCATAAACTGAGAGAATCTTCCAACAATGAACATCTGATGGGTCAAAAGATCATAATGTGATCTGCTTCATGACATGAGGCTAGAAACTGCAATGCCTTACTGGGAAAAACAGTGGGTCATCTATACAGCATTAACTAAACCAAAGGAAAGGTAGGAGCAGAGAAAAAAAATACAGAGAACCCCTAAAGGCATATAACAGTCATGTGAAACATGACAAACATGCTACATTTTTTTCTGAAGAGAACTCTACTGGAAAACAGCAAAATGCATCGGACTGGATTGTGGTGTGAACTGTAAACAAAAATGTATCCGGAATGCATTCGGAAAGCATTTTTGTGGCGTGAACTGGCCCTTACATGGCCTGTCACTACTTTAACCATATGCATACTAATACTCAATTTTTTTTTTTTTTTAATTTTAGCCTACTTTTAATGCTCAATTCAAAATTTGTTAAATTACATTTGTAAAGGAAAGATCGTACAAAAGTAAAAATAAATCTAAACATCCATTTAAAATCTTACAGACCTAGAAAATAAAGTAACGGACCTAGAACTATTAGTTTCCCTTTAAATTACTGTCATTGTCTTGGAAAAAAGGAAAATATTTATTGCAACTCTTGATAGGAATTTTAACTTTTTACAATTAAAATATATGTAAATCCTCGCTTTGTAAAACAACCCATTCAATTTAAAATAGAAATGAAAGGAAAAACATTTGGGTATAGATATAGATAGATTTTTTTTTTTTTCTTCCCTGTTTCATAAGTGATAACATACCCTCTAAGCTCCCTATGCAGCTGAGAAAGGGGGGGGCCTTCCCAGTGAATGGTTGTGTATGTGGTGGTGGGGGGGGACCTTGTGAGCAGAAGTCTGATCATTGGAGAAGAGCAAACTGAGTACCCAGCACAACTAAAGAACTGACCATGCTGTGCTCTTCTGCCTAGTGTGCTCAATTTTTAATAGGAAATCAAAGGGACTGACTGGATCATCAGATATTTCATACAAAGAGAACAGGATACCTTTTCTTACAAGTACATGGTACAGCAGGCAAATATCAGGAATATGAAATATTGGGTTTCCATATTCTTTCAAAAAAGAGAATTGTAAACATATTCAATTCATGTACATAGCTTGTATCTTTTTATAAGAAAACGTTAATTTAAACACTTGCCCTCCAGAGGATTTACCCCCCTTCCAGACCAGGCCATTTTTTTGTGATACGCGCTGCATTACTTTCCTTTCAATACATTTTTATTGAATGTTTTGATGTTATAAGGTACAGAGTACAAACTCGACCGCTGTCTAGAACATAAACAAGAAGTTGTAATATAGGATAACAATCAAACGCGGTCATACAAAGATAAAGCATAACTGTAATAAGTGACGTTATAAATGTCTTATCAAGAGAACAGAAATATCAGTCATTTTATGTCGGTCGATCGGTTAATGAACAAAGGAAGGGCTGCCTATCTGTAGCTCATCGGCCGACATTAATAAAAGGATTATGTCGTTAAGGATATATTAGTATGCTGTTGAGATGGGAGATGTATAGAACATATCATGGTTCATGAAGCATCCCTGTGGAGGAGCCAGAAAATAAGAATCCAAAAGAAAGCGGAGGAGAGTAGAGAGGGATCAGAGAATGAATGTCCAGATTATGAGGTCTTATAATGCTATAATGAGATGAAACTGTCTACTGCTAGCTCAGGGTGGGTGTGTTGGATCCATGGAGTCCATGCTTTAAGGAATTTTTCATGGGTGTCTGAGAGGATGCTACACAATTTTTCATTTATTAAAAAGAAATCAAGAATTTCTCTTTCCAGGCTGTTGCTATGGTTTGTTTAGCCGCCAATAGTACATGGGTAGCTAGTTTGAATGGTGTTTTGAGCGCGCTGTATTACTTTAACTGACAATTGAACGATGATGCAACACTGCAGCCAAATGAAATTTTTTTTGTCCTTTTTTCCCCACAAATGGAGCTTTATTTCGGTGGTATTTGATCGCTTCTGCATGTTTTTATTACTTTTTGTGCTATAAACAAAAAAAGGCTGACAATTTTGAAAATAATATTTTAGATGGATATTATTGTAAAGCACACCACCATTGGACTCTAGATCAGTGAAGATGTGTTCTTTGGAGTGACGAATCACGATTCTCTGTCTGGCAATCCGATGGACGTGTCTGGGTTTGGCAGTTGCCAGGAGAATGGTACTTGCCTGACTGCATTATGCCAAGTGTAAAGTTTGGTGGAGGGGGGATTATGGTGCTGGGTTGTTTTTCAGGGGTTGGGCTTGGCCCCTTAGTTCCAGTGAAGGGAACTCTTAAGGCATCAGCATAGCAAGACATTTTAGACAATTTCATATTTCCAACTTTGTGAGAACAGTTTGAAGATGGCCCTTCATGTTCCAACATGACTGTGCACCAGTGCACAAAGCAAGGTCTTTAAAGACATGAATGAGTGCGTTTGGGGTGGATGAAGTTGACTGGCCTGAACACGAGTCCTGACCTCAACCCGATAGAACACCTTTGGGATGAACTAGAGCAGAGACTGCGAGCCTTCTCGATGGACATCAGTGCCTGACCTGACAAATTGCTTACGGAAGAATGGTCAAACATTCCCATAGACACACTCCTGATGCTGTTATACACTGCATAAAAAAATTAAAGGAACACTTTGAAAACACATCAGATCTTAATGGGGAAAAATATCATGCTGGATTTCTATACTGCTATGGGCTGGGTAATATGTTTGGAACGTAAGGATGAGCCATCATTTGATGGAAATGAAAATGATCAACCTACACAGGACTGAATTCAAAGACATCCAAAAAAATCAAAGTGAAAAAATTATGCAGCAGGCTAGTCCATTTTGTTGAAATTTCATTGCAGCAACTCAAAATGGTACTCAGTAGTTTGTATGGCTCCCACATGCTTGTATGCATACCTGACAATGTCAGGGAATGCTCCTAATGAGATGACGGATGGTGCCCTGGGGTATTTCCTCCCAGATCTGGACCTGGGCATCACTGAGCTCCTGGACAGCCTGAAGTGCAACCTGCCGGCGTCGGATGGACCGAAACATGATATCCCAGAGGTGTTCTATTGTATTTAGGTCAGGCGAGCATGGGGGCCATTCAATGGTATCAATTCCTTCATTCTCCAGGAACTGCCTGCATACTCTCGCCACATGAGGCTGGGCATTGTCGTGCACCAAGGGGAACCCAGGACCCTCTGCGCCAGTGTAGGGTCTTACAATGGGTCCAAGGATTTCATCCCGATACCTAATGGCAGTCAGGGTGCCATTGTCTATCCTGTAGAGGTCTGTGCGTCCCTCTATGGATATGTCTCCCCACTGACCCAGCATCAAAACGGTCATTCTGAACAATGTTATAGGCAGCATAACATTCTCCATGGCTTCTCCAGACCCTTTCACGTCTGTCACATGTTCTCATCTGTGAAAAGCACAGGGCACCAGTGGCAGATCTGCCAATTCTGGTGTTCAATGGCAAATGCCAATAAAGCTCTCTGGTGCTGGGCAGTGAGTACAGGGCCCACTAGAGGACGTTGGGCCCTCAGGTCATCCTCATGAAGTGTTTCTGATTGTTTGGTCAGAGACATTCACAGCAGTGGCCTGCTGGAATTCATTTTGTAGGGCTCTGGCAGTGCTCATCCTATTCCTCCTTGCACAAAGAGGAGATACTGGTCCTGCAGATGGGTTAGGGACCTTCTTCAGCCCTGTCCAGCTCTCCTAGAGTAACTGCCTGTCTGCTGGAATCTCCTCCATGCTCTTGAGACTGTGCTGGGAGACACAGCAAACCTTCTGGCAATGGCACGTAATGATGTGCCATCCTGGAGGAATTGGACAGCCTGTGCATCCTCTGTAGGGTCCAGGTTTCGTCTTATGCTACCAGTAGTGACACTGACCCTAGCCAAATGCAAAACTAGTGAAAAACAGTCAGAGAAGATGAGTAGGGAAAAAAATTTCAGTGGCCTCCACCTGTAAAACCATTCCTGTTTTGGGGGGTCATCTCATTGTTGCCCATCTACTGCACCTGTTGTAAATTTCAATAACACCATAGCAGCTGAAACGGATTAACAACCCCCTCTGCTACTAACTGACCAGATCAAAATCCCAGGAGTTTAATTGACTTGATGCTATACTCTGCAGCTACACTGATTAAAAAAGTGTTACATTTTTTTGAGCAAAGGGTAGGCCAACTCATTATTGAACCCCATGGACTAAGAGTGGGATGCCATTAAAGTTCATGTGTGTGTAAAGGCAGGCGTTCCAATACTTTTGGAAATATAGTGTATGTGGCCTCTCAGCGGCTGGGCCTTGATGCCGAGTGGCAGCATATTTGCATACCCAGTGTAAAAATGTATTGAATTGTTTTATATGCATAGCTCTTCACCATCATCTTAAATTTATACTCCAGCACTGATATCGCTAACACTTTTCAAAAATATTATAGCAGGTTGTATGATGTAAAGTTTGAAACCAGAAAGAAACAGAGGATGAAAGGAAGAGAAAAAGGCAGAAATATTTAAAAGAGGTTGGCTTACCAAGATTCTCAGAAGAAAAGCTAGAGGCCCTAGAGAGAGTCATCTCCCAGGGGGAAACTACATTGGTATTGAAGAGCATGGCAGCAGGACAGAGCCCAGGCCCTGATGAGTGGGCTATTATAAGAAATGTAAAGATCTATTGGTTCTGAGAATATGTACATATATAAATGCGGTTGGTGAGGGGCTGGGAATGAGAGAAGAATTATTGCAAGCATACATAACAAGTATACTTAGAGGGGAAAGATGGGGCTCAATGCGTCAGCTACAGACCTATATCACCTATATTTATTCACCACTGGGATTTTTATTTTTTTTGCTATATAAAAAAAGTCCAAACATTTTGAAAAGTGTTTTTCTTATAAAATTTGCAAATAAATAATATATCATCATAAATCTTGGCCAAAATTTATTCGGTTATCTTTTTAGTTAAAAAAAAAATAACCCAAATTAGTTTATAACCAAAAATGATACTTTAAAACATTTTTTTTTTTTTTACATTTTTATTTTTTTTTTATATTTATTTTTTTACATACTGCCACCCTAGCAGTACAGTGTCACCATGGTGATACTGTACTACTTGTGGGCTGTGTGCGCGCACAAGCAGGGGGCGGGGAGGCCACCCGCCCCTGCACTGCTCCCATCCAGACGTTTATATACATGGGCCGGACGGGAGGTGGTTAATATAGACACAAAATTATATGCGAAAGTATTACCAACTAGATTGAGAGAACACCTGGATCAGGTGCAATTCATTCCTGGCAGACAAGGAGGGACAATGGTCTGAGATCACTACTTCTCCTACAAAAAGAAGAGAGATAAGCTGCCGACAATACTCTTGTCGATTGACAGTGAAAAAGCTTTTGATAGGGTAGACTGGGGATTTATGATAGACACACTAGAGACTCTAGGAGTGGGGCCCAAAATGTTAAAGTGGATAAAAGGGCTTTATAACGGCCCGTCAGCAGCTTTAAAGGTTAACGGGTCCCTTTCACGTTTTTTTAAGATGTATAACGGTACAAAACAGGGATGTCCTCTCTCTCTCTCCTTTGTTATTTGTAACATCTCTGGAACTGTTACTAGCGATGGTAAGAAAGAGTGTAGATGTAACAAGAATTAAGATAGGTGAAGTGGAACATAAGGTAGCAGTTTACGCAGATGATTTCTTGTTTTATATGGTGAACCCCAGATTATCGCTACCAAATTTAATGAGACTATTAAAACATTACGGAGAGTTATCAAATCTGAAAATTGGATCCGGTCATAGGGAATTTGCTACCCGACTCCCCTAAATTTATTTATAGAAGAGCCCCTACGATCAGGACAAAGGTGGTCAAGAATGTACTGGATCCTCCAATGACAAATCACATTACTTTCCTGAATGAAAAAGGTTTTTTTCCATGTAGAAATTGTTTTACATGTGTGGCTACAAAACGATCAAACAAAAGACGGAATAGCTTTATAGCCACTACAACGGG
This sequence comes from Staurois parvus, assembly GCF_062004578.1. Lineage (NCBI taxonomy): Eukaryota > Metazoa > Chordata > Amphibia > Anura > Ranidae > Staurois > Staurois parvus. Next base: position 4,242,701 of record NW_028318210.1, on the reverse strand, counting down.
CCAGGAGTATCAGATTAATGACTTCATATCTTGCAAAACGGAGGGAGTCGTTTATTGCTTGGAATGTGAATGTGGGCTCCAATACATAGGCAGGACTAAGAGACCACTATGGAAAAGGCTACGGGAGCACGTCCAGAATATTAACAAAGGATTTCCAAAACACAGTGTTTCGAGACATTTTGCACTATGCCATAATAAAGATCCCAGTAAAATGAAATTTTGGGGGATTGAAAGGTATAAAAAACACTGGAGGGGGTCTAACAAAATTAAATCCCTTAGCCAGGCGGAGTCTAGGTGGATTTATTCTATGAATACACAAGTCCCCAAAGGGCTAAACGTAGAGTTTGATTTGAATAGCTTTATTAGTGATTACTGAGAGGTTGTTTTTCACTCCTTGTTTGCACATTAAGGATAATTAGAGGACTAATATGTGAAGGATAGTTATACACTATATCCTAGTGAGTTGTTACTATTAGTAGTATTTATTGTGATAATATTTCTCAATATCATTAATCATGTTTAGATTCTAATAGTTATTCTATGTTTTGATAGCATTTTATATTTTTTTAATTATTATGTAAATGTGTGGGTAGATTGTATGACGTAGGGCATTATGGCGTATTTATATAAAGCTTTTTATGTATATATGTTTTTTAATATATACATTTCTCATATGTGTATATATATTGTTGATATATATATATTTTATTTTTTCTCTAGTGTTTTTTAAAATAATTTTTTTAAAATAATTTTTTATTTATGGGTATCATTTTAATACATTCCCCAGAGAGATTGATTATTCATGTATCGTTTTTAATTAAAGGTTATCCCTCTAGTTTGTTTTTCCCCTAGTGATGCGGATGGACTATTTATTTATGTATAATATTATTCAGCAGTATTTAGCATTCAGTCCCCCTATAATAGTCTCCTGTTAGGAGATTCTCCCATTGATTTTATGTTGTAGTGTGCGGCAGGCTAGGCGATAGGAGGGAGACGGGAAAATGGCCGCCGTTGTTAATGTGAGAGGTAGTCGGGAAAATGGCGTGGGTACTGTGGAGTGTATGAGAGGCGGGCCTCCAGCGATGCTATTACATTTGGGTCCGATATAAAGGGAGGAACTACGCTCGTAGGGTATTACCCAGATGAAGTCACGAGTAGACGGTGACGTAACGCGTAGGTACGCGAGTCCGTAGTTCCGGTGCGTGGTGACGCATTTCCGGCGTGAGACGCCATCTTGCTACACCCGAGAGGTCCCATTCGCATGCAGTACACCCACACATCAGTGAGGAGGGAGAATGTCTGCAATGTGAGTGTAACCCCTTTTTTTACTCTTTGGAAATAAACACAAGTAATTTAATACTACACTTAGAGAGTTTCTTTTTGGCTCACCGGTTTGGTGAGCTACTACTCCCCAGGACTGCCCTGACTGACTGGGGGCTATGTGGAATCCTGCTGAGGAGATCCAAGAAAGAAAGGAAGCTGCTGGCCTTTACAATTTAAGGATCCAGGTGATCCTGCATGCCTGTTGGCCCTTCGGGGTCAGTAGGAGGAGGTGAGGAGGCATTTTAGCCATACACGGAAGGATTTTTGGACACAGTCACAGTTTTATCCATCATCACAGATGCACATCGCATGAATATAAATATTTTTTTTTCACTAATAGGACATTGTTCTTGATTTTAACACTTATGTGGTTTTATTTGTGTGGCACTGTGTGAGCACTGTTAGAGTTTTTTTTTTTTCCTTATTGGACATTTTCTTGAAGCAATACTCATTAATTTATGCACAATGTATTTATGGTCATGGTTTGGCACTCCAATTTCTTATTTTTTGATTAAGGGTTGGCACTAATATTTATCACTGTTGTATGTTTTTGTTTTTTTTCCCTTGGCATTTGCATTAGTTTTGAGCGCTGCACTATTTTATATATAAGTGGCACTTAAATTTCGTATTTTTGAATAAGGGTTGGCACTAGTATTTATCAGCTGTATGTGTTTTTTTGTCATTTGCATTAGTTTTGAGCGCTGCACTATTGTTTATATAACATCTCTGGAACTGTTACTAGCGATGGTAAGAAAGAGTGTAGATGTAACAAGAATTAAGATAGGTGAAGTGGAACATAAGGTAGCAGTTTACGCAGATGATTTCTTGTTTTATATGGTGAACCCCAGATTATCGCTACCAAATTTATTGAGACTATTAAAACATTACGGAGAGTTATCAAATCTGAAAATTAACCCCTCAAATTCTAAGATCTTGAATATTTACCTCTTAAAGATAGAGAAGCAGGCCTTACAAAATGAATTTCCATTCACTTAGAGGGATAGGGAATTAAGTTATTTAGGAATAAAGTTAACGTCATCAATAAAGAACCTATATCAGGCAAATTATATCCCATTAATAAATGAAATAAAGGATGAATTGGGGAGACTTTCAAGGGGATGGGCCTCCTGGATAGGTCGTATAAATCTGGTAAAGATGGTGATAGTACCAAAAATCTTGTATAAGTTTCATATGCTCCCAGTGCATATACCAGGGTCCTTCTTTGGGATAATAAACCTCCCTAGCGGTCTGATTCGGTCTGTCCATATTTCTGTGCTCAAAGCGGTACATTTTTTTGCATGGAAATATGTATTTTTTTTATTGTAGGCCTGTAATTTTTAGGAATAACTCACTGAAATATGTCCGAACAAGAGTCTAGTAAACATCCCGGGTATGTTAAAATTTGAAACACGAAATCATAAATTATAATTTAATAAACAATCATAAAAAATAATAATATTATAATAATACATTTAATTCAATAATATAATCAAACCAAAAACACTGAAATTTGAAATATAGCGCCAAGTTCGCACATCACTGAGCAAAGTCGCAAAATCGTTTTCAGTGTCTGATGACGAATTTCCCCACAAATCATCACTCAATTCAGCAAGTAGTTCTAATTTACTATCGCTGTTCTCTAGCTGGTCTAAAACCAATTTTGACCTAAAGGTACGCTTTTTGGACGCCATGGATGTTTCTCAGTTTCCAGGCAGAAACAACAGTAAAAATGCAGGCAGGGCACAGGACAAAGCGCTCGGGACAAAATGTATGTGAAATGGTTTGATACAGTAATGTTTTACTATGTGAATTTAGTGAATGTCACTTTTGGAACTTTCAAATTTCCCGCCAGTTCCGTCCCCCGTACGTCCTTATGTCGCAGGGGACGGAACCCAGAAGACATATGCCTGCATCTGCTGGAGGACATTACAGGGGACACTGCAGGAGGGACATCGCGGGAGCGCAAGGCAAGGTAAGAGAAGAACAGATCCTGGAGCAGCGCCGCATGGTAAGCCCGCGTGTAGCTCAGGGTTACCGCTTGTGGTACTGAAACTTTACCCCGAGCTAAACTCGGGAATACTGCCAGGGAGGTTAAAAAAAATTATACTTAGGTTTATATGTGCAAATGAGAAACAAAGCATTAATACAAGGTCTTGTGTAATAAATAAGGCAAAGGGGGTTACACCTGTCTAACTTTAGGAAATACTATCACTCGGTGATATTATCACGAATCGTAGATTGGGCACAGAATTCACAAGGGAAATGTTAGGTAAATATGGAAGGTATTTAAAGTAAGGCACAATTAGAGAAGATTATTTGGATACCACATAAGTTCCGTATATTAGATGGAAACACTAGCACTTTGACACGGAAGGTACTAAAAGTTTGGGATGCATTGCACAAGCAAATGGATAAAAGATAGTAATGCATGTTTAAAGGATATAATAGATAAGGGGAAATTGTTCACTTTTCAAGATTTAAAGAAAAAAAAAAAAAGATTTATTTTTCACATTAGATGAATGGTGGTATTTGTTATTAGGATATTTTGTTGCAGCATTCCCACAGCCACTTAGGACGCTGAAGGAGATGTATCCATTGGAAAAAATGTTGAGCTTAAATATAGCTCAAAACATGTGACCTCCAGGATTTATAAGATCCTTATTGATTTTGCGGGATCTAACCCGCCTCTGTTCTTAGAGAAATGGGAGAAAGAGCTGGGAACAAAATTAAATGAGCAACAAAAAAATAAAAATATAAATGGGGTATGTAGCGCTAGAGTATATAAATCAATCAGAAAAATGTATCGCCATACATAATAAGCTAATATATAACACTTCTATTATAGAGTTATAAAGTCAATAAGGCATAAAAATGTTCATATATTAGTATAAGGTCAAATAGGCATAAAAATGTTCATATAGTATATCAGGAAAGATATTGGATGTAATCCCAATGTGCTTCAAACAAAAAAATAAGATATTAAAACATGAGGTGATGAATATGAATACTGTTGAAATGAACTATAAATGTCTGGCTAGATGGTATATTACACCGAATATGGCACATAAACAACGATTAGAGGTTTCACCATTATGGTGGAGAGGGTGTGGGAATCGGGAAACAATGGAACATATATGGTGGGAATTCAGAAGTTCTGGCAGGAAATAATCCAATATATATATAAGATATTGGGGACTACCATACAGAAGGAGCCGTGGGTTTGTGTATTTTATAATACTGAGACATCTGTGAAACAATATAAAAATAGTGTATTATATCACCTAATTAGCGCAGCTAAAGGTCAAATTCTGGTTCGCCCAAGAGCCCCCAAATATAAAGGATTGGAGAAAGAGAGTTGAATACATAAATAGGATGGAGGAGCTATAGAATATGGAGGAGGATAAAATGGAAAAATTCAGAAAACTGTGGAGTAGATGGTATGACTTTAAAACACCTAAAAAGATATTGGAATGAGGTATTAAGAGTTGGGAGAGTTTAACAGAGTAGATATGGGGCCTCTGATGAAGGAATGAGAGAGAGGAGGTATGAAAATGGGAGACAGAAAAATACAGGAAGTTATTGAAAGAATGTGGACTGGGGGAAAATGGGGGGGGGGGGGGAGTGGCCTGAGGGGGGAGGGAAAAGGAATAGGTTTAATTTAATTGGAATTTATGTATTTTTTACATTGTTGGATACAATGTGGATTTTTGTAATGAAAAAAATTTACTAAAAAGATATAATACAAAAAAAAAAAAAAAAAAGCATATGTGGCTCCTGCTCCCTCTGTGGCTGCCTGCTTCCTCCGCTGGATCGATGCACTCTGATGCTTTGTGATGGCGGGTCAACAAGTTACTGACCCCGGGCATCTGCCTCCCTGGTTTGAGGTCAAGGGCCGCAGAGGGCGCCACGGATTGAGCAACCCTAGTCTACATTCTTCATAAAGTCTAATTTGTATGTGAATTTACAAGCTGTGGAAACAAAGATCATGGAATGTCTAGTCTGTGCTGCCATAGCAGTCTATTTTTCATTTTGTGTATTGTAAATTCTTGCTCGTACACCAAAAAGGTGGAGGTTTACTGGTTGTTATAATCAGCAGCGACAGTTCTGTTAACACGAAGGCCAAGTAAAGCTTTAGGCATCATACGTAATTGTACAAGTTACAGGTATAAAACCAAATATTACCTTCTCACCTTCAATGTACCTGTTACATGATCAGTGTGGATGTACAATATCATCTCAGCATGGAAGTCCATAGACAATGCTCTGTCCCTAAGGCCCTTCTCCCACTGGTCTGCTTTTACTGAACTAAATCACACATTTCTAGTGCAACAAAAGAACATAAAAAATGATTCCCTCTTAAGTTCTATATAACTTCACATTGCTGCGCTGTGTTTGGAATAGTCCTGCATGCTGCATATTTGGTGCGCTTTTGAAAAGCACACCTTCCATTGGAAGCCAAGGTGAAGGCATCAAAAGTGCACTGCATTTACATTTTTGGAGTGTTTTTTTGAGTCACATGTCCATGTTTTATAGAAGCATGCTAGGAGTCAGGAAACCAGAAAGTGGATTGAAAACACATTAAAAGCGTGTTAAAAAACATGTTTTTGAAAAATAACGATACGCTTTTAAGCTCACCAGTGTAAAAGGACCCTAAAGACATGCTATAATGCGACATTCCAGGCATGGCGCATATGTATGCTTTTGAGCTACAAGTATAAGGCAGTCCATTAATTTCAATGGGCTGTCCTACATGTGGCAAAGTAGCTCATGCTCATTTTGCGCTTTTTGAACAATTTTTTTCATATACCTACTTGCTGCATTTCCGGTGCTCTTAACAATGAACGGCACAGCAAGGGTGGCATGCGTTTTTAAGAATTTCATAACACTATATAATGCAGCCTTACATGATGATTTGAGCTTAATGGCTGTAAACCTATTTTACAAATGCAAGATTACCATAGCCAAATATTATGATGCTACCCCAGGAAGAGTAGGAATGGGTAAGCATAATTCTAGAGGAAGATGGGAGGTTGTATCTGTCATAATGGCCCTCATTTCTACAAGCCAGTCTGACACAGATTGCACCCCTTCTTAATCTGACACATCCTGCCCATTTCATGTGACACTCTACTGTGCTGGTGGACTTTAAGGGGCTGTAATGCATATGAAACGTGTTGGCCTTGGACCCTTTGTTTCTTGGGTAATTTTTACAATAAAGCATTGTCGCCCAAATGCCAGGGGCATGAGAAGTGATGATGTCATTTTTTTAGCCAAAGGAACAGAGTCACAAGATATTCTGCTGAGAGCAAGATAAAACCTTGTTTATGGAATGAACCGTGTTTATGACATCTAGTAACCTCACATTAGGAGATAAAAACCTGTTTAAGGACATCTAAGTTAGAAATCCTTAAGTCTGGGGAGATGAAAAGAGGTTTTGGGGTAGATAAGAAGCAAAAGTGTGACTTTTCAGTTAACGAATATGGTGGTTGAACATGACTGTTTATCCTCACGGAACCCTTTTGCTAGCCACTCCCATAGTGGGTGTGGCACCGCCCACTATTGGACTGCTTCCAGAAAAAGGGTGTATAAGGCGAAGGTCTGGGCAAGACCAGTAGAAGCTCCGATAGTAGCCAGAGGATGCTCTGACGCTGGGATTTTTACCAAGGTATATGGGCTCATCAACTGGTCGCGCCTATGGCTTCTCCATGACCCCCTGGGCAGTTTGGTTCCAATGGGATTTGTTCTTCCCACCTTCCACATAGCTTCAGTAATGTATTCATTCTATGCTGTGACGCTGTCAAATTATGTGTTTATTTCATACTGTAATGCTCACATTATTATTGGTGTGTGTTATTATGCAGATTGTGATGAATATAAGATATATTATCCTGTGTGTCGTGTGATAATAAAAGTGGAGGTTTTGACAATGCAAGTACAAGAAAAGAGTGCAGTTGGATTGTTATTTCTTGGAGTGGCGGGTGAATGCTATGTTGTGCCAGGGCAGGTATTCTTTTGGTAGTTGGTCTTTCACAATGCATAGAACATTTAAATGCTGATTAAAAGTACCTGAACGACTGCATGTTGATTGTGTGCGTGTATATGACTTGTTTTTAGTAATTGCACCCAGCATCACTATTACAGGGGCTAAGCATCCAGAAGAGTTTCTACTTTAAGACGGCACCTATTTACATTGTACATATACTGTTTTGTTGCAGTCTTGCATAAAATCATGCTTATTACGCGAAGAAAAAAACAAAACAGGAATCTAAAACCATGAATATGACCTTAGTCAAAACCTCATATTTGAAAGGAAGCATTTTGTTAAGGCCTTGTTGCCACCATACATGCAGAAAAACTGATGCGCAGGTTTCATGTGCAGAGACATCAGTTTTAATGAGAGCTTCAATGAGTTTTATACACATTGCAGATTCTTGCGCAGAAAAAAATCTGCATGTGATACTAGTATTGTGGTGTGAACAGAGCACAGAGAACTATTGATTTTGTTGTGCCCTTGAAGAATAACGGACATCTATGCACCAAGGGCTGAACAAGCCCTAATAGTGGCCACAGATCACAAAAACCCTCCCAATGTATGTTTAGACCCTAAAGTGAACCTGTGCTCGCCACCCCCCTGCAGCTGCACACTTATGTTGTTTTTGCTCCACTGCACTCCATGTATCCACAGGAGCGAAGGGAAGTTGTACTGTGCAAACACAATACATGGCAGAGTACCTGCTATCTGCCAGCTGTGAATGACCAGCTCTGTCACATGAAGGGAAGTTGACAGAATACCATGTTCCAGAATACCATGTATACCACTTCCCTTGAGCTAATACAGTAAGTATAGGCAGTTACAGGGGCAAACATTAAAGTGAACCTGTTCTTTTCTCCTGCATGGCCAAGCACGGATTTATGTTAGGGGCGTCAGGCATTTTTTTTTTGTTTGTTTTTACTGCCTCTTAACTCCCCTGCATGTTATCCTATGTGTTCATGCACACACAGGATTTAGCAGCGTTTTGTGGCAGGACAGCTTATTGCCACCACTGCCTGGGCGTCCAGGAGAAGCAGCGTTTTGGCTGGAAAAACACTTGACACACATAAACGCGTCTACACCCGTGTTTAGTGCTTAAATGTTAATTTATTTTCATGGCCAAAATAGATTATTTATTCTGGCCAATGAAATCAATGCCCAAACGCTTGATGCGGGTAAACGCGAAACACACTTTTACAAGAGCGAAACGTTTTTTGGTCTTAAAAATATTGTAAAATACTTATTATATTTGATAAAAACATGACTACTTTATTACAGCAAGGTGGATCAAGTCCCAAAGATGTGAGGTTTCCTTTGCATATATTGGCTAAAGGTTCTTTGTTTTTGAGTTCTTTTCAACAGCTCTAATTGAAGAAGTGTGTTGGAATTAAAAAGGCACTAGTAATTGCTTGGATGCCCAGGCTCGCCATCATATTCCTTATTCCACAGTATTTGTATTATATGTAAAGTGATACAAGTCTTTATTAACAGCCATAAGGATGCCAGGAACATTCTGTCCTTTCCCTCCTAAGTGGGAAGAAAACACCACACTTGGTATAGTGTCTTTGGATGCTGGATGTGGAGATGGGATAGTCCGGAGCAGTCTGGTATCTTGCAGGTTCCAAATTCTTGTGTAGCAATCCTGGCCAACTGAACAAGTTAAACACAGACATTAGTAGTCTTCACTGCCATACCTATGTACTTTAATAAACCTCAATATTTTGCTTATATTTATGAATTTTCACTTCACTTTTAGGACCTTTTTACAACTTCATAAATTGTCACAGATTAACGCTTATAAAAAGTATTAATTACCTTGGAAGTTTTTATGTTTTATTGTAACACATTCATTCACTGCATCTTTTATACTCCGCTTTTGGTTTTTGTTTAAACATGTGCAATAAACAAGCATATTCTCTACAATGCTCATATCCTCAAACAAAAATTAAACATGCTTCAATGAAGTACTCCATTTCCAACAATCAGTGCCATAGTGTTCCCGAAATCCTCCCCAATAAACACAGAACACTCACTAGATTTATATGACTACCTATCACAGATGAGTCATACAGCGCTTAGTATCATGGAGAACCACCATTAGCCTTCTCCTCCTTTGGCCAGCTGCACACTTTCCTTTTAAATGTCTCACACAACATGTAGGAAGACTACCATAGTGTGAGATCTTTAAATCTTTTATTTATTAAAAAACATTTCCACAACGCCCACTCACATTGTTAGGTGCATACCCTTGCAGGAAAAAAACGCATGTTACATCATAAGCATAGGGATAACACGGATCTGGCTCTAGGCTCTCTCATCGCCACCTTCTCCTATATTAACCACTTCCAGTGTCGCTGTGTGGGATGATGTCCCTTCCTGCTATGCCCCAACACAGCATTTCATTTTCCTGATGTTCTCAAGAGGCGAAGGTGGCGGAGAGAGAGCCTAGAGCCAGATCCGTGTTATTCCTATGCTTTTGATGTAACATTCATTTTTATCTTGGTGCAAGGGTATGCACTTAACAATGTGAGTGGGCATTGTGGAAATGGTTTTTAATAAATAAAAGGTTTTAAATATTTCACACTATGGTAGTCTCCCTTAATGTGAATAGCTGAAAGCACTTGGACACTTTAATAAGTTTGAAGGCATTGTGTACTATACTGTGAATAGCTGAAAGCACTTGGACACTTTATATGCACAGAGAGACTTTATTGAAGCACAAAGGACACTTCATTGAATCAGATTTAATTTTTATTGAGGATATGAGCATTGTAGAGAATATGCTTGTTTATTGCACATGTTTAAACAAAAAACAATAGTGCTGTATAAAAGATAGAGTATATATCAGAACTGATACGATTAATATAGCACTTGGTGCAGCAGCTGCGGTGAATTAAGAAATCGCATCCAAAGCGCTAGTTCACATTATTTAAATTAATTCACTACAGCTTTGGTTTTGTTTAATTCATTGAAAATAGACTTTTTCCTGTCAAGGTAAAAATAGATCTTTAAAATGAATTACAATGAAAAACGCAACACTGATTGCACATATAAAAAAACTTTTTAGTTGGCATTCAGTAGATACACCATCCTCTTTTAAACATGCTAGTTCTGTGGATATCATTGAGATCCTCCAGCTTTACTAATGTATGAGCCACTGTCCCGATACATACAGTACATGCAGCTGATGTAAGCTGCTCACGTTATGCCAGGTCAGTACGTACGAAAGCTTGAACATCATATGACAGCCATTACATAAACATTTTGAGTGACAGTTTAACTTAAAAATCCATACATACCAGCAATGAGCAATCCTTCGTCTTCTGTAATATGCAGTGGTAAATATGCATAACTATTGGTATGCCCCTCATAATCCTGTAAACATTTTACCATTCTCATATCCCACAATTTGATCTGTACAAAATAAAAAAATATTTTGAGCTGCCTTACATATAAAAATGCAAATATTTTCAACAGTAACTTCTAGTTGCATAGTTTTATTAAGTTCTATAGTGTTAGCTGTTACTGTACCTGTCCAGACATATCAGAGGCCATCAGGTAATTTTCATCCTGAAGAAGACGCAGACAAGTGATAGCGGAGTTCTGGAAGAAAGATGTCCCTTTTTTCCAGTTAGACGGAGAAAGTGCAGGGACACGCATATCAATAGAGAATACCTCTCCAGAGCGGCACCCATTATACAGCAGTAAGTTCTGAAAAGAGAAGAAATCTCTCAACTCAAAGTGTTACTAAACCCATGACCCTGCATTCACTATATCCGGTCTTCCGCAGTACACAGAACATGGAAATGCAATTTTTTAGCAAATATAAATTGCTAAATACCCCTTTTCCCCCCATCAGCAGAATATACCAGTCTTGTGACTTCTATCAGTGTCCAGCCAAACACTGGTTACTCTTGTAGGAGTTTCATTCTCCTCCGACTGTCCTATGAGACTGCATGACCCCTGATCTTCTGCCCAGACAGTGCTGTTTGACCTTGTGCTGATCACATGCATCCTCCCCCAAAAAAAGAAAACCCTCTCTAGTAATACGCACCAAATAGAGCATATACAAACTTGCCACTGCTGTTCTGTAATATGGCAGATGGAATGGGGACAGTAAAGGAAGTGGAGGATCAGAGAAGACAATATCAAACAGCCTTTTACACAATGTGGAGAATTAACTACTTAGGTTCCACAGTGAGTATAACATGCATGCTTTACTGCACATACAGACTGAGATTTTACTATTGAGGGTTTAGTAATACTATTAAAAGATTGTGCAAACAAAATATAAAAATTACATAGCGTACTTACAAAAGGCTAATATTATTTCAAGAGATGTGAATTTTAATCTTTAGTGCAGTTTCTTACTACGCTAAAAATGCCTTAGCTTTCATTCACATAGACCTTCTGCATTAAACAGTTAAAATTGTCTGGGAAATCAATAACAAACTTTATTTATCGTGTAGTAAGGGACACAGGTATTCAATTACAGTGGGGTCATACTGCTGCCCTCAGATGATTTGGACACTGACAAACAAAAAAACTTTAAGCCAGCTTCTGTAAAATCCCTTCTCTATGCAGCTTGCCACAGTTTTTACTGGCACCCTAGCAGGTTGGCCACCTTCTCCTTCCCTCTGCTGAATAAAGGCTGTATTTTTACTAGCCTTTTTTTCCACACAAATTTTTCTTCTGGAACAAAAAAAAATCAAGATTTTTGCTACACTGCTGCTGGTCTCTATTTAGCAGCCTGCTGGATAAGACCTATGGGCCTAGCCTTGAAGGTGACCTTGGGGCACTGCATTGCGGCACTTTCTGCATAACAATGTACTGTGTTAGTTACTGCAGAACACTTTCCAGAGACATTGCAAAGCCCCAAGTGTTACCATGTCTCTGTAGACTTGTTTTGTGAATAAGGTTGGCGATGCTGAAGCACTAGAAGTAATCTTAATGTACCAATAGGTGCCTTTTCAAATTTCTCACTACCTATAGTTTACAGCAGTAGGGTTAAAAGTTGAGGGACCAAATGCTAATGTCATCCACTGATGGAACTCTGCGCTCTCTCACCTCTCAGCCTAGAGAAAACACCTTCCCTCTGCTACTCCTGAAAAACCATGTGGTTCTCCGGTTCTCATTCTCTTTTCGCTGCCAGGCTACGATGTTCACTTGGTCTTTATGGCTTACTGTACTCAGCTACAATGGCATTCTGCCTTAAGAGGCTCTAGGTGCCATCTCCTGCAGAGTCTGATTTTGGTCATCCAGAGTCCCTTGATAAGGCCATGCCTGTGGCCTCTGGTATCATCTCTGACTCCCAGCAGTCTACCACTGAGGCATCAGAGTCTGTTGCCATCACCCCAGATTTGCAGAGGATTGTTTCAGACCTCATTGAAGCAGTGCATTCTCCCCTGCACATGGAGGATCAGCCTGCTGTTCCAGGCCGTGGGATTTTAGAACTTCAACAGCTGCAAAGACTCTCGCTGGTTCAGGCTCACTATTCCTTCAGGTGGAGTAATTCCTCGCTGGTGGTGCTTTCCTCTGCCCTGGTCCTATGCATTAGCTTGATCCTCTGTGGCCTCCCCTTGATCATTGCCAGCTTCACTTGTCTTGCTGCGGGGTTAATTTCAATTGATCAAATTTGACTATAGGTTCCTCAGGTGGTCCTGAGTTGCATGTGGTTCTCAGGCCCTTCTTATAGGGCTGTCAATGTCTGTTGCTCACCTCTCAATGCTGTTCTTTCTGGTCTATTAAGGGACACAGGAAATCAGATACAGTAGGGGATATTCAATGAGAAGCTATGGGAGCTTACTAGAAATCTACCAAAAGAGTTGGAATATATAACCCAGAAATAAGAAACAATACCAACAATGAGGGATAGATCCCAGGATTTCCCTGAAAGGGAAATCTGGACAATCAAAAACAGTCCCTAAAGAAAGGACCAACCGGTCTACATGATAAGGCTCAAGCCTCATAATTCTAACCCTTAGGATTCAGCTTCCATGATAAGATCAGTGAAATGCAAATGAAACATGAAAGCCATCAATGCATGATATCCCAAATAATAGCTAAAATACCCACGAGACAGGTAGCAAAACAACAAGGGTACACCTTCCTAGGTCAGACTGACTGAAAGAGGGAAAAGGGTGAACAAGAGATGAGATGAGGGCATAATGCAACCCAGAATGGTGCACAAGACGCCAACAAACACAAGGATGAGCAGGGACCCAACCACCTAAACATATGCAAGGGTCTCTGGGTCTGACAGAGGATATTTGTCAAATCTAATCGTGGTCCAGAAGACATGCTAAAACTTCCTTAATAGGCTACACATCAGTGGCAGGAGGAGGACCTACCTCCCAGTGATCAGGCCTCATAGGCCTCTGGCTATACTTTTCTCCCACCGGGGAAGGGGAGGAACCAGCAGCAGGATCTCAGCATGTTCTGACATCCAAAGGAGCACAGAGCCATTCAACAATGGATACGTCTTGCCATGCCAGGTGACGAGGAGTGCCCAAGTGCAGAATCCTCCTTCTGTTTGGAGACTACCAGTGGAAAAGAGCCAGATGACAATGCCATGTCTCTAAAAAGCCCAAAACAACATACTCATACTCAGGTGCAAGGAACATTTAATCTTGCATGTGTAGTCAGATGAAGGAAAACTTCAAACAAGCTTAATAGCCCTGGCAAGGCAGCTCTCACACTACCAAGGCTTCCCTCAATTGGCACCCAACAGTAGCTCAAACCATAGAAATACAGAAAGGAGTGCCAGACCAAAACCAGATAAGAGTCCAAGATAATTTTAATTGTTGGTAAAAAATATACGAAACAGCCAACACATTTCGGGTGCAACCCCACTCCCCCTTCATCAGGGCTCAACATAGGATAAAACATGGATGGACTTCAGTATTAAATTTGACAGCAGGAGCAAAGCTATCAGCCTCAGTGCTTCAGTCTTTCTACTGGAAGCCTGGCCAACTGCGTTGCTCCCCTGCTCTCAAAGCTTCTGTTGCCAACATCATGGTGCACAAGCTGGACTTGGTAGAGCCAGCACACCTGCTCTCAGTCTGATCTGTGCAATAGACAGTGGAAAGCGACTTTCAGACAGCTATATCAAAAATGTTGTGTGTCCCTGACAGCACCAGGAAAAAAAGATCAAATTAAAAAAAAAGAATAAAATTAATAAAATAAAATGTTCCCTACACAAGGATTAAGTTTACTTTTGAAATCTGATATATTGCAAAACAACATGGTGTGATAAAGGAAATTACCTCTGTAGCAAACTGCTGGGCCAAAACATCACTATTTGTTTTAAATGTTCTCCGAACATCTGTTACAGTGTTCATTACCAGGACTTGATTCCTCAGCCCTTCAAAGTGAAGAAAACACAAAAATTAGGAGAAGACATTAAAGCAGTGTTGGTAAACTTTCTTAATAAAGGAGGGCTCAAGTGCAACCCTAACACCTCCAAAGGGCCAGGGCCACACATGATATTCAGTAAATGTAATGTTACAGAAAGCTGACAGATACTGTAAAGATGCAACAGTAGAAAAGAGACTATGGGCAAGTTTAGAGGTGGGAAGGCCTGGAAAAAAAAACAGAGAAATTGGGAAAAACTGTTTTGTTTTTTTTCCATTTTTTCCTAAAGCCATTTCCCCCCCAGAAATATTGAAAAAACAAGGAGCTTGCAATATGTTCTTGTACAATGATAATGAAAGATTTCTGAGACTTTATGTAAAGTCTTTAATTACTGCAAGTTCTCTCAGCTGAAGCAAGCACATCCTGGAATACAATTCAAGTAACACTCTACTTCTCAATGCAAAAATAAACAATATGATAAAATGTACCACCATTTAAACTGTTTTTGCCCGCATCCCAATATATATAGACCAAGAAAAGCTAGAAATGTGGGACTTTGTATGGCAAAAACCACAATGAGTATGCAAAAATATAAAACAGTAATGTTTATTACAAAGGATTAACACAATAAAACAAATCAAAAGATTCAATATAGTAGCTTGTGGTACAATGATTCATATATCGCATATAGAACATACATAGTGTGCAAAAACCCCGACAGTCTGTAGTACATCAACTGGCAAATGGGTTGAAGGCCCAGGAGAGCTATTACAGTGATGTTGTTCAGACAAATCCAACTGTTTCTGAACTCTTATTTCCTTCTTCAGGGTTAATATATGTCAGGTCTAGAACATAACATATCAAATGAATGTAAACAATATAATACATAATATCATTTTGAATTGTTTACATTCAAATGAATATTATTATACAGTATTTATAAAGCGCCGATAGTTCGCTCAGCGCTGTACATTACAAAGGGGGACAGAACATGTGACAGAACAATAACAATACAATGCAAAACATGAGCGGATTGAGGGCCCTGCTCTTTCGAGCTTACAATCTAACAATATAAACAATATAGAACATAATATTATTTTAAAAAATTTTGCAAATAAATAAACCAACTTTTCTTCATAAATTTAGGTCAAAACGTATTCTGCTACATTTCTTTGGTGAAAATACCCCAAATTAGTGTATATTTAGTCTGTAGGAAAGTTATAGAGTCCACAAACCATGGTATATATATCTGACAATTTCTAATTTCTTGAGGCCCAAAAACGCCAGGATAGTACAAATACCCCCCAAATGACCCCTGTTTGAAAAATAGACAGTCCAAGGTATTTAGTAAGAGGCAAGGTGAGTTTTCTTGAAGTTGTAATTTTTTGTTACAATTTTTTGGGAAAATGAAGAAATCTAAAAAAAAAAAAAAAAAAAAAAAAAAAAAAAAAAATCACAATTTTTTTTTACATATTGTCACCAGTCCAGTACAGCGTTATTATATAACTGGTGTGGAGGTGATCAGGGACACTGACTGGTGACCGTATGTAAAAAAAAAATAAAAATAAATTTTTTTTTTTCTAATTTTTCTATTTTGATATTACATTTTTTTTCTTTTACAATATACTCTCACCAAAGCAATACAATGTTACCCTAGTAACATTGAACTACTCTGGGCAAGTGATCAGGATTTTGTTTTTGCAACCATTGTTACCGAATTAAACTGATTCATTCAGTCTTTTGTTGTGATTAACTGTGATTGGGCAAAGCTCTTCACATGATACAGATGGGCTGTGATTGGCCCTGTCTGTACCATGTGATTGATTTGACCAATCACAGCTAACAACACATTTGTATACAATGGATGGCATGACAGGAAGCCATCCATTGTATACAACTGTCATGTGATCTGCTGTTATTGGTCACATGACCCTAGCAACGGGCCGGTGTAGTGATCTGTCATCGGTTGTGTCCCTTGGACACAGCCGCTGACAGCTCACGCCGCTGAGTGGCCCCATGGCCATGTGAGCGTCTCCTTCTGACAGGACGTTATATGACGCCCACTCAGAAGGAGGAGTGTCCCGCCCGGCCATCAATCTGCTATAGGCCGGGAGGGAAGGTGTTAGAAAGCAAGTTTAATTTATTTACCAAATTGGCTGTACTTTTATTTCCATTTGTAAAACTAATCAGGAGAGGTCTTCAAATGAGGAACTTCAGCACTTACCTCAAGTCAGCAGTACATGACAGGATGATAACCTACTAATTCCTACAGAGTGATCCTAATAATCCAGCAGGGATGTGGGCTGCCCACGAGGTTTAGGAGGTGGAAGGGCCAACTGCTGATTTCCTAGGTTAAAGCAGAACTTAATACAGAGAGCATGCTGGGGAGGAGCCAGGGCCGGGTTAACATAGGTGCTGTCTCAGTCAAAGGTTTTGTCCCAGAATCTGGCATGCTTCCTGCACCTGGAAGAGGCAGCCAGCTAAAGAGGACCAAGATGGAGGAGTGGGAATTGCAGTGTGGGAGAGTGGGAACGCTAGATGCACTATGTGGACAAATATGTTTCTGAAGAACATTACAGCACTACCAGAGAGTGGTATAAAAAAACATGGGGGGGGGGGGGGGGGGGAGTAGTCCCAGTTTGCATAAGGGCCCTTTCACAAGGGCGGACCGATGGGTCCACCTGTCCAATTTTCAGGCAGACCCGATCAGACCATCCACTGATCTCTATGTAGCAGCAGATGTAAACAGTAATGTATTTGTTTAATGTATCTGTTTACACGCACCTGGATCAGATCCGCTAAAAACAGCTGGATGGGGATCTGTTCAAAATCCACCTAGCGGATTGGATCAGATAAAAGTCCCATACAGGACAGTAGGCTGTGTCTGCTCTGCATAAGCATAGTGGACAGGAACTTGTCATCCTTCTGCTCAGCCAGGATTAGAGGACAGATCCCTGCTGAGCTGATGAATCCCCTGGCGGAGTCTGCCACTGTGAAGGGGGCTTAACAGTGCATTTTGAATTCACAGTTCCCAATTTACTCCAAAAAAATATGCAAGTGTGAATTTACACTATATTGCCAAAAGTATTGGGACACCCCACCAAATCATTGGATTCAGGTGTGCGCAGAAGTCGCCAACTGTCTGCAGAGTCAATAGCTAAAGATCTCCAAACTTCTTGTGGCCTTCAGATTAGCACAACAGTGCACAGAAAGCTTCATGGAATGGGTTTCCATGGCCAAGCAGCTACATCCAAGCCTTACATCACCAAATGCAATGCAAAGCGCGGAATGCAGTGGTGTAAAGCATGCCACCAATGGACTCTAGAGCAGTGGAGACATGTTCTCTGGAGTGACCAATCACGCTTCTCTGTCTGTTTTGGCCTGACAGCCATGTGCCAAGTGTAAAGTTTGGTGGAGGGGGGATTATGGTGTGGGGTTGTTTTTCAGGGGTTGGGCTTGGCCCGTTAGTTCCAGTGAAGGGAACTCTTAAGGCGTCAGCATACCAAGACATTTTGGACAATTTCATACTCCCAACTTTGTGGGAACAGTTTGGGGATGGCCCCTTCCTGTTCCAACATGACTGCGCACCAGTGCACAAAGCAAGGTCCATAAAGATATGGATGAGCGAGTTTGGGGTGGATGGACTGGGCTGCACCGTCCTGACCTCAACTTGATAGAACACCTTTCGGATGAATTACAGTGGAGACTGCGAGCCAGGCCTTCTCGTCCAACATCAATGCCTGACCTCACAAATGTGCTTCTGGGATAATGGTCAAACATTCCCATAAACACACTCCTAAACCTTGTGGACAGCCTTCCCAGAAGAGTTGAAGCTGTTATAGTTGCAAAGGGTGGGCCAACTCAATATTGAACCCTATGGACTAAGACTGGGATGCCATTAAAGTTCATGTGCGTGTAAAGGCAGGCGTCCCAATACGTTTGGCAATATAGTGTATATCGCCTGTTTAGACCCTTTACAAGTGCCACTGCACTACTATAAGAAAACTAAAACAAGTGTAAACAAGTACATAGATAGTTTTAACGGCATTAACGGCTCTTTTCAATTTCTAGGTATAAATACTGTTAAACCCTAAAAGTATTGCCTAAGTAGTATGTGATCCATTGTTTTTAATACAAACCTGCGGAAAAGCTACAATCCAGTCGAGGGTTTAAGCACCATACACAGCTCCATACATTGGAAACTTTGATATTGTATAGCATTACAGGTTGGCCATCATCTAAAAATTAAGATATAATAAAAAAAGTTTTAAAACTGAGAAGAGATTTGTAATGTTTATTCTGGTTACTAAATATAAATTTCTACTGAAGACGATCACTTAACAATGCAGTGTCAACTCTGAGTTACTGTGTTCAAATCCAACCAGATCTCCATTGATGGAGTATTTATTTTCCTCCCATGTTCAGTAGGTTTTATTCCACAGTTTGAGGCTTCATGCACACTGGCTAAAAAAAAAAAAATGCTTCTCCTAGAGTTTAGCATTTTGCTTGTAGAAGCAACTAATTATCCTGTGTGTCCATGCACATTACGTAGTCTAGAGGCGTTTTTTAAGCTCAGTGTTAGAGGCAGAAAAAAAAACCCTTCTGGTTTGCAGTTTTGAGAGTGATTTTTCTGGCAGAAAAAAATGCTAAACGCTAGTATAAAAAACCACTCAAAATTAGCGTTTTTTTCCTGCCAATAGTAAAAAAGTGCCAAGAGCACTTGCGTTTTTTTTGTTTTTTTTTAAACCAGTGTGCATGGAGCCCAAAACATACAGATAAGATTAATTTCTTCTGCCTAGATTGGCACTTGAATGTATGACTGAGTTTGTGTAACAGTGTACTGGGATTAAGGATTGACTTCATCAGGCTCCTACAGATTCTTAGTACAGCTGTCTGCCCATACTTCTCATACGGGCGGACAGTTACTGAAGAGTGGAAAGATCAATAAACTATGAGTGCGCTCACCAACGCCCACAGAGTTCATTGAGAACTACAGGCCGTCTGCCACGGTCACATATGGTACCTGTATTCCATTCATTCAGAGATTGCTGTGAATGAATGACTTCGCTGTGGGGCCACCGTCACAGAGGCAGAACGGGGGGGGGGGGGGGGGGGGATCATGTTACACCCTAAATATGGGTGTAACATGCTCCCAAAGGTGAACTTATCCTTTAACATATTAGCTGACTTTGTTGGACATTTATTTTTTTCATTCTAAACAACTAGGTGACTATCGGTATTAACATCAACTGAAATGCCTCATAAAAATTTAGCAAAGATCAACTAATGGAATCTCTCTTTAGCTTGTTTACTGTTTTTCGCAAAACAAAATTACCTGCGTCAGGGGCCAAGTTTCTGAACAGACATGCTGGTATAAGGCTAACACAGCCTGGACTATCTTGTCTTCCCAGGAGAGAAATACTGAATTGCCATTAAGGAATATACATAGTCATCAAGTACTCTGCTGTATTTCAAGTGCATCTATGATCAAAATGTAGAATTATATCTTAATTTCCACAATGAATTTCAATTATTTCTAGCCTACTCCTATTAATGTGAACCATCTTGAAGTTTGAAGGCTTACTTTGTGAAGAATCCTGCACATTTACTTCCTTGAATTCTGTGACATATTCACTATGCCCTGTAAGTAGACACCGCTGTGTCACATATTCCACAGAACCTGCTGTCTGGCACAGTCAGTAAAGGAATAACTGCTTACAGTCAGAAAGTTACCGTGGGATATGCAGTCCTTAGAAATAGAAAGTAAACCAAAGAAATGATCAAGAGAAAAGCTGCAAAGCAAGCAGGGAATTCAGGAAGTTGTGGAAAGAGATGGCCAGCAGACAGGCAGCACTCAAGGCATGAAAGGTGATTTCAGTAAGCTTATATTGGATTGTCCAAAATAATTACTGTTTGTATTGTTATTACATTGCTAATGTTATAAAAAGAAAGTGTATGCTGTGACTATATATCTCCTTTAAACTTTGTCTTGTTTATAAAAAAAAAAAAAAAAAAAGGATACAGGACATGTGAGTCTGGTCCAGTGAGTGTGGCCCAACATGCAACATTTACCTTCAAAGGGAAACAAATGCTGTAAGTGACCAAGAAACAGTAAACTCCCAATCTCAATACTGAATAGATAAAATGATGTAGAACAACTTCAGATCTTACACAAATAACTTTATAAAAAGTTTGCCTGACAAAGCACATTGGTGACTCCCACCGTATTGTTCAGGGATGCGCAATTTGTATTGCCAGACGCCCAAGACATGTAGTTCCAGGCGAGGTGCAGGTAGTTTTTGTTTGCATTTAGCACTGCTGCAGGCAAACAGCAGGACTTGTCAGGTGGAAGCATTCAGGAGACTCGATTGCTTGCATACATGCTGAGAAAGAGCGCCCCCCCCCCCCCGCACATGTGCCTGCTCTGTATCCCGGGCTCCGCTTGCCCATCTGCGGACACAGGTTGGGAATAGTGGGCGATGCTGGTTACACACATCCACAGATAAAATACCTCTTCCCAAAAATGTTGAGGCCCCCCACCACCACAAATACACACATGCAAATGCAAGCGTCAGGGCGCCTACACATATTGCCGCACATGCTGGAGTGGGAGCAATATTTCTAGCACCAGACCTCTTCCATAGCACTAACCTAATGACCTATAGGTGTTTTTATAAAGTGTCACCTATAGAAAATATAGGGTACTGAAGTTTGTCGCCATTTCATGGGTGCACGCAAATTTAAGATTTGACATGTTGGGTATCTATTTACTCGGTGCAAGCTCATCTTTTATATTTTCCCAAAAAATTGGGGAATTTATTGTGTTGTTGTGCCCTAAAATTAACATTAGTGTGTTTTTTAACTGAAATTTTGCGTTTCCTAAACCTTTGCGGTAATATCATGTGGCATAAAAAATTGGGGCTACAACTATTTTATTCTCTAGGGTGTCTGATTTCAGAAAATATGTTTTGGGGGTTATATGCAATCTTCAGGCCTAAGGTGATATTTTTAAATGTGTGCAAAAAAACATAAACAATCAAAAACTGCTCTGGCAGTGAAAGTGTTAAAGGATACGTTCATCTTCAGGGAACACGTTAAATGTTCGACTTTTTTTGAATTTGTTTTGTTTTCTTAAGGTGGAACATGTAACATGTTCCCGCTCCTGCAGTACCTCGGTGATCCAAGCCCTTTGTGTCACAACAGTATGGGGAGAAGTTCCCTGTACCCGATGTCACTTTTTGAAAAGAGAGCGACTGTGCGGCACTCTGCCCACACAGCCATATCATTCATTCAAAGAGTTCTGTGAATAAATCAACTACAACTTACTTCCTGTCAGTGTGAAACTGCCTGCCCAAAACAATGTACAGGCAGATTACACTGACAGTCTGCAGGAGTCCTGCATTATACCCACAAACTGCTGATCACTGGTGCAATGCTTTCCAGGCTCCTAAAATGTTTTTTAAATAAATAGTAAATGCACATTTTTTTTTACCTGCAAAAAAAAAATGAATGTTTTATTCTTTTTTTTAAAGGTGAACTTATCCTTTAATGGAGCGGACTCCAGAGGTTGATTTGGCTGCTCAGCATGTGCTTGTACAGAGCACCCAAGTGCTTCCATGTGTGAGTCACCTGAAGGAATAAAGTCCCTGGATGCAGTGCTGGAGACAGGCAGGGAGGTGAGGAGGAGATACACAGTGCAATGTTAAAAATATTAAAAGTTTAAGTTGCCATAAAGCCCTTTTTGTTTTTAAAAGCCACACCGCAGATTTAAACATGGTTTTGGTTAAAATTATTGTTTTTCTTTTATCAGAACAAGTAGCTTGTCCTGACAGACAGGTAGATTGGGACCCCTACTTAGTCCTTGGATACGTCGTTTTTTAAAAAATGTCCAAACCCCTGTTAAACGCTTCCAACGCCGCTCTATAGCAGAAATACTGCTATATTGATGCACGTGTGTGCAAAATCACATATATATATATATACACATGATTTTCGCAGTTCCGGGTAGGGGGGCATGTGCGTGCCCTACCCACGCCGCCATTTGCGGCCTTGCCTGTCAATCACAGAGTCCCGGCCGGTGATTCCCTGCTGGCAATCTCCAAGGATTTCCGACGGGGGAGAGACCTGTATGTAAACAATGCAGATCTCTCCCGTCAGCTCCTGCACACTGCTTTGTATAACAGAGCCATACAAAGCAGTGTGCTTACAGTGAAATACACACACATCCTACATATTAAAACAGCACACAGTTAACCTTTTGATCTCTCCAGAGGTTAACCCCTTCCTGCCCAGTGCCAATAGTAGAATGTCAGTGCTTTTTATTAGCACTGATCGCTGTATTGGAGTCACTGGGGATGCCCCCCCCCAGTGTCAGAATGCCCGCCGCAGCCCTGCTATAAGTTGCTGATCGCCACCATTACTAGTTAAAAAAAAAAAAAAGAAATTCCAATATACAGTGGGGATCGAAAGTTTGGGCACCCCAGCTAAAAATTTGTATTAATGTGCATAAAGAAGCCAAGGAAAGATGGAAAAAT
Organism: Staurois parvus; assembly: GCF_062004578.1. Classification (NCBI taxonomy): domain Eukaryota; kingdom Metazoa; phylum Chordata; class Amphibia; order Anura; family Ranidae; genus Staurois; species Staurois parvus. The sequence continues at coordinate 4,219,460 of NW_028318210.1, read as the reverse complement.
CTCCAAAAGGCATCAAATTACAGATTAGACATTCTTATAATATGTCAACAAAAGTTAGATTTTATTTCCATCATTTACACTTTCAAAATAACAGAAAACAAAAAAATGGCGTCTGCAAAAGTTTGGGCACCCTGCAGAGTTAATATCTTGTACTGCCCCCTTTGGCAAGTATCACAGCTTGTAAACGCTTTTTGTAGCCAGCCAAGAGTCTTTCAATTCTTGTTTGAGGTATCTTTGCCCATTCTTCCTTACAAAAGTCTTCCAGTTCTTTGAGATTCCTGGGCTGTCTGTCACGCACTGCTCTTTTAAGGTCTATCCATAGATTTTCAATTATGTTGAGGTCAGGAGATTGTGAAGGCCATGGCAAAACCTTCAGTTTACGTCTCTTGATGTAATCCCCCGTGGATTTAGAGGTGTGTTTAGGATCATTATCCATTTGTAGAAGCCATCCTCTCTTTAACTTCAGCTTTTTCACAGATGGCATCAAGTTACCATCCAAAATTTGCTGAAATTTTATTGAATCCATTTTTCCTTCTACTCGTGAGATGTTCCCTGTGCCACTGGCTGCAACACAACCCCAAAGCATGATTGATCCAACCCCATGCTTAACAGTTGGACAGAGGTTCTTTTCATTAAATTCTGTGCCACTTCTTCTCCAAACATACCTTTGCTCATTCCGGCCAAAAAGTTCAATTTTAACCTCATCGGTCCACAGAACTTGTTTCCAAAATGCATCAGCCTTGTCTATATGTTCATTTGCAAAGTTAAAACGATGATTTTTGTGGTGAGGTTGTAGAAGAGGTTTTCTTCTGATGACTCTTCCATGAAGACCATATTTGTACAAGTATCTCTTTATAGTGGAATAGTGTACCACAACTCCAGTGTCTGCCAGATCTTTCTGGAGGGATCGTGCAGTCAAACGTGGGTTTTGAATTGTTTTTCTCACAATCCTGCGAGCTGTTCTGTCTGATATTTTTCTTGGTCTTCCAGATCTTGCTTTAACTTCCACTGTTCCTGATGACTGCCATTTCTTAATTACATTCCGAACAGAGGATATTGACATCTGAAAACGCTTTGCTATCTTCTTATAGCCTTCTCCAGCTTTGTGAGCGTCAACTATTTTCAGTTTCAGTTTTCTAGACAACTGCTTAGAAGAACCCATGGTGCTGATCGTTGGGGCAAGGTCAGATGAGTCTGGGCATTTAAAACCTTTGAGATTGACATCACCTGGTCTTTCCAGACGATGATTGAGAACAATCTTTGACACTGGCAGGTCTCAGCTTGGCAAAGGGGGCGGTGCATGCTATAAATTCTGCAGGGTGCCCAAACTTTTGCAGACGCCATTTTTTTGTTTTCTGTTATTTTGAAAGTGTAAATGATGGAAATAAAATCTAACTTTTGTTGACATATTATAAGAATGTCTAATCTGTAATTTGATGCCTTTTGGAGATTTTTCTATCTTTCCTTGGCTTCTTTATGCACATTAATACAAATTTTTAGCTGGGGTGCCCAAACTTTCGATCCCCACTGTATATATATTACCATTTGTAAACGCTATAACGTTTACGTAAACCAATTAATTTACACGTATTGGGTTTTTCCTTTTTTTTTTAGAAAAGACGTGTAGCAGAAAACATTTTGACCTAAATTTATGATGAAATTTGAGTGTTACATTTTTTTTACTGGACATGTTTCATAGCAAAAAGTCAAAAATATATTTTTTCCCAAAACTGTCGGTCTTTTTTTGTTTATAGCGCAAAAAATTAAAACCGCAAAAGGTGATCAAGTACCACCAAAAGAAAGCTCTATTTGTGGGGAAAAAAGGACATAAATTTAATTTGGGTACAGCGTTGCATGACTGCACAATTTTCTGTTAAAGTAATACAAAAAGTGGCCTGGTAAGGAAAAGGGGTAAATCCTCTGGAGGGCAAGTGGGTACTAAACACTCAATGACAAGTAGAACATGGCTGCATGGCCAAAACAAAGGTAGACAGATCTGTGGCCATACAAATCCAACCAGGTTAGCTGAAAGACTATATTATAAGAACAGTAGTACTATGACTGCAGAAAGTTACAGATGTGTTTCAGGTACAACTGAATCTGCATTGAAAATCTTGTAAAAAATATGTTATGAGGGGACAAAACAAAAACTGTTGTGTTAACGCTACTGACAAACTGCATTATACAGAAATGGCCAAAATATTGGCACCCCTGCCTGTCAGATAATGCACCACTTTGTCCAGAAAACAGTTGCAACTAGAAAATCTACAATTTCTGGGGAAATTGTGTAAAGTGTTCTTGCAAGTAACCCTTACCAAGTAATGATGAAATGTAAGCAGTGCACATAGCAAGCCTGATAGTGAGAAATGGATTTCAGCTTATATTTTGGAGCTCACAGTTAGCCTCAATGACACAGCTGCGTGTGAGTCATGTTTGGTTGCTATAGCAACTCAGTCAGGAATGTCAGCAGGTCTGTTGTAAACACAGTGTTTAAACTTGCCAACTTCACTGGCGATTGCCATCTTCAAACGCTTGTAGTTTTAAAAGTGTAAATGCTACTGCGAAGAGCTTGGTATTGCAAAAATCACAAGAAACTGAGCTAAATGTTGATGTATAGTATGTGTCTGAAAGATAAAAAATGAAGGCACAGTCGCAGTTTAAAAACGTCCCTTAAAATTTCCGGTGTCTAGAGTGGAGTTTCAATGAAAGTCAATGGGAGGGGTGAGGTGCAAACAAATGGTCATATTGTGAAAACTATAAGAACTATGGCTTAGCCGTGGACATTTTTAGTGACAGCAGGGTTAGCTGAACGTTTTGATATAAGATATGTGTAGGTGGGCTTGAAAATGACAGAGTGATGGCAGTTTACAAATCATGTTCTGATTTTGCCTTCCACACTGTAGCTGTGCTCTGCTGCCACTGTAGATGCACCATTCATTCCTATGGGAAAATTTTGCCACAAAAACCGCAATATTTCTTGAACGATTCGGCGAAACGTTCCACAAAGTAATAGCAATCCGATCGGGAACAATCCGCACGTTTTGATATATTACTTGTCTTTGTAGTGTAAAAACTGTGGGAGGAGTTAGCGTGGCAAATTTGGCTATAAGAATAAGAATATACTTGTGAGATAACAATAAGTGTTCCTGCTATGCAAGAACACTTAATTACAAATGTTTAGGCATGCTCATGTTTATATTGGTATGACACAAAAAAAAGGAGAAACAAAAAGCCAAATTTGACATTCCGCGCAAAACCCCAAAAATGGACTGGACAAAATTATTGGGACTCCAATTTAATGTTTGATAGCACACCTGTTGGAGAAAATAACTGAAATCAACTGCTTCCTGTAACCATAAAGAAGTTTCATACACCTCTACTGGAATTTTGGACCACTCTTCTTTCGCCAACTGCTCCAGGTCTCTAAGATTGGAAGGGTTCTTTTTCCCAACTGCCGTTTTGAGATCTCTCCACAACAGCTCTATGGGATTGGGATTGTTTCTCCCATTTTTGTGTCATACCAATACAAACAAAAGAAATAAACATGAGACTATCTAAACATTTGTAATTGCAACAATTTTCTGGGCAAAGTGGTGCATTATCTGAGAGAATTGCAGGGGTGCCAATATTTATGGCCATGACTGTATGTCATTTTTATATTGCCCATAGTTAGATTTTAACTTTTTGTTCCTTAAACACTGTGTGACACTACTCCTATCAGCTGCCAAATCATGCACCCTTGTCCTATGTGCAAATGCATCTCTCCTAATCATGACGTGGTAACAGCTTCACCTCAGATTTAGTCTATAACTGCTGGCTGAACATGCAAGCATCAGTAAATCATCCTGTAAGCCAAAACATAAGGGGAGGGGGGCAATGCTGCTACTCTGTACATGCACAGAGAGTGAGCATAGCCACCCCAGGGTAGAAAGTGCATTACTGGCAGGATCAAAAGGTAAAAATTGAATTAATTATGCAGTCATTTATGTCTAACAATGTAGCATATATTGAACATCTGATACCTAATCTATGACCTGCCGTGTCACAGACACCCTGCCTGCACTTAATTTGAATATTCCCAGTGGGTGCCCTCACATCAGGATGTCAACAGTGCAACCATCTCTTGAATCACATTGGCAAATGCCACCTCTAAATCAGAACCATTAAGTGAACACAATGCACATCCTAATTACATAATAGCATGTCTGTTCACGAGATACATTTCTCTGCATGTCACTATGCTAGTGCAAACATACAGTATACTGCACTGCTAAACTACATACAACTACATACAACATAATTATATTTGTGAACATTAAACCATGTGATGCAGCGCAGACTGACAAAGCAGTTTCCACACCCAACAATCTTTGAATACCTTATGATTTGTAAAGTAGGGATTATCGTGGCTTTCCACAGTGGGCACATCTTTCCACAGTCCGTTAATGTTCAGAAGACCATATTTACAGAACCCATTCTCCATGTCACTTACTGCAAATAATCTCTGGCATGATGAATCTGCCTGGAAAAAGTGCAATTTGATCACCACTGCAGATTAGTTAATTAAAACAGAGAAATAAATGTACATCTGTACCAACATTAGAAACTGTCTCTTTATATGTACAGCCTGAGAATAAATGTTTTAATATTGTGAACCTACCAGAATAAACTCAAACTTGTGTGCTCCTGGACCAACAGGCTCAGGATTGGCAATATGTACTTCCTTTCTCTGCATACAGTTCACTTTGAGTTCATGGACACGCCTGCAACAAAAAACATTATAAGGCTGCATGCACACTAGCATTTTTTTATTAGCTCAAAAATGCTATATTATTGCAAGTGTGAGGAATTGTTTCCATGCATAATTCTTGCTGTATAGTCTTGTTCCTGTTTTGACAATAGAGCGTGCTCTAAAAGAGACCTTAGTGGCTGGAAGCAAAAGTGACCTGTTGTTTGGTAAGCTTATACTGATTCACTGTATGTAGCATCCTAGGCAATGCAACTAGACAATGTTGTAATCCTTCCCCTTATTCAGTATATGTATGCTGTGGTTGTTTCATGAAAGCTTATGTAGTTTTTGTATGTAAACATTTACTTTTTACGAAAATAAAAACTTGTTTGGATTAAAATAAACAAATACATATTTTATTTACATTATTTGTATATATATATATATATAAATATATATATATACACATATACATACACACATATATATATACACACACACACCATATTACCAAAGTATTGTGATGCTCCTCCAATCATTGGTTTCAGGTGTTCCAATCTCCTCCATGGCCACAGGTGTATAAAATCAAGCACCTAGGCATGCAGACTGCTTCTACAAACATTTGTGAAAGAATGGCTCGCTCTCAGGAGCTCAGTGAATTCAAGCATGGTACTGTGATAGGTTGCCACCTGCGCAATAAGTCCATCTATGAAATATCCTTGCTACTAAATATTCTGTTAGTGGTATTATAACAAAGTGGAAGCAACTGGGAACAACAGTAACTCAGCCACAAAGTGGTAGGCCACGTAAAATGACAGAGCGGGGTCAGCGTATGCTGAAGCGCACAGTGCGCAGAAGTCAACAACTGTCTGCAGAGTCAATAGCTAAAGACCTCCAAACTATGTGTGGCCTTCAGATTAGCACAACAGTGCGTAGAGAGCTTCAAAAAATGGGTTTCCATGCCCGAGCAGCTGCATCCAAGCCTTACATCACCAAGTGCAATGCAAAACATCGGATGCAGTGGGGTAAAGCACGCTGCCACTGGACTCTAGAGCAGTGGAGATGTGTTCTCTGGAGTAATGAATTACGCTTCTCTGTCTGGCAATCCGACAGACGTATCTGGGTTTGGTGGTTGCCAGAACGGTACTTGCCTGACTGTATTGTGCCACATGTAAAGTGTGTGAAGGGAACTCTTAAGATGTCAGCATACCAAGACATATTGGACAATTTTATGCTCCCAACTGTTTGAGAACAGTTTGGGGATGGCCCCTTCCTGTTCTAACATGACTGCGCACCAGTGCACAAAGCAAGGTCCATAAAGACATGGATGAGCGAGTTTGGGGTGGAGGAACTTGACTGGTTGCAAAGAGTCCTGACCTCAACCCGATAGGAAACCTTTGAGATGAATTAGAGCGGAGATTGCGAGCCAAGGCCTTCTCATCTGACATCAGTGCCTGACCTCACAAATGCGCTTCTGGGATAATGGTCAAACATTCCCATAGACACACTCCTAAACCTTGTGGACAGTCTTCCCAGAAGAGTTGAAGCTGTTATAGCTGCAAAGGGTGGGCCAACTCAATATTGAACCCTATGGACTAAGACTGGGATTCCATTAAAGTTTATTTGCGTGTAAAGGCAGGCCAACCAATACTTTTGGCAATATAGTGTGTATGTATGCTTGTGTGTGTGTGTGTGTGTGTGTGTGTGTATGTATACATATATATATATATATATATATATATATATATATATAATGTATTTAATTCTATACCTAACAAGGATGATGGATGCCAGCAGACAGGTCTTTAAAGGAGACAGAAGACAAAACATTTAAGGGGTTAAAGTACACCTCTTCTTCAGGGCTTTAAGTCATATAAAAATTTAAATATCAATATATCTGAAATAGCCGAATTCAGGGCTTAAAATTTCAAGTCCTGAGCTACTAGCCAGGCCTTAAGAGTTACTCGCCACCAACAAACACACACAGAGACACCTGTACACACACACAGACATGTACAAACACACAGAAACATGTACACACACATACAGACACATATATACATACAGACACATATATACATACAAGCACACATACACACAGATACATGTACATACACAGAAATATACACGCACAGACATGTACATGTACATACAGACACATGTACGTGCACACACACGCAGACACATGTACAGATACACACATGTACATACACACAGACACATGTACATGCATACACAGACACAAACGTACACACAAGTACACACACACCACACCCCCCATAAAAAGTTGCAGTACTTCGTTGTTTACTCATAGAGCCGGGTACTGCACTCTAGGGGGAGGCCAAGAGCACAGCACACACTCCTTCCTTTGCTTTCACTGCGCTCAGCTATTGAGCAGTCTGACAGCTCCCAGTGCCAATGACAGATCCGGCCTGAGCTCCGAGCCTGCTCACCAAGACGGCCCTGGGGGACACACTCGCCCCCACCATAATTTCCACTCGCCATTGGCGAGTAGGTGAGTGGAAATTTCAAGCCCTGGCCTAATTAACTCTGCATAGAGCTAGAACCTTTGTTGGGGTTTTAGAGCTACTTGTAACCCTTTTGGGTAAATGCGCTTCACATGCTGTACTAATGACACCAGGAAAAGAAATGGAGGCACCCAGAGACACCAGGACAGAAAGGCAATAAAACCCACAAAGAGCCTCCACCCATCCCCATTATACTAAATAAAGTTAAAATCATAATGACTCCATCAAAATATACTGTATCAGTATCCTTTGGTCAAATGTCAGTGATTAGATTTGACACAGCACTATACACTAGGTAAAACACTTTAAAATACTGTATAATCAACCCGTAATGTTTTACCCTTAAAAAAATCCAAAAAATGAAGGAGCATGTAGTGGACCCGTATTATAATTTTATTTTTACCTGCAGTATGTTGTAAATGGCATCAGTCCAAGCTGTCGTTTCCACACTAGCATAGATGCATTTACTCCAGGCCTGGTGGATTTCTGAATAAACCAAGAATTTTTATTGAACATTAACAGTAATCACATCTGGCAACAGATAATTACATCCTGAAACAGGACAATCTTGTCTGGTCCACATTTCATGATTACATTCAAAGTTCTTGTCTCAAACCTTTATCATTACTAAACTGTTTGTATGTTATAAAAGGGCAGCATAATAGCCATTTAGATCAAAGGTCAATATAGGACACTACATATATGATGATAACATTTAAAACCACTTCATACCAGAACGCAGTGTGGGAAACCCATGCTCCGTATCCCACAACATGTTAAAAATGCACTGCACTTGCAAACTGCAGTGGGTGTCAGTGTTAACTTAATGATACCCCAAACACAGGTCTCTAACTCAGTGTGTTTGCCTGCACCGATTTGCATGGTACAGTAGTGCCATGTCATCCGGTTGCTGTGCATTTTTTAATATAGTGTATGCACCACCTTTGCTGCAGTCCGAATTAATTTCACCCCATTCAAATGGGCGGGCTGAAATCACACTGTACAGTGCATTCCTTTGTGATTCATGGTGTGAACTAGCCCTTCTAAGAAGGGTAAAAACACTTGTCAGTGCTATATCAAACTTACCAAACCAGCACCCACCTTTCTATTTTTGTCTTCTTCAAGAAGTTGAAGCCTTTTCTGTTCCATTTCCTTCTGCATTATACCCTCTCTAGTCAATGGGTTACAGTTATTGTGTCCTGGAAGCAGGCGAAAATACCTGTTCTTTTCGGGGTCATAGTAAAACCCTGGTAGTTCTAAAAGGAATAAAAAAAACCCTGTGATTTACTTATTCATGGTCTCTGTGGGTCCCATTTATAATAACACTGTTATAGCACATGAGAATATGTATTGCATTTATATGTATAAAAACTGGGCATATGCAAAACTGTTGTTACCTGGCACTGAAGATCTCTGATTACTACTAGCGGATGAACTTGCTAGTGTGCTTGATTCTGATGATTCCGATATACCTGACCTATACCTAATTAGAAGAAATAAAATGTCATTAGTAGACCTTATAAATACAAAGGGAGCGTGTTAAAGGTACAGAGGTGCAGAGAATCTGTAGAAGACGGTAGTTTTTTTCCTGCCTTACAAGCTAGTGTTGATTAAAAGTATCCATGAAGTCAGCAAGTTTGTTATTCTTCATGTATACTGTTCAATTACTGAGCAATTAAAAATGAAAGAAAATCATACATGCTTCCTTCCAAAGCCAAATCAAAAAATACTGGAATAATGATTGGACATCAGAAAAAATCTAATTAGAGCAAAAGTAACAAAATTGCAAACAAAGAACATAATCAATAAAGTACACCTGTCAGGATTAAATCGTATAGCCTGTTAAACTCTCCTTTCCAGAGTCGTTGTCGTCATTCTCTGATTGCAATGTTAATGCTTTGGCTTCACTGCTTTATGAGTTACTGACCGACGGACAACAAGAGTACAGGTATGAGAAATTCTGACACTTATAGTATGCTAGTTGACATCGATGACTCAAATGTATCTTAGCCAGACACAGCTAGGCAATTAGCATGTTCAGAAGTAGGTCAGAAAAGGCAGCCCACATATTAGTCGTATATTAGGTCTACTTTAATGCATGCTAAGACAACTAACATGCCATTAGGCTGTTTACAGCAGATTTTTGGTATGCAAAATATACGATTGAAAGAGTTTTGTTATATCTGTTTAATAAGTGCTAAAAAAAACCCTGTTGATCCTGCCATAAATATTGTGAGTGAATTACTTCCTGTGTTCTCTGTCTATGTTGCACTGTTATCAGTTAGCACTGTTCACAGTTCTCTGCGAACTACAGAAACCCCACTCCATATATTATAAAGAAAAGAGATTAGGAAGTGTTCTGTAATCCTACCACTTTTCCTGTCCTATGGCGACAACATTGCTCCTCCAAAGATGCAGTGAGTGGGCACTGTCACACTAGTACATGAAGTGTGTTATTGGCTAGATCCCTAGGTGAAAATAATGAAGTAACAGCCTGGAAAAATGAAACCAAAGCAGCCACTGCCTCTCAGTAAGGTAAGCTGCAATATTTTACATTTTTATCCTTGGGTTTAGATAACCTCTAAGAATCTATTAGCTTTCTTTAAATACTTTAGACTTAAAAACTTCGGATTTTTAATAAAGAAAAAGGATTTAATTAACCTCAGATCGTGTTGATGCTGAGTAATTGTAGGGTACGTGAAACTCCACAACAGTAAGCAGCAATGTAGAAAACGCGAGTGGCTTATGTTTCACAGTCTGTCCCCAGATAACATGATCAGAAAGTTAGTATTTGCATACTTTGAAGGAGAGCGCATATACCTTTTATTAAAGTGCCTCTGAGAATTATTTCTCCACCATTTACGATTATTCTCTCTCTTAGGACCCATTTCTTTTGTCTGGTAACATTAACATTGCTCGAGGCTGTAAAAATATATTCAGTTAGTATACACAAATCACTGAACTAATCACAAGCGCTAGCAGTTATTTTAGCGCAACAAAAATGGAATAATTTAGTTGCGCATATATATCTATATACACACACACACAGATACATACATACATATACAGCCCTCGAAATTTCCACTCGCCCGCTCACACTGGGTGAGTGGAAATAAGGTGGAGGCGAGCACTGCTGGGATTAGGGGTGTGTGAGGGGGACAGCGGTGGGGGCGGTAATAAGTGATCTCCTGTATGTCTTTCCAGGAGATTGCTGCTTGTCACCGCCCCCACCGCTCATCCCTGATCGTTGCCACCCTCCAGCTGTGTGCTTTTCAGTGCCCAGCCCCTCCCCGTCCTCCGCACCAAAGGAGAACAGGGAAGAGAGGCTAGATCTGCTCTGCCTCCCCCTGTCCCTGGCCACACTCCAGTCCCTGCAGCTGCAGAGGATGTGTGGGTGGGAAATTGTACACAGAGCAGCAGACAGCTCTGATGCATGACTGAGCCAGTGAGTCTGACCTCCCTTCCTTCCACTCACCCCTCCCTTCCTTGAACCCACCTCTCCCTTCCTTCCATCTATCCCTTCCTTCCTTCCACCCACCCCTCCCTTCCTTGAACCCACCTCTCCCTTCCTTCCACTCACCCCTCACTTCCCTCCAATCCTTTCTTCCACCCCTTCCTTCCACTCACCCTTTACTTCCTTCCCACCCTTCCCTTCTTTCCACCCCTCCCTTCGTTCTTGCCTTCCTTCCACCCCTCCCTTCCTTCTTGCCTTCCTTCCACCCCTCCCTCCCTTCTTGCCTTCCTTCCACCCCTCCCTCCCTTCTTGCCTTCCTTCCACCCCTCCCTCCCTTTCTTCCTTCATTCTGCATAACACCTTTAACAGTGCCATTTCATGAGATAATTTACGAGTGCGTGTTTAGGGAGGGCTGATGGGAAGTAACTTGTAAGTCCTGGCTAGTAGCTCGGGTCTTGAAATTTTAAGCCCTGTATATGAAGCCAGGTGCTCGTGTAGATAGGGTAGTCATATATTCACCTACCCTTAACTCTGATTTCAATTCTGGTTAGATGGTGTGTTGGGAATCACCCTCATTGTTCTAAAGGGCAATACTACACAAATGATTTAGACTGAAGCTACCTGCCATTCTCATTGAATAAGTCCTTCCTACCACAGTCTGCAATAGTTGGCTCTGGGCTCACCATAGTTCTCCATTTAGGCAAAGGCTAAGGTCTTCCCCATTTCTGGGTTAATTGTGTTCACAACATCGGCAATAAGTTCCACTTCTACCTCCAAGATCTGTTTATTGAATTATCTGCAAGTTCATTTTAAGCTGTGCATTTCTCTCTGTGATCTCTCAACTCTATTGATGAGATTCTTCCATCCCAACACACACAGGTCTGGTGCCAGAAATGTGACATGTCGTGTTTGGCTGTCTGCTGTTGTGGTCCCTTAGCAGTGATTTTAGGGCCGGTCAGACCACGTTGGGCAGTGTACAGGGTGAAAGGTATTTGACAGCTATGTTTACATTTTCCTGGTATCAAACAGCCTGGGTAACAGGTAGGGTTGCAACCTCACAGTTAGGCTAGGTTCACACTTGAACATCTGCATTTTCATGTGTTTTTGTGTGCACACTATTTAATGCATTTTTGTCAGCAATGGAAGCACCTGCACCTTTTTCCAAGCTGCAGAGAAGCACATTGCATAGGTGTGAACGGCCCCTATAGACAATAAAAGGATTCCTTCTGTCTTGCATTGCTGTGTGACAAATTGCACTGCACAATGTATGGATTGCACTAACTCTGAAGCAGTGTCAACAATTAATGGTAAAGATATAACATGGGGAGAAGTTTTTGTTCCAGAAGAATAATAACTTTAGGGCTCATTTACACGTGGTAAAAATGGACGGTTGAGCCGCATTTTTCACCACCACCCCAACTGCCCCTCCTTAAAGAGGTTCTAAAGTCTTGTTTTTTTTTTAACTTAAAGCATTCTATGCACAAAGGTAAAAAACACTCTAATACTAGTGTACCCCCTCCCTGTTCCATAACACTAAGCTGAGTGCTCCATCGATCCAGCGCTGTGCCTGGCTGCAGCTCTTCTCCCCTCATTTCCTGCCATCACATGAGATTCTGAAAGCAGTGGGAGCCATAGGGTCCGGCTGCTGTCAAACAAATCCTGTGAGGAGGTAGCAGGGGTGTGCTGGTGGTCAGTGGAACTTTGCCCCCTCGTGCTGGTGCTCAGTGGAACTTTGCCCCCTCGTGCTGGTGCTCAGTGGAACTTTGCCCCCTCGTGCTGGTGCTCAGTGGAACTTTGCCCCCTCGTGCTGGTGCTCAGTGGAACTTTGCCCCGCTGTGCTGGTGCTCAGTGGAACTTTGCCCCGCTGTGCTGGTGCTCAGTGGAACTTTGCCCCGCTGTGCTGGTGCTCAGTGGAACCTTGCCCCCTTGTGCTGGTGCTCAGTGGAACTTTTCCCCCTTGTGCTGGTGATCAGTGGAACTTTGCCCCCTCTGTGCTGGTGGTCAGTGGAACTTTGCCCCCTCTGTGCTGGTGGTCAGTGGAACTTTGCCCCATTCTGCTGGTGGTCAGTGGAACTTTGCCCCATTCTGCTGGTGGTCAGTGGAACTTTGCCCCATTCTGCTGGTGGTCAGTGGAACTTTGCCCCATTCTGCTGGTGGTCAGTGGAACTTTGCCCCATTCTGCTGGTGGTCAGTGGAACTTTGCCCCATTCTGCTGGTGGTCAGTGGAACTTTGCCCCATTCTGCTGGTGGTCAGTGGAACTTTGCCCCATTCTGCTGGTGGTCAGTGGAACTATGCCCCATTCTTCTGGTGGTCAGTGGAACTTTGCCCCATTCTGCTGGTGGTTATGGAACTTTGCCCCATTCTGCTGGTGGTTAGTGGAACTTTGCCCCCTCGTGCTGGCGGTCAGTGGAACTTTGCCCCCTTGTGCTGGTGCTCAGTGGAAGCTCTGTTGTTTTTCTTTGAAGACAAAAGATGTTAATATATAGGTTGTTTTTTCTAAACTAAACCCTCATTATTCCAGTGTAATTGCGGTGTTGGCACTTTGATAAATAAGTGTGTATTGGGTTGCAGTTTGGGCGCTCAGAAATGAGATTGAGTACCGATCGAAACTTGGTACCTGCTCCCCACAAGATGTAATGTGCCAAAGGTGGTGGTGGAGGGGGGGGCAGATGAGAGGAACTTCCCTTTAAGGGTGCTTTCCCCTTTAAATCCATGGCTGATGGTCTGCCTTACTTTCCGCATGTTCTAATTCATGGAGCCAACCAAACAGTTCGCATTGTCAGGGCTGTTAGAACCTGCATGGTACATACTCCACACAGAACTGGTCTCCTCCAGATACAGCAGGAGGAGCTCAGTGTCTCCGTACATCATCACATGCAGTACAGCCACATGGAGACCTAGGATCAAAGGCACTCCTAATCTGCCAGCAACCAGTCATGGCTAGTCCTACGACACTGCCCGCCAGGGGGCACTAAGAGGGGCATCACCAACACAGAGCCCCTCCAAATACTCACCCTGCACGGACAGCACACTCCGACTCTTCACAGGAAATACAAATACACGTGGAACCATCGAGAGCGCCTCTTCATGGCACCAACACAATCAGCGCTCACTAGTGGCTGCTGCCATCTAGCGGTCAATGCCGCGATTGCCTCTACATGGAATTAGACTGCAGTTCAGGAAAGGTTATGTTGAACCCTCGGTAATCCAGAAGCCGTGCTCTCCATACACTGCACTGACTATGGATACAAAGCCCGGAGCCGCTGGGTGCAGTTTGGAATAAATGGCTGTATATTATCCTGTGTGCTTCCCCCACCCACCACAGACAACATGTACCAAGCTTGGATGTGTTTCCTGTATGTACAGCTTGTTATACCTCAGGTGGGGGAACACATTTCTGTTTAGGGATTAGACCTTCCGTATAATTTCTTGGATGGAAGTATAGAACAGATAGAGGAATGTACAGGTCATGAGGGTGAGAGGATTGGGGAGTTCGTCCTGAGAGCAGAACAAGGAACCGGAGTTACCTCACAGCTACATGGAGGCCAGACTGATAAATCGGCAGCAGGCCCGGGCTGGGACAAAAAGTAGTCCCGGGCACTTTGGAGTGAGCAGCCTAAAGCCCGGAGACCCTTTCCTCAGAGCCCGGTGGCAGAACGCCAGGGCCTGGTCACAAGAGCGTCCCTGATAATGCCGCCACTAGTGTCAGTAGGTTTTTATTTAATTTTTCACAATTTCAGATTTTATTTTATTAAGTGTTCTTGCATGGGAAGACCACTTACCGTTATCACATATATATTCTTATTATTATAGCCAAATTTACCAGCCTAACTCCTCCCACGGTTTTTACACTACATAGACAGTAATATACTGAAATGTGCGGATTGTTCCTGATTGGTGTGCTATTACTTTGTGGAACGTTTCACCGAATGGTTCACAAAATATTGGCGTTTTTGTGGTGAAATTGGTCCCATCAGAATGAATGGCAGAATGTTTAAAACTAGAGTGGGAGCTGACAAAGCTAGAGTGTGAGCTGAAAAATCAGGACATGATTTCTAAACTGCCATCACTCCCTCATTTTCAAGCCCACCTACACAAATCGTATATCAACACTTTCAGCTATCCCTGCTGCCACTAAAAATGTTCACGGCTAAGCCATAGTCCTAATAGTTTTCACAATATGTCCATTTGTTTGCAACTCACGCCGCCCATTGACATTCATTGAAACTCCACTCTAGCCACCTCAAATTTGAAGGGCAATTTCTAAACTGCGACTGTGCCGTCATTTTTAATATTTCAGAGACATACTATGCATCAAAATGTAGGTCTGGGTCTTTGGTGTAGGATTTATAATTTTTAAACTACAACCGTTTGAAAATGGCAACCGCCAGTGAAGTGAGCAAGTTGGAGCAGTTTGTTTTTAACCGCTCTTCTCTGCCCTTGCTGTAGAGTGAGTTGCCATAGAAACCAAGGTGTGTGAGCAGGCAGCAGAGTGACCAGCCACTCCACCCAGTTACTCCGCCCACTCCAGTTGTGGACTACTGGTGGAGGCAAGAACACTTCACACAATTTTCCCAGAAATTGTAGCTTTTCTAGTTTATTTTTTTGTAGGGAGAAAGAAGGAAGGAAAGACAGAGAGAAAGAGGGAAAGAGAGAATGAAGGAGGGAAACAAGAGACAGACAGAGAGAGAAAGAAAAGAGAAACAGGAGACAGAGTGAGAAAGAAAGAGAGACGTATAGAAGGAAGGAAGGAGGGAAAGAAGGAAGGAGGGAAACAGGAGACAGAGAGAGAAAGAAAGAGAAACATATAGAGGGAGGGAAAGAAAGAAAGGAGAGAAACAGGAGACAGAGAGAGAGAAAAAAAGAAAGAAAGAGACATATAGAAAGAAGGAAGGAAAGAATGAAAGGAGAGAAACAGGAGAGAGAGAAAGAGACATGTATAAAAAAGAAAGAAATGAGAGAAACAGGAGACAGAGAGAGAAAGATAGAAAAGAGAGAAAGTAAGGTGAGAAATAGGAGACGAAGGAAGAAAGAAAGAAAGAAAGAGAAAGAATGAAGGAGAGAGAAAGAAAGGGGAGAAGCAGGAGACAAATAAAAAACTATAAAAAAAAGAAAGAAAGGAGAGAAACAGGAGACAGAGAGAGAGAGAAAGAAAGAGAGAACTATAAGAAAGAAAGAAATGAGAGAAACAGGAGACAGAAAGAAAGACAGGAGAGAGAAACAGGAGACAGTGAAAGAAAAAAAGAAAGAGAGGAGACAGCGAGAGAGAGAGAAAGAAAGAAAGAAAGAAAGAAAGAACTATGAAAAAGAAAGAAAGAAAAAAAAATGAGAGAAACGAGAGAAAGAAAGGAAAAAAATGAGAGAAACGGGTAAAAGAGAAAGAAAGAGAAAAAAAAGAAAGGAGAGAAACAGGAGACAGTGAGAGAAAGAAAGAGAGAACTATAAGAAAGAAAGAAAGAAAGAGAAAAAAGAAAGAATGAGAGAAGGAAAGAAAGAGAAAAAAAAAATGAGAGAAACGGGAGACAGAGAGAGAAAGAAAGGAAACAAAATGAGAGAAACAGACAGAGACAGAGGACTCTGATAGGGACATGTGATATAAGGAGGACAGGTCCTGTGTTATCCTAATACATACCAGTGTTTCCCAGGTCGTGACATTGCATGACAGACTCTCAGTGACTCTCACATAGTATTGGCATTATGCCCCCGCCCTGACTTTTTTTTTTACTGCACCCCCAGACCAGATAGGCTATGTCTGACCTTGCTTGTTTCCTAGAAACATTTGGGTGCCATTGCAATTAATGGCACCTGTGCACGTCTAGCAAGGAAAGCAGGTTTCTATGAGGTGCGGGAAACATGCACTGAACAGTGCCTTTCCCGCACTGTGTTCTGGTGTGAACAGGCCCTTAAACAGTATTTACATGAATCTGAGGACAAAAAGAAATAGCCAGAGATAAAAACTCTCCCCTCTTCTTCAAATTTAGGCCCCATTCATTAGCATCCTGTGAATGTGAATGGGTTGCCCTATCCACGCCAATGAAGCTTCTGCACCTTTTTGGATGTAGCGTTTCATACTTTTTCTTTACCATGTGTTTTGGGGCAGATGTAGAGCTTTTTGCTACACTTATAAAATCACATTTCCTGGCTGTGTTTGGTGTGCCGCTAAAAATGTTCACCAAATCCCAACCTGCAGGCAAAACGCACTTTTTTTTAGCAGGCACACAGGGGTGCCTTTAGCCCCTGGTCACATCGGGTGCGATGCGGCATGCGATTTGCATGCCAGGCGACTTGCAAATCGTATGCCAAGTCGCACTCTATTGTCCGCTATTAGATTTCTACTTTTGTTGCAATTTGCATAGACATCTGTGTCAGATGTCTTGGAAATCGCAAGGAAATTGGCAGGTCACCCGATTTTGAAATCGTGCGATTTCACTGTAAGTCGCACGATTTAAAAATTGGCTTTGATGTGACTGGGGGGTTAATGCTTAATGACACCTCTATGCATGGCAAACCACCTGCATGTTCGTGTGCAAAGCCACCTGGTGCTGCAGCATCATGCAATTACATGTAGCACAATTTAAAAAAAAAAAAAAGGTCCAAGTCAACTTCTTTACCCGCATTTCTGCGGGTAGGACAGCCCATTGAATTTAATAGACAGCCTTATCTGCAGAACACAGGTCGCACAAGTATGAGTCTAGGCCGAATGACACCACAAGCATGACTCGTGCTTTTCATGTGTTGCAGAAATACACATTCTCAGAACGTGCAGATGTGAATGCACTTTAAGGCTGGGTTCACATATATGCGGTGCGGAATATCGCATGTGATTCGCACAGGAACCGCACTATATTTCTGTGAAAATCAAATGCGAATTGGAGCCATACATTTTGTATGGCTCCAATTGTACTGCATCCGCACCAAAAAGGTGCAAGACCCTTTTTTTGGTCTGCGCTAGAATCGAATTGCATGGGTATTCACACCTATGCAATCCGATTCTGCACATCACACCGCGTTTTCGGGGTGTTGTTAACATACATACCCACAGTGGTTCACATGAACGGGATGCAATTCTGATGCGGTGCAGAATTCGCAAAGAAAACGCTGCGAATTCCGCACCACATCAGTGTGAACCAGGGCTTAGAATCTCCTTTCATGAAAAGTAATGAGAAAAATTAGGAAAAAGGAAGGAAACTATCAGCGTTAAATTTGTGTGACCAATTCTTCTCAATATTACATAAAGGGGGAGAATTACTAAAACTGGAGAGCTCAGAATCTGATGCAGCTGTGCATGGTAACCAATCAGCCTCTAACTTCAGCTTGTTCAATTAAGCTTTGGCAATAAAACCTGGAAGCTGATTGGTATACTGTGCAGAGTTGCACCAGATTAACACCTGAAACGAGTTTTGCAACTTTGGTAAGCCTGCGGTCACATGTGTGGTGCAGTATATAGCATGTGATTTGCACAGTAACCGCACCGCAAGCGATTAGAGCTATACATTTGGTGCAGGACTCTTTTTTTGGTCCGCACTAGAATCAAATCACATAGGTATTCACACCTATGCAATCCGATTCTGCACATCGCACTGCGTTTGGAGGTGTTGTTAACATACAAACACCCACAGCGGTTCGCATGAATGGGGTGCGATTCTGATGCAGTGCGGAATTTGCACAGAAAATGCTGCGAATTCCGCCCGTTATCAGTGTGAACCAGGGCTAAATGCTAGTAAAACTGTAGATCTCATTGCTACCGCTCAGTGTATCCAGGTTAATTATACCTTGTTTTTTTCAGGGCGAGCTAGGCTATCATTTGGTGGGGAATATAATTGATATTGCCTGTTTTTTTTTAATATTATCAAAGGAAAACAGGCCCACAATAGTAAAACAAAGTAATTTAGCTGTATATTTCTTTGCATTACCATAATTTACCACCAAAAAACAACCTGAAATTAACATCTACTTCTGACTATCAATGCGATACCACATATGTGCATGTTATTTGTTTATACCCTAGTATGGCCCAGTAACTATAGTGTATATTTTTTTTATATCCTAACCAAAAAATATTTTGGTTGATTTACTAAAAGCAAATAAACTGTTCACTTTGCAAGTGCACTTGCTCCAAAGCTTAGCAACACATGCAAGGAAAATAAACCAAAACAGCATTTTTGCTTGCACATGATTGAATGATGGAAGTCAGCAGACCTCCCCATGATTTATTAAACCCTGGAGCTACTGCAACTGCAGTGTGCACTATTAGTGTCGGTTCACACTATATAAACGCAGTCCAGATGCCTTCCTGGATGCTTTTCTGCATTTGTGTTTTGACGCATTTTGGTGCGTTTTTGATGATTTTCAGTTCATTTTTTCCCCTCCCTTTTTCTTAAATTGACATGGCGTTTTTGGTGTGTTCCATTGCGTTCCGGTGCATTTTTTTATGTGTTTTACTGCATTCCAGTGCAGTTCTGTGCAGGAAAAATGCAGCCTGTTCTACTTTTTTTTCTGCAACTGGAACACACTGGAACTGCAAGCACTGATGTGAACATTGACAACCATATAATCTACTTTCTGTGCATTTTGGATGCAGAAAAATAGCACACTAAAACGCATATAGTGTGAACTGGCCCTTAATAAATCAACTCCAGCGACATTAACTGACACTAATACAAAATAAAAAAGTGTTTAATCCTAGCTAAAACACTCTGACCATGACCTTTAATACTGACCTTTGACAAAGACCCTGACCCATGACACTAGCTTAGCCCTAACCCTGACCTAGATCAGACCCTTATCTAGTTATTATATTTATTTATGTACAATTTAAAGCTGACCTCTAGCCAAAATGTGTTTTTTTTTTTTCAGCTTTTCAATAAACTTGCAATTAATAAATAGTTCTGAATATAAAGAAAAAATCCTCTTCTGCTGCCAAACCTAGTATGATAAACTAAGAGTGGCAGCAAACACCAAACTGCGTTTTCACACCAAAAAATAAATGAATAAATAAATAGGGCTGCACTACTCACTAAACCTAACCATAAAGCAAAAAGTAGACACCTGACAGAGCCCCTAACTAAGGTGATATAAGTGCATACCTAGAGAATAACCAAATACAAGTGAATGAAAATATCCAAACTGACTAGATGCCCTGCTAGGCAATATCAAATATGAACAAATCAATAAGTGAAACTTCAACATATGTGCAAATAGACACTCTGAGTGATATATATCAAGGAATAAATAAAAATAATGATAATTATATATATATATTTATCAAAGCACACAAAATAAAAAGAAATTGTTGAATAATAAACACCTGGTTGAGCTCTCAACCCAGTGACAGTCTGTGAATGAATGTCTGTAAATGTAGTAAAAATCAAGATTTGTAATTCAGATAAATCTTCAAATCAGCATATATTCCACAAATTACTTGAACAGCGTTCAACCTTAGAAGTCCTCCACCAGCTAGCGTGCACGCTCACCTCCAATTTTGACCTATAGGGAATATAGGTCAAATGCGCTTTAATATCAACCAGCTCTCCTCTGTAAGCGTACTTTACTGACTCCTCCAATTCCTCATCTGAAATCCATGCTCAAAAAAACATCAAAGGACATCTCATAGTGTAATACATACATGTGTAATGTATGAAAACCATGTATCAAATACTCAACTATTAAAAACAGGCCAGAAGACCCATACAAGCATTGGTAATAAAATACATAGGAACACAGGTATACCAAGATAGCAGCTGCCGTCCGACCAGAAATGATGTCACCACACTTCCTTCCTACGCGTTACATCACGAATCACATGACTTTCTCAGGGAATCCCTGAGGAAGTTCTGAAAATGTTTCATTTCTGTCTGGGACCCTCCACGATTTTACCTTTCACGAAAAATTAGAGGAGCAGTTATCACAGGGACCAGACAACACAGGCAGCGATAATTATGCCCTGACAGAGGTTCTAAGTCTTCACTTTCTACTGAAAGAATGTTTTGTTCCTATTGGATAGGTTTCCATTACTTTCACATTTGCTTTCTGTCCTTCATGACAGTAAAAAAGAGGAAATCTCTCCAAGAGGGACACAGGAGTGCACATACAAACCTGACAGATGTGCTTACCCTTGTCCACTTTATAAAACAACTAAAAAGTGTTACCTGCAGCTGGGCAATAAAAGGATCGTAAATGTTGTTTTTTTATTTATTAAAATTACAAACATGTTATACTTACCTGCTATGTGCATTTGTTTTGCACAGAGCAGCCCCGATCCTCCTTTTTTGAGGTCCCCTGCTGATGCTCCGGGCTCCACCCCCACTCATGCGTGCTCGTCCCTGGCCCACGCTCCTTACCATTGGCTCTGATTGACAGCACAAGGAGCCAATGGCTCCGGTATCGAGCTCAGGTATGTATTTGGGGAGGGGGGTGCATGCAGAAGTTTTTCTTTTTCATTACTGCACAGAATACAATCAGGTAAAAAACCTTCTGCTTTTACAACCATTTTAAGGGCTCATGCACAAGGGGCTTAAAGAACAATGCTTTTACAGGCGTTCAGTGTTTATTTTTTGCCTTGCACACCAGGTGTTTAGATCTGTATTTTAATAGCAGCATTTAGAGACATAAAAAGAAACACACTAAAGCTGCATTTTGAGGGGAGTGTATGAGCATAATTTGTGCATGCATGCGTATAAACACACATGTGCATAAATGTATTCCAATGGCCAGAATAAATTATTGTTCTGGCTAGTAAAATGCATTTATGCTCAATGCCATACACACATAAACGCATGTACATACGTGCATAAACGAACAAACGCTTATACTTAGATGCATTTTTTACTGTCATGTTCTGGCACAACAAAAACTGCATATTTTGAGCATAAATTCATGATCCCATGTACGTGAGGCCTAAATGGGTTTTAATATACAGGTAGTGGCATGCCCAGCAATGATCCTCCAAAATTGCTGAATCAAAGCTCCTTGTGAAGAACTCATACTGAAAAAACTGAATGCAAAAAAAGGCACTGTTAATATTACACACAATACACTGGAAACAAAGAGAATGTGCTAGAAATAATTAATATCACATATGTAGGAGAATTCACAATGAAGCGAGCTCTTCAGCAATAGCACTTCCATGATTTTATTATTGTCTTTGTGATGTGGATATATGTTCATATACTGTAAGTTAGAAAGATAGTCTTTGTTCCAGGTGGCAGAAGTGAGCAGTTTGGGAGAGAAAGGAAAGTTTGAAGGTGCCAGTGAGGAGGGTGGCAGTTAAAGTAATTCTAAAGGCTTATTTATTTATTTATTTTTTTAACAACAAACATGTCTATACTTACCTGCTGTGTGCAGTGGTTTTGTACCGAGCAGCCTGGATCCTCCTCTTCTCAGGTGCCCTGCTGGCATTCATGGGCTCTCCCTCCTGTCAGGTGCCCCAACAGCAAGCAGCTTGCTATGGGGGCACCCACTGCTCCGTGTACCCATTCACACATGAAGCCGCGTCTCGGACCCCCCCCCCCCGGCCTTCTCATTGACTCACTGGTTGTGATTGACAATGGCTCCCTCATCTGTCTCATCAATGAGGAGAGGGAGTCACAGGATGGCCGAAACTCCAGTGCACATCACTGGATCGAGAGGGGTGAGTATTAGGGAGGCTGGGGGGGATGCTGCATGGAGAAGGTTTTTTACCTTCATGCATTGAATGACTGAAAGTAAAAGTCCTTGAGCCTTTACAACCACTTAGGTAAACCCCCGGTTTTTTCTTGCATGGTCAAACCACAGGTTTATTTTAAAGTAGTTCTAAAGTCAAAAGGTTTTTTACCTTAATGCATTACTTGTTTGTATTCTTATTTTTATTTCTTTTTAAAATAATAAACATGTTATACATAACTGCAGCCCTGACCATCCTCTTTTCAGGTCTCCCGCCTTTGCTCCTGGCTCCTCCATCTATGGAATGAAGCCATGTACACCCAAATGATGTTGATATGGCCACAAGAGGAAGGGGAAGTACTATACACTTTGGGTGTACTAGGTGGAAATGGTTTGGGTGGAGTAGGAGAAGTGTTGCATATATAGGATTGCCAATCACTAGAGTCTACAGCCTCTGAAGACACCCTGTGGGAGGGACAAAACGCATTGGGCGGAGACTAGATGTGATGTCACATCCGGCTGGTGGAGCACATGCCAGAACCTGACTTCTGGTCCAGCATTTTTTATGAGTTTGTACATTTTATTCATGTAAATGCAATGAATATGTAAATTGAGATTATATAAATAGTATTACGCTGCGTGGGCCTTCTTGCCATTCCTTTCTTCTATATGAGAGGACATCAGCTGTATACCTATAGGAAATGCAGCTAATGAGAAACTGAATGACAGGAATACAAGTCCCAGTGATCCCAAGGAATTAACAATATACATTAGACTCTTCACATATAAGAGTCCACAACTCTAGGTGAGTGGGGGAACAATGGAGGGGAGCACCATGCAGCAATTTTGCCACTTTATTCTGTGGAAGAAGATTGTACAACATCACTATTGACTGTATAATTATTTGAACTTTACGTTGATGGGTGTTTGCCCTTTGGACACTATGTGGATATGTGTTAAAATTGTTTAGGCTTTGTAACCACTTTAAGGTAGAAAAAAAATATCACTAGCCTTCAACACTAGGTAAAATATAGAACAAAACGTCACATTTAGACATTTCTAAAGAACCTGAATACAGTCAAGACTGATACCTTATATCTTAACACAGATGCAATCATTAACATTGACCATTTTATATAGTCACATGTTCTTTAATGACATAGACAAATTAGCTACAGCTTCAAAAGAAAACAAATTATCCCAAATTCAGATATTGTGGAGTTTAATACTAGTGCAGTGATTCCTCCCAAGGATGTCTTTCACTGCATTAGCTGGAAGAACATAGATCAAAGTCTCCTGTATGATTATGTCTGCATTCCCATAATTGAAAGGAACTATAAAAGTAGTGTGCATGTTCAGATGCACATTGTGTCTGTTATGAACAGAGATCACTTGTACGTTGCATAAGGCACAGATCTGTGTGGACATGGTTTGTTGTGCCTAATGAGATGAATTGCTTGCTAACATAGGTTTCATGTGTATTACAGACTGTATGCATATACGACTTGACATCCAATCTGCAGCATGGGTACCAGGCATATGAAATAACCTTTTTTTTTTGCAAGGGGCCACACATTTCTTGCAATATGTTTTCTAAAAGGTAAAGTTTAGTAAATATTTACCTATTTTGGATGTAGACAGATTATACATTGAACGTTCTTTTAATATAGTGAACAGTGTTACAAAGTGCATTCACATTTCATACCTCTTTCTGTACTAAAAAGTTAAATGTATCTCTGATTGTTCTACTATAGAACATTTTGAGGTGGATTTACTAAAACTGGAGCAGCTGTGCATGGTATCCAATTAGCTTCTAACTTCAGTTTGTTCAATTAAGCTTTGACAATAAAACCTGGTTTCTATGCAGAATTGCACCAGATTTTGCACTCTTCAATTTTAGTAATAACCCCCTATGTGTTAAATGCCATCTCTTCTGAAATTAGTGCAACTAGAGTGCTGCCTATGCCATTCATATATAATACAGCAGTTTAACCACTTGCCTACTGGGCATTTATACCCCCTTCCTGCGTAGACCAATTTTCAGCTTTCAGTGCTCTGACACTTTGAATGACAATTACTCAGTCATGCAACCCTGTACCCATATAACATTTTCGTCCTTTTTTCACACAAATAGAACTTTCTTTTGGTGGTATTTAATCACCACTGGGTTTTTATTTTTTACACTATAAACAAAAAAAGACAGAACATTCTGAAAAAAAAATGCGTTTTTCTTAGTTTCTGTTATAAAATTTAGCAAATAAGTAATTTTTCTTCATAAATTTTAACCAAAATTTATACTGCTACATTTCTTTGCTAAAAATAACACAAATAAATGTATATTATTTGGTCTGTGTGAAAGCTATAGAGTCTACAGGCTATGGTACCAATCATTGAAAACTGATCACACCTGATGTACCGAAGGCCTATCTTATTTCTTGAGACCCTAACAAGGCAGGGCAGTAAATCCAAATTCCACCCAAATTACCCCATTTTGGAAAGTAGACATTCCAAAGTATTTAGTAAGTGTTATGGTGAGCTTTTTGAAGTTGTAATTTTTTCCCATAATTATTTGGAACATTAAGATTTTATTTTTATTCCCCCACAATATTGTTATTTTAACAAGTTAGTTCTCACACACAGCACAGGCATACTTTCAACTACACCCCAAAATACATTCTTCTACTCCTCCTGAATATAACAACACCAAATGTGTGAGACTTTTCCACAGCCTGACCACATAGAGAGGCCCAACATGCAAGGAGCACCATCAGGTGTTCTAGGGACATAATTACACATCTAACATCTTGACTACCTGTTACATTTTTGAAGGCCCTGAAGCACCAGGACAATGGAATTACCCACAAAATGACCCCATTTTGAGAAGCAAACACTCCAACGTATTTTGTATGAGGCATGATGAGTCTTTTGAACATGTAATTTTTTTCCACACGTTTTCAGAAAATGTGGCGAAAAAATGAAAACTTAATTTTTTTTTTTTTTACACAAAGTTGTCAGTTTATAAAATATTTCTAACACATAACATGTAAATACCACAAATACACCACCAAATACATTCTGCTACTTCTGAGTATGGTGATACCACATGTGTGAGGCTTTTCCACAGCCTGACCACATAGAGAGGCCCAACATGCAAGGAGCACCATCAGGGACATAAATTACACATATAATATTTTGACTACCTATTACACTTTTGAAGGCCCTGAAGCACCAGGACAATGGAATTACCCACAAAATGACCCCAGTTTGAGAAGCAAACACCCCAACATATATTCATATAAATGAACATGTCATTTTTGTTCCACACGTTTTTGCAATATGTGGAAAGAAAATGAAAACTTATTTTTTTTTACACAAAGTTGACCATTTATAAGATATTTCTAACACATAGCATGTAAATAACAAAAAATACATTCTGATACTCTTCCTGAGAATGGCAATACCAGGTGTGGGAGACCTTTTAACAGCCTGGCCACATACAGAGCCCCGACATCCAAGTAGCAGGTCAGGTGTTCTAGGGACATAAATTACACATCTAACTTCCAGACAACCTATCATTTTTTAAGGCCCTTCATATTTCTAACACATAGCATTTACATACCAAGAATTACACCCCAAAATATATTCTGCTGAGAATATGGTAAGCAAAAGATTACCTGTGGTTTTAGTAGTGCAGTTGTCCACAGAGGAGAGCATTTGTCCACGTAGTAGGGAAGGACGTGGTCAGCAACATCAAAAGCAATTGTCCAGGCAGCAGACAGGATTATTTTCTATAGTCAGTACAGGAAGCAGACAGACATATTGTCAGCACAGCCAAACCATTGGTCCAGGCAGGAGGCGAAGATGTGGTCAGCAACAGCCAAAGGAATTGTCAAGGCAGAGACGTGGTCAGCACAGCCAAAATATTAGTCATGGTAGTAGGCAAGAACATGGTCCATGGTACAAGTAGCAGGCAGAAGTGTGGTCAGTTCATACAGCAGGCAGAGGCATGTTGGCAATAAGTTGTCAGCAGGCAGAAATATCAGGCTTAGGGCCACAGTCAGGTAAGACCTGGGCACAGGGGTATAGGCTTCGTCCCACCCATCTTTGAAGCCTCTGGACTAACAGACCCTTTTCTGGGAACTATAAAACCCAGAGAGAACCAAAAAGGCACTGGGTGTTATCGTTGTAATGGAGGAACTGCATGATCATTAGATATCTTTACTGATGAGAAAATTGGCATATGATGGATTGTGTGTGTAGACCAGTAGGAGTGTAATTAATTTTTTTTTGTGAGTCCCATTTTAAATGTGAGGCCCAAAAAAGTTCTAAAATTCCCCACTGTTAACTGCTTCCATTCATAGGGACGGGCATAACTTGAATCTGGGTTGGTAGCTGTGAATTGTTGGGCATAGAGCTTGCACTGGTCTACAATTAAATTTAGCAAGTCATTGATAAAAATTAAATTGAAAAAATCTATGGGGGCAAAATTTTCTGTGTTCACCTGGACTCCTGGCTAGGCAGTAAAAGGGGGGATGTTAGCTGCTCCAGAGTTAGGGGAAAGCCATAGGGGGGTTTGAAGGGCATATGGAAGAGCGGCATGGGTCCTAACCCTTTGGGGATGAGGTGACACCCCAGTAGTACCTGGCCTTTCTTGAGGTTCTCCATTTCTTGTGGAAGCCACTGCTCTACTAGTGGATGCCACAGTGCTACTTGTGGTAGCCTGCTCCTCACCAGAACGCCTTCGTTTGGAGGGATACTTTCCTCCTCCTCTGATTCTGTAGCAGACCCACTGCTTAAAATGGGCTCGTAATCCAAATCAGAATCAGACTCTGAGAGCTCCCTGCTGCTCTCGTCGGTCATGGTTAGGATTTGGTAGGCCTCCTCACAGGAAAATTATTTTTTAGACATACTGGGACAGATGTGGCTGCACTGATGGGTGCTGATGAGGCTGCTCTAATGAGGCTGCACTGCTGGGTGCTGATGAGGCTGTACTTGTGGGTGCTGATGGGGGTGCACTGCTGGGTGCTGACTAGGGTGCACTGATGGGGACACCTCTCCACTGTTCTAGAGTCCAATGGCGGTGTGCTTTACTACACCACTGCCTCTGACGCGTTGCATTGCACTTGGTGACGTAAAGCTTGGATGCAGCTGCTTGGCCATGGAAACCCATTCCATGAAGCTCTCTACGCACTGTTGTTGTGCTAATCTGAAGGCCACATGAAGTTTGGAGGTCTTTAGCTATTGACTCTAAGCAATTGAGTTGCTGTTGTTCCCAGTTGCTTCCACTTTGTCATAATACCACTAACACTTGACCATGGAATACTGAACTGTCACAGCAGAAGCTGATCTGTGAGTCCCAGTGAACTGATTTTCAAAGGCACTCGCGTATCGTTGGGCAGGGAGGAACGACAGAGCTCTGCCTATGTTTACATAGGCAGAGCTCTGTTCTTACAGTCATGTGTCTCTGTTCTCTGTGTCATGTGTCAGACACAGAGCTGGTAACATAATCCATCACTCCCTCTTGTACCAGCACCACCTAGTGTACACCAAGCACAGCCAGCCACATACTTACCCTTTGATCACCCTAGATGTAAACCCCTTCCCAACCAGTGTCATTAGTACAGTGATCAGTGTATATTTTTAGCACTGATCACTGTATTAGTGTCACTGGTTCCTACAAAGTGTCAGTTAGTGTAAAAAAGTTTGACACAATACCGCAGATCGCTGCCATTACTAGTATAAAAAAAAAAATTCCAGTATATGTCCCATAGTTTGCAGACGCTATAACTTTTGTGCAAACTAATCAATCTATGCTTATTGGGATTTTTGTTTACCAAAATATGTAGTAGAATACATTTTGTCCTAAATTTATGTAGAAATTTGATTTTTAATTTTTTTTATTGGATATGTTTTATAGTAGAAAATAAAAAATATTTTTTTTTTTCAAAATTGTCAGTTTTTTTTTGTTTAGAATGTAAAAAGTAAAAAATGCAGAGGTCATCAAATACCACCAAAAGAAAAAAGAAAATAAATTTCATTTGGGTACAGTGTTGCATGACCGCGCAATTGTCAGTTAAAGTTATGCATTGCAAAAAATGGCCTGGCCAGGAAGGGGGGTAAATCTTCTGGAGAAGTGCTTAATATCAATTACTTGCTCCATTCATTCAAAAAATGTTAAGAGAACCTAGGGAGATCTCCCTCTTACCACCCTCTTGGTTTGAAAAACTACATTCTATGAAGATGAATATACTCCCCAAGGATAGCACTTGTATGAATAGAGGATCTTCTCTCCTGACCAGCACATGCAACAGAAAAGCGAGGAGCGGCCTCAGTCTACATATCTCCACTAAACCACGACACGGCACTGACATGTTTCGCCCCACCCACTAAGGTGCATTAGTCCCTATGACTAAGTCTTGGTGAGTGGGTGAAACACATCACGGGGCGTGGTTTGGCCATGTCATGAAGGCTGAGGCCGCTTCTCCCTTTTCTGTTGCACAGGCTGGTCGGGAGAGCAATAAAAGTGCTTTCTACTGGATCAGTATATAGACTTTCAAGCACCCCATCTCCCTGTGGATCCGGGGAAGAGTCCCATCTTATGCTTTGAGCGGCGTTACACGTATCACAAATCAGGATACAGTGAATTCTGCCCAGGATGCTATATTTGTTAGGACATTCTGAATAGGAATTCCTATATCCAACTTCCTTTAATTTCAAAAGGAAGTGATAATATTTATCTGGGGTGACAAAAGACCTCGAACCAATGAACCTGAAAACCGGAAGGCCTGGAATGAGCAAACCTAAAGAAATATTCCCAATGCAGCATATACAATATGTTCCAACCTATACCCTTCCATTCTAAAGTTTCACATTCAACATAGACTATGATTAAATCACATTCATACTATCCCTTTCCAATCAAACACTTAATGTAGCTTCCAGCCAGGAACAGACTCAAACTCATGTGTCCCTCTCTTTTGTTCTCTCTCAGTCTTTGGGACAACCTTGGCACTATACACAAGATCCAATTGGCTCATAAGTCCCTGGCTCCCATTCTTTATAACCTCACTTTTATCACAGACCTCCAACCCAAAGATTTTGCCTTGTAGACATATTAAGGTCTCATGAGGGTAGCTGACTTGTGAAATAGTCAAGGAAACCTGTTAATATCAGTTCCGCATAAAGCCCAGCACACTGTTTCGCTATACTCAAATAGTATATATTCTTAAATCGCTGGAAATCACAGTCTTGTCTATGGTAAAATCTTTTTTATTATCTTTGCATTTTTTAATGTTTAATGCGTTTTTAGAGCTCTCACTCAGTCCATCACTGTGCCCATCTGTAGCGGTTCTCCTTGCTCTCACAGGCTTTGCTGAGGAAACAGGAGCCATTGGCTGGGGGTGAGCAGCACTGTGTTTATGGATGCAGGCAGCACAGGTCAGGACTGAGCCTGGAGATGGTACCCCATAGGATGCAGCTTCCTATGGGGTACCACCAAGAAGAGGAGGAGCCAGGAGCACCAGAGGGGGACCTCAGAAGAGGAGGATTAGGGCCCCTCTGTGCAAAACCATTGCACAGAGTAGCTAAGTATGACATGTTTATTATTTAAAAAAACATTTTTGGCTTTACAGTCACTTTAACTGGGCTGCTAAAACACTGCTTGACATGGATGGATGGGAACTAGGCCTAGGGTAAGGCATGGAACTGGAAGGATGGCACAAATGATTTCTAGAGCAACTAAATAAATACTTTGATTATACAGGCAAATTATAAAAGGGACTACTAGGATGGAACATGGTCCCTGCACATATAGTTTCCTTCATCCTTGGTGCCTCACCTAATTACTTCAGGGTCTGGGGACAGGAGGGCACAGCATATCACATATGATGGACTTGCACAAGAGTCTAGAGATTTTGAACTAAAATATACAGTTTTATATACTCCGTCACCCAAATAAATCTCAGTAAATTCCCATCTGAATCTCTGTTAAACCCACCTGTCAGGGAAATACACGGATGCTCCATAAGATTGATTGCCTTTGTTTTCATAGCAGCTAGAATAACTATTGCCAGATCTTGGAAGATGTCTTTCATTCCTTGAATTAATCAATGCCAAACTCTACTAAACTCAAACTAATTATTAACGATAAATGATCTGCTATACTGAATGGAAGCCTTCAGAAGGGTTTGGAATCTCTGGAATACAATACCTCTCAGGGGCCTTGAAGAATGATTAGGCGGGTGGCCCTGTGGGACAGCAACTCCCCTTTTCTGACCCCCCCTTCCTCTTGATCGACTCCTGCCCTTTTTCCAATCCCACCTTTGCTTGCTGAACTGCAGCGTGGTGTTTTTGAGCTTTTGTTACCCTGAGATGCTTGTGAGTATATTTGCATGATCTAAATTGGTGTTTTTAGCAATGTTTATTTATTTAATTTATTTCAGGGTGTAACGGAAGCGTAGGCAGGACAGAACACACCAAGAAGATGGGGAACACACAAAGCTTTATTGAACTATGAAAGACACTCAATCAGGACAGTTCATGGCACTCTGCAACATGCGGCTTGTAGAGACACCCATGGGGACTCAACGGGACCTTTGTGATGGGGTCTGGCCTCAACACAGCTCCCACACAGCGTACTAGGGACGACATCAGGCTCACGGTGACTCAACAGGACTTTGGCTGTGGAGTCTGGCCTCAGCACAGCTCCCACCCAGCATACTAGGGACTACATCAGGCTGACGGGGACTCAACGGTACTTTGGCTGTGGAGTCTGGTCTCAACACAGCTCCCACACAGCGTACTAGGGACGACATCAGGCTCACGGGGACTCAACGGGACTTTTGCTGTGGAGTCTGGCCTCAACACAGCTCCCACACAGCGTACTAGGGACGACATCAGGCTCACGGGGACTCAACGGGACTTTGGCTGTGGAGTCTGGCCTCAACCCAGCTCCCACACAACGTACTAGGGACAACAGGCTCACGGGGACACAGCAGGACCTTGACTAGGGGGGCTGACCTCAGCACAGCTCCCACCCAACTTTCTAGGGACATCGGGCTCACAGGGACTCAGCAGGACCTTGACTAGGGGGGCTGACTTCAGCACAGCTCCCACCCAGCTTTCTAGGGACATCAGGCTCACAGGGATTCAGCAGGACCTTGACTAGGGGGGCTGACCTCAGCACAGCTCCCACCCAGCTTTCTAGGAACATCAGGCTCACGGGGACTCAGCAGGTAGTGATGGCTCAAGCACTCAGGGGCATACCAGGTAGCTATACTCTGGGCACGCCATGGGGCGGTTCAAGTAAGGATAGGGTGCAATAGGGGCAGCTCATGACAAGGGTGGTTTGAGTGCACAATAGGGACAGTTCATGACATGGGTGCTCTGTGCGCACAATAGGGACAGTTCATGACATGGGTGGTCTGTGCACACACTAGGGACGGTTCATGACATGGGTGGTCTGAGCACACAATAGGGGCAGTTCATGGCTTCTAGGGACATTCACGATAGGCGTCTTGCAGATGTTCAGCAGAAGGCGGCTTCCAGGGGGGGTAGGCAACTTGCGG
Organism: Staurois parvus; assembly: GCF_062004578.1. Lineage (NCBI taxonomy): Eukaryota > Metazoa > Chordata > Amphibia > Anura > Ranidae > Staurois > Staurois parvus. The sequence goes on along the minus strand of NW_028318210.1, from coordinate 4,187,542 downwards.
GCGTACAGCAGCAGGCGGCTTCCAGGGAGGTATGTAGCTTGCAGACGCTCGGCAGCAGGCGGCTTCCAGGGAGGTAGGCGACTTGCGGACAATCAGGGCTCCGGCAGGTAGGTCCTGGCTCACAGCAGACGACATGAACAAAAAAGGGGGGCCAACCTCCTCAGCACACAACACAGCGGGTAATCTGGGCCCCAGAGTGTTAGGCAGGGTATCATGGGGCCCACAGCAAAACAGTTCTAGCCCACAGCAAAGCGGGCAATCTGGGCCTCAGAGTAGGAGGGGGATTGCAGGGAGTGGGACAGCGCCCAGTATGGAAATAGCAAGGAGAGGGCCAAAATACTTGTAGTCCAGCCCCAGGGGCAAAGTTAAAGTCTCTACAGCAGTTTGTAATCCAACAGAGAGGCAGAGGGGAAGTACAAGAACAGTTCAGGCAAAACAGGGGGAGCATACACTCACAGATCCGACAGGGCGCCCGAGCCCTCAGGGAAACAGGATAGTATGACACAGGTACCTGCTGGAGTCCAGAGTATGCATGGCGTAGTCCGTGGTAGTATTCCCCCCGAGTCCTGGGTGCCTGTAAAGGGCAGCTGGTGTAGTTCTCCCCTTTAGCTTGGGGCTTGTGTGGCAGCTTGTGGAGGCTCTTCCCCTATCCTTGGGGGTCTCAGGGCTTTGGCAGCTCATGGCAGCTCTCCCCCTATCCTTGGGGGTCTCAGGGCTTTGGCAGCTTGTGGAGGCTCTCCCCCTATCATTGGGGTCTCAGGCTTTGGCAGCTTGCGCTCTCCCCCTATCCTTGGGGTCTCGGGAGTGGTAGCTCCCCCATATCCTTGGGGGGTCTCAAGCAGGGTTGGCCACGAGGGTCCCGCTGCAGCTGTGATCCCTCAGTGGCTTGGCAGCAGAAGAGGATGACCGGGAAGAGCCCAGCACCGGTCTCTTAAAATGGTGCTGGACGCTCCCCGGTCATCCTGGCAACGAGGGGCGGGCTGTGGGCAGCATGCCTCGTTGCTCAGCAACGAGGCATGCCCCCTGGAAAAGGGACTGAAATACACAAATGACAGGGAGGAAATTACTTAATGAAGTTTTGGGACTGGAATGCACAAAGGACAGGGAGGAAATTGGTTAACGAAGTTTTGGGACTGAAATACACAAAGGACAGGGAGGAAATTACTTAACGAAGTTTTGGGACTGAAATGCACTTTATTGGGCTGGAATGTATTATTGCAGGGGAGGCTGGACACAGCTAATTTGGGGCATCCTGGCGGCAGCCCCTATACTGTGACACAGGGACGTATATAGTGCCGTCAATTTACGCAACGCTTTACATATATATTGTACATTCACATCACTCCCTAACCCTCAAGGGGTGTACAATCTAAGGTATATTACTCTATGGTCCTTTATATTCCCCTTAAAATCTTACTGAAGAGAATTGCGCTTTCTGGACAGCCATCGGGGGACCTGGTGGGCATGGAGGTTGTTACCATACCCAGGTGTAATTTTTAATTGGTGAAATCTGCGCTAGTGATCTCTTATAATCTGAAGATTCTGGTTATCTGGTAAGGGAATTCTTATATCTATGTTCAAGGTGGGTGGGAATGAAACATGTGGAACTGTGGCATTTCATTTTCACACAAGATTCTACACTGGCCCCCTAGTGGAGCCCTGAAACATTCTTTTGGGAGTGGACATTAATTTTCACACAAGATTGTTTATATTGGCCTCCTAGTGGAACCCTGTATATCCCCTTGGGAGTGGACTTTCAATTTTATTACTGTACAGTTTATCATTGATTTATACTGAATATGCTTTTATTTTTCTACTATATTGGTGGTTTTAGTTATTGGTGCTGATATACACATACACTCAAAAATATTTAAATATATAAATATATGTCAACATATGCACATAAACACATAAATGTATTGTAATAAATCTGCACTGTGATAACACGTGTGGCTGCTGGCAAAGTTTAATATACTCAAACCTAAAAACTTACAATATCGTGAAATGATGCAGCCCCAGTGAATATAACAAAAACATAGTAAATAAATACATAAGTAAACAGTGTTCAATGTGCCAAACATGAAATCTTTTTTAAATCAAAGTCCATATATTCTCAGATAAAAAGGATCTTCCACCATCCCTGAGAATGTCTGTTTGGACGAAACTAGTTGGGACAGAGTCTCAGTGCTGACGTCACACCGCTGCACAATTCTGCGACATCAGTGGCTCTCTCAATGAGTTTTTACTGTTGTTTTTTTCCTGTGAGGTTGTTTTAAATAGATGACTGGCTCTGTTCTACAATAAACATTTATTTAAACTACTACACTATCATTGGCTTTCTGTTGGCTCCTTGGTGACCTCTGTGTGTTGCAGCGTGCACTACCTTTTGCTGCTGCCTAAAAGGAGTGATTCTGGAGTAGACGTGCATACACCTAGGGAGGATTTGTGCCTGAGAAACATGCTGTGTCTGCTGTACTTATTACAGCTTACAGTCTGATGAGTGTGCATTTGATTAAGGTGGTGTTTTCGTTACACTACAAGGATCTACTGGATGGTGGAATATCTTTTTTATCTTACTATGTGTGGATTTTGATTCACGAGAAACTTCATGTTTGGTAAATTGAACACTGTTTATTTCTTTATTTTGCATGTTATATTTACTGGCGCTGCATCATTTCACAATATTGTACATACAAACACATACACACACTTATGCACAGGATATCATATACAGTATAATATGATCTATGTATACGAGAGATATGAGAGTTCACACCAGGGGCGGACTGACAACTCATGGGGCCCCTGGGCAATAGGGGATCATGGGGCCCCTGTGCCCTTGCCCAAACTCAAAAAAGCCTATGAAAAAGGTACCAGGGGCATCTCATGGGGCCCCCTACTGACCCTGGGCCCTCGGACAGTGTCCGAGTTTCCAAATGGTCAGTCTGCACCTGGTTCCCAGCGATTACGGACAGCTCCGGGTGCGCACAGCTGGGGGGGGGGGCGCCACTGGGGCACACAGGAGGGTGCGTTCTGGGAGGACTTCATATGACACCCTCCCAGAACTGGACAACCGCGCTGTACCCATCATTCGGCTATAGCACAGCTGTGAAGTGGTTAAACTGCTCAGCTAAGGGCAGTTCAATCACCCAGACCCGTAAGCCATCGGAAGATTCCCATGATGTTCAGTAAAGTGTTTGGAACACTATGGTGTTGATTTACTAAAACTGGAGAGTTCAGGGGTCGAGAATACTGGTGTAGCTGTGCATGGTAGTCAATCAGCTTCTAAGTTCAGCTTATTTAATTAAGTTTTGCCAATTAAAAACTGGAAGGCAATTGGTTTCAGTGTAGAGCTGCACCAGATTTTGCACTGTCCAGCTTTAGTAAATCAAACCCTGTTTCACATTACCATCTTTTACAAACCTCTTATGCTCGCCACACCTGGCATGAAAAGTTCTGATCATTCTGTCTACATATAGAAGCCAACATCCCAGGAAATAAACCACAAATCCAGAGGAACAGTTTTGAAAGGAGGTCATGGTGAAGGTTCTGCCACAACCTTAAAACACTTTCTAGCCACGTGACACGTGTTTACATGTGAGGCATTTTTTGTAAGCAATTGCCTGGTGCAATTTTGCATTTTACGTTTGTACCTTTTCATGAATGAGAACTTAGGCTTGTTAGGAATGAGAGATTTTAAATGAAGGCCCTACGTGAAGATGGGCCAATGTCTGGAAAACACTCTTTCCATATGAGGGAATTGTCTACAGAATTGGATGACAAATCTGATGCCTTGATTCACTTTTTTGTCACTGGCTTCCTGAGGTCAAATAATGGGAATAGGTTTTCTCTATCACTTCTTGTGTCTAGTCCTTGTCTACAAATCTGTTTTAAGACTAAACTTTTCTGTACACAGGAGTTGATTTACAAAAACTGGAGAGTACAAAATATGGTGCAGCTCTGCATGTAAACCAATCAGCTTCCAGGTTGTTTTTTGTCAACGGTTAAGTGAACAAGCTGAAGTTAGAAGCTGATTGGCTACCTTGTAGATCAACCCCATAGTCTTCTTTACCTGTACATAAACATTAGTTATACTGCACTTAGATCATGGCCTGTGGTGTTCTTTTGTTATTACTGGCAACAACAAAACTGACAATGCAGGATAACCTTGTCCACTACCAGCATACTTCAGTTTTTTGCTAGTGTCCTTGGGGGAGTGGATGTGTTTTCTTCAGCTCTGCTGTCCCATGTTCATTTGAAACTTATTCTACTATGAACAGCTGCTGGTTGATTCGTCCCTGGAAGTCTGTCCAGTAAGTCAACAAGCACAGGTTTTCCCAGTTTGGAATTTGTGGAAGTTCATCCTATCAGCTACATGCCAGATTTGAAAATTGTAGAAGGCTCTTCAGTTCTAAGTAGTGCAGGTTCCCAGTTCATTATGTACGCAGTTCTGCAGTTGTCTGTGTTCCAGCTCACACAGGACTTCAGAATTCAGGTCAGGCCAGTATGGCAATCATTGAGTAGTATGTAGTGGCACAGCAGTCAGTGAGCAGTATGTAGTAGCAGGGTGATGCAGTATGTAGTGGCAGGGCGGTCAGTGAGTAGCATTTAGTGACAGGGTAGGGCTGTATGTAGTGGCAGGGCAGTCAGTGAATGCTATGTAGTGGAAGGACAGTCAGTGAACATTATGTAGGGGTAGGGCAGTCAGTGAGCAGTATGTAGTGGCAGTGCAGTCAGTAAGCAGTATGCAGTAGCAGGGTAATAAGTGAACAGTGTATACTGGGAGGGCAGTCAATAAGCAGTATGTATTGGCAGGATGGGCAGTCAGTCACTTACCACATGGCTGGAGATTGAGACTTCCCAGATTTCTCTCTCTACTCTTCCTCTTGCCCCATTGTCAGCTGCTAGAACAGCCAGAATGAAGCATCCACTTGTGCAAGGATAGGGAGAAATAGCCATGCTCTCGGCTCTGCCCACCACCTCCAGTTGCCCAGGAAGAAACTGCTGAGAGCCCCCTGGCACTTGGCTATGCTAATATAGGGCACTTTGGGAGAAAGATCTAACTGTGGAGAAGGGAGAGTTACAGGCAGCCCCTGCCAGGTCCCCCTGCTGACCCAAAGGGACCCCATGCCCAGTACAGAAGGACTACCTGTGCCTTATCAGTGGCCCTGCCTACACTTCCAATTTTTGCCCTGCACTTAAGCCTTACATCTGCACCTCGGCTGCTCAACAAAGTGCTACCCTTGGTTTTAACCAAGCTACACACTCCCATTGTGGGATTCTTAGATGATGTTCCATTGAGAGAACAGTCTGCACAGTCTCTGCCAGACAATGCGGCTTTGACTGTGCAACTGTTACAGCAGTTTTGGTGAATCCTGTAACAGTGTTATTTCCACAGGAGAAACTTCAGATTTACCAGTCTCCAATTTGAGCTTTTCAGTAGAGAGCTGGGGGGTAGAGACTGCAGATGGGTGTGTCAGCAGGAGGCAGAGAAACAGCAGTACACTAATCTTCCCAGTGATTAGCTGTGCAGGGGGGCATGTCAGCACAATTCTGACCATTGGATAACAGGTTGTGCTCCCAAGTAGAATGCAAAGAAGAAAACTGACCATGCTGGGATGGATGTGCTTCCATGCCTAGTGGGGTCAGTCTGAAAAGAAGGCAAGGGGGACTGGCAGGATCACTAGGTATTTCACACAAAGGAAGCAATGCAAAGAGAATAGTTTACTATTTCATACAAGTACATGGTACAGCAGACAAATATCAGGAATATTGAATGTTGGGGTAACATACACTATAAACCACTTCATATATTACATAAATTGTGCAGGATGCGATTGGATTTGTGCCTGGGGTGAGATATGGAGTAGGAGAGGATTTGTGCTAGGGAGGGGGTGGGAAGGTTTAGTGTTAGGAGGGGGTATTTGAGGGGGGAGAATTGGGGAGGAAAGAATTTGTGCTAGGAGCGGACTTGGAGGCAGGGATTTGAGTTTGGAGGTGGGCTAGGATTTAGTGGATGGAGGGTGGGGGGTTAGAGGATTTGTTTTAGTAGATAATATGGGGGGGGGGGGTTGTGATAAAAAGTCACCCCTGACCCCTGCACATTACACCCAACTGACCCAAGCATTTTCTGCATTACTTACTCCTGACCCCTGCATTTTGTGTTACTCCTGACACCTGCACTGTGTGCGTAATGTACTCCTAAACCAAACACTAGCCATAGCACTGGGTGTGTTAGGCTGGTCATTCACTGATAGAATTTTGGCCAGGTTAGCAGGCACTGGCCATATTTTGATTGAAGTGTGGTCATCCTTGTCAGACAGAAGCTGATCATTTGATTGACCTCTGTTGAAGAAATATGTTGGAAAAAATTTAATGATCAGTGGCTGGAGCCAATCGGCTGCAGCTGCTGATCAATGCAATCTGACAGTGTTTACTGCCACTGTCAGAATACAGTGGACAGAGGGAAGGAGGCACCTCCATCCACCTTGTTTGTGTGGAAGGAGGAATCTGTTTAGCGCACTAGCTTAACCAAAAAACTGTGTATGGCCAGCTTAACTGACTCCTGCACTATATACACACTATACTGTACAATACATAATTTGCCCAAAGTATTTTTTGTCTCAGCAATTTCTGGTTATTAAAGCGGAACTTCACTCTCTCAATCAACACTGATAATTTTTAATCCTTCTGCTGTATATCATGTTTACCTGTTTTAAACTTTTTTTAACATTACTTCATTTACTTCCTGGTTTTCATGCCTAGGCAAATGATGTCATACATCCCAGCAATCTTCAGGAGGGGCGGGGTGTCCTAGCTCAGCCAATGCCCGTGTTAGGGGCAGATGGATTCCAGGAGGTAAATGCTACATTAATTATCTGCCCTTACTCAAGATGGCCACTGCCAGAAATGCCAGGGGGTGTTTTTAAAAATGATTTCTCAACAAAAGAAAGCATGGAGACATAGATGGATGGGGGGGGGGGGGGTTGCTCTGAATATTAAAATTGAATTAAATAGCATTATTGGTGTGTGGTGCTCAGATGCAGTTCAGTTCCACTTTAAGCAGTTCCTGATTATTTTAATGTAGTTCTTCTTTAAGGTAGACTAAGACTGCTGTTAGCTCTCTGCCAATCTTCATTGTACACTTTGAGAGTTTGGACAAAGGATATGACTAATTCTGCTGAGTTAATCCCAACTAATTGTTTTGTTTTAAAACTAGAGCTCATGCCTGTTTCCTTGTACTATGGTGTTGATGGGCATGTTAATATCGTATGTCTCATATGCAGAACAAGTTCCCTGTCTGTTCATATGCAGAGGACTCTTTGGCCAAAATGTTGGTCTGTGGAACAAGAGTGCAAAAAATACTTACTGTGTATGTCTTATGATGAACTATGTATCTTTGTTGCTTGCTTGTCCAAGATGTCACTGGAGGAAAGATTACCCCAGCGAAAGAAAACTAAATTCCAGTCTGGAAAATCTCTGACCTCTGAAGCTAAAATTAGTTCATTTTATTTCACCCAGACCTTCAAGTAAATGCCTGTGGCCAAGTCCTCCTCACAATGAGGGGCAACACCAGTTCCCAAAAGTGAAGGTAATCTGTTACAGCTCCGGTCTCAAGTAGCTGTTGCTGTCATTCTGGAAAAAGGAAACATTAAAGAGTTCTACTCAAACATGCTCACAATTCTCAAAGCAAAAGGGGCATACACTCCATTCTGTATCTAACAGCACTGAATGTCTTCAAATACAAACATTTTGTGTTAAAGCAAAGTTCCACTCAAAAGCGGAAGCTCCACTTATTTGCCTCCTCCCCCCCTCCACTGCCATATTTGGCACCCGCTCTCACTTCCAGCTCAGTTTGCTGAGGCAAAGTGAGCCGGAAGTTTGGCCCCCTCCTCCCTCCTGCAGTCTCCTGAGAACTTTCACAGGTCCCAGGAGACTGCCGGACCAATTAGGAGGTGCAGCGCGACTCGTGCATGCGCAGTGGGCACCAGGTTGTGGAGCTGTAACAGCCTGGTACCCACAGTTGAGATGACGGTGCCGTGGAGGAGAGAAGAGGAGAAGGGACTGCGCGGGTGAGAAAATCGCTGGACCCCAGGACAGGTAAGTGTGTGTTTTTTAAAGGTCAGCAGCTACAGTTTTTGTAACTGCTGATTTTAATAAACACTAAAACGGCTGGTACAACGCTTTAAATCTACAATGTCATTCATTGCTTCCCATCCTCCAGGAGACCATCAAAGATGCCTACTTGCATTTCCCAATCTTTACAGTGCATCAACACTATCCATGTATAGCTGTGGAAACACAGCACTATCAGTTTCATTGTGGTCTAGCCACTGTGCTTGAGTATTCACCTAGCTACTGTGCTGTGTTCACAGCACATTGCCATCATGGGATATTTGTACAACCTCTTGCTGAGACAACAGCTCAAACCCTGTCAGACAATGTTCAGAGGATGGTTTAGTTGGATTCTGAACCTTCAGAAGTCAGTGCAAGAACCAGCTCATTGCTTGGATTCTATTAAAACTGACTTTACTCTCCTACCTTCTCTATACTTATAATCTCATCTCCATGTACATTCCACACCCTGACTACTTCCCTCTGAGCCCTCACATTCTGGTACATCATATACCATCTTTTCTTTTATAAGGCTATTATTCTCTCTATTACTTGCTCTGATTCCTTCTTGCCTCATTGGGGGTTTAGAAATATAATTACATATATGACTGTATTTGATACTTAATTTATCACCTGCTTTGGCATGTTGCCATGCTATTTTGTACTGACTAACTTCATCGTTGGTTGATGTTATGTGTGCAATAAAAACCAATAAAGATTTCCTTTGGAAAAAAAAAAACTGACTTTACACTCCCAAGTTCACACTCCCACAGTCTAGAAGCTGTCCATCTCTTGACTTTTGCATGTGAGTTCTGGGATTGATGATGGCCTCTTTCAAGGCAGTCACATATGCTCATTTCCACTCCAGACCGTAATTTTGGTTTCATGAGACAATGAAGTACAGTCTCCAGATTCACAAACTCCCCTGACATTTGGGAACAAGTTGTTTCTGGCCTGGTGACTCAAATCCACTCCTGGAGTCAAGAAAGACCTTTCTTCCTGAAAGTTTCTCATGTCACATGCCAGCCCAATAGGTTGTGAAGAGGTCCTAAACACCCTGTTGGTGCCAGAAGTAATTTGCCTCCCAATCAGCATACTAGAACTACAAACAATTCTATTATTCCTTTATCAATGGTCCTTTCAAAGGAAAGAGCATCCAATCCAGAATTCAGTCAAACATCAACTCAGAGAAAAAAACAGATGTCTCGCAACTCACAGAGTATGTGACCAGATTCAGTCATGAGCAGAAGTTCCATGTTCCAGCCCTGTGTGTCATGCACATTGCAGGCATTGAAAGTTGGCAGGCAGACCTCTTCAGTTGACAATGTCTGAACTCAGGGAAATGGCCTTGTTATCTGGAGGTGTTTCAAGACCTCTGTGGCAGGTAAGTAACACTAGATGTGAACCTCTTGGCTTCCAGATTAAACAACAAAGTGAGCAAGTTTTTCTCCAGGTACAGGGATCCTCTAGCCATAGTAGTGGATGCTCTGGTGACTCTGGGGATCAGTTTAAGCAGATCTACACCATTTCGCCTCTGAAGCGTCTTCATCATCTGCTCCACAGAATTAAGACAAAGCATTCCAGTGATGCTGATTGCACTGAACTGGCCTAGGTGGATGTGGTATTTGGACCTCAAACTACTGGCAGACCCTGCTGGCTCTTCCAGTGCTCCTGAATCATTTGCCCAGGAACCAGTTGACCACCCAGTAGTTTCATGTTAGCTGGCTTAACAGTATGGCTTTTGAAGCCCAGGTCCTCTGAGATAATGGCCTATCCAATTCCATTATTCCTCTGCTTCTAAAGGCTAGGTAATCTACCTCTTGCAAGGTCTATCACTGCACTTGAAAAGAGTATCCCGAGGCATCCTGGTCTTTCTGCATTCTCTTCTGAAGCAACATTTGGCTTTAAGTTAGATTGGCTGACTCTCTTTTTGGCATTCCTGATCATCCACATTCCTTTATTTCTGAGTGGCTCATTCAAGCCTATATGCTTAAAGCAGAATGTCATTCTAAATGTGAAGTTCCGCTGGTTCACTCCCTCCCTCAAGCTTGTATTTGACTTAAAAAACCTTTTTTTGGGGGAGGGCAAAGGTGAGTATTGATTTTTATAAGTACCCACTCCATTTCCACAATCCTTGCCTAGGAGAGGATGATGTCCCTTTCCCCACCCCCTCCCCTCCCGCAGCCTTCTGGGACAATCACATTTCCCAGAAGAGTTCAGGACCACTTACAAAGCACTGCGTGAGCTAGTGCATTTGCACTGGGGAGACAGCTGTGGTTCCTCAGGAAGTCAATAATTGTTTTCTGGGCCTTTCAGCATCAAGCATTTGTTTCTCAGGTTTGCAGGGTTACCACCTGGTCTTTTCACACATTCTCAAAGTTTTACAAGGTGGCTGTTCATGCCTCATTAGGTTCTTTAGGCTGTTCTTTGAGCTGCAACTAGCCTACATATTTACCCTGTTTTGTGTGCATTTAGCACTTTGTTTGCGGTGTTCTCCATCCCTCAATTGGACTACTTTTGGATGTCCCAGTTACTTCAGTTATTTCTGACCATGTGTTCTGTAATGGAAGTTTAGGTAAATTGGATTTTTTTCTTACCTTGAAATTATTTTCTTGGAGTCCATCTGTATTGCTCACTCCTGCTACTATTTTGCATGAAACCTCCAAGGATGTCACAGGAGGCTTCTTTTTTGCAATGGAGGGTTGACCGTCTTCGGATGATGTGAGCCAGTAAGTCTCCTTTGCGGGGCATGTTATTGACAGGCTAGGCTCACAGGAAAGGGCAGGACGACAAAGTATCATTCTGTCCTGAAGAGGACAGCTCTGGAAAATGGAAAGAGTAGGTTGTAATTGGGTGAATATAGGAAAAAAAGGATTTCTTTTTTTTAGAATTACACTTTAAGTCCATTTCTTAGATTGCTCCTGAACTCTGGGAGCACACATGTGCATGACTTGATTTTTCACCATTCCAAATTTACCTCCCCGCACTATTCAGTAGTCAAATGCACTGAGGCTGCCATATTCGATTGTTGACCTGTAAGGTGAAGCTCACATTCAGGAAGGAGTCCAGGCTGTTTGTATATTGTGCTCCCAGAATTGAGGTGCTCCTTGGGTGCCTAAAAATGCAAACTTGGGATTCCTAAACATACTCACAGGCAAGGTGATTTACCTGTTTGTGATAATAGTTTTGTTTGGTCAGTTTTTTTTATTAATGAAAGGCTAATGAATTTTCCCAAGTTGTTAGCATCCCATGAAGGCAGACATACAGGCCACCAGGACAAAGGTCATTCACCATGAAAACAGGTTGGAGGATATGGGAAACAGACAGCACAGAAATAATATTTACATTCTGGGGCTGCCAGAACGAGTAGAGGGCAAGCAACCAGCTGAGTTAATTGAACACTGGTTACTGGAGACCTTTGGGAAGGATAGCTTTACTACCCTGTTCACTGTTGAAAGAGCTCACAGGATTCCCACTAGACCCTTGCCTCCAGGTAATTCTCCTCACCTTTTTATCCTGAAATTGTTGAACTACAAGGACAGAGACAAAATCCTCATCTTAGCACATGCGAGAGGAAATATTGATTTTCAAGGTTCTAAAATCTCTTGTTTCCCCGATTTCTCCACTGAAAACCAAAAAGGTCAAAATACCAAGATGTGAAAAAGTGCCTTCGGCATTTCAACTGTCATATGCTATGTTGTATCCGGCCAAAATCAGGGTTGTGGATGGCAACAATACACAGTAATTTGATACTCCATCAGCTGCCTGCTCTTGGTTGGATCAGAATGAACAGCGACTGCATAATGCTAACAAGTGATGTGCCTATTCAAATATGGATATGTTTTCTATGTGTCTTAAGTATTCTGTTAGGCGGGTGGCGTAACCTCATTATGCTACCTTACTAGGTTCCTGGAATATGTCACTCAAGTGCTCATGCATTCCTTTCTTCCAAGCTACTTGTCAGGGATCGCGGCTCCGTGCTCCACGATCGCGGCTCTGTCCCCCGCGCATGCGCATTGGCGGCAGATCACGCCGGGACACAGGCACTAGGTCCCGGCGAGCCGCGGCTGACAGGACGCCGCGCATGCGCAGTAGGTGCCGGGGGCGCGCCTCAGGCGCCCAATGACAGCCGGGGGCGCGTCCTAGCCGGCCAATGACAGTGCAGGGCGCACTATTTAAAGATGCCCTGCACTGTCACAGATTGCCGCAAGGTCTTCCTGTGATCCCGAGTTCCTGCACCTGTCTAGTGACCCTGATTGACCCTGACTACGCTGCCTGCCACTGTGATTGACCCGGATTGCCCTGACTATTCTGCCTGCTCCTGTGATTGACCCGGATTGTCCTGACTACTCTGCCTGCTCCTGCGTTTGACCCGGATTGCCCTGACCATTCTACGGATTGACTTCCCTGCTGACCCTGCGTGTGACCCGACTACTCTTCGCCTACCGATTCTGTACCCCGCTTACCCTCACGGGCCCACGATCCGTTACTACCCTGCTGGGGCCGCCATCCTCTTCATATCTGGCTCTCCCGGTACCTGTCCCCAAAGGTCTCCTCAGCCACTGGTGGGCCTGCTCGGAGGTCGTGACCTGGCCCGGGACTGTTTCAAGTCCATCCCCACCATCAGGGGCTCTGGTGAAAGCACAGCCCGGGCTTAGACCCCACGCTCTGAGTAGGTCTGTCAGTTGGCAGCCTGAGGCACCACCTGGCGGATCATAACAGTACCTTGCGGCCATGACAGAGCCAGGAAGTGGACCGGCGTCCCTAGAGGATATTTGTCAGCACCTGGCAACCTTGACCCAGGCTTTCCAGAACTTCCACAGTCGCTGCGCCCGACTGGAGGACCGCATGGAGTCATTAGCTCCCCTGACTCCCCCTGCTCAGAGTCCTCCACCTGCAGAACCTCCCGCTAACCTGGTATCCGGAGCGGTTGCAACACCCCTAGCTCCTGAACCCCGCGTTCCTCTGCCGGAACGATTCCGTGGTGACCGGAGCCGCTTCCGAGCCTTCCGGAACGCTTGCACCCTGTACTTTGACTTACAGCCCCGCACGTTCACCACCGAGACCGTCAAGGTGGGGTTTATAGTCTCCCTCCTTCAGGATGAGCCCCAGGATTGGGCTCACCGTCTGATGGAGAAGCACGACCCCCATCTTGACTCCGTGACCAAGTTCTTTCGGGCCATGGCCGTCTTGTATGACGACCCTCAGCGGGCTGCTTCCGCAGAGGCTACTCTATACTCTCTGCGGCAGGGCCGCCGGACAGCCGAAGAATACGTGTCCGATTTTAGGCGTTGCATGGGAGACACCAGATGGAACGATGCGGCCTTATGTCACCAGTTCCGCATCGGGCTGTCTGAGTCTCTCAAAGATGAACTAGCACGAGTAGGTCTACCTGACTCCCTGGAAAAACTGATTGAGTTGGCCATTCAAATTGACCGTAGACTAAGGGAACGTTGGCTGGAAAAGAGCAGCCAGGGTCAAAGGGTGGCATGGATTCCATCCAGAGATACAGCTCCAACCCCAGGGAACCATCCGCGAAGCACGGAAACAGGGGACAACCCGGAACCCATGCAGCTGGGATTGGCCCGTTCCCACTTATCGGTCGAGGAACGTCAGAGGAGACTATCACAGAACCTATGTCTGTACTGCAGGGAAGCTGGTCATCAGGTGCGCTCCTGTCCTGCTAAAATGAGTAAGTCCACGCCCGTTTCTTTTACTTTACCTGCAGGAAGGGATGATCAGTCGAGTTACCTGGCCATTCCTGTGTCTTTACAGCTCCCCGGAGGAACATTGTCGGTGACCGCAATCGTTGACTCAGGAGCCTGTAGTTGCTTCATCGATCTGACTTTTGCCCACCGGCAAAAAATCCCTCTCCAGACCAAAGAAAGGGGGTTCAACATCTTCTTGGCAGATGGGTCCCGTATAAAATCAGGGGTGGTGGACCAGGAGACACCACCCATTTTCACCACAATGGCAGACCATCACCAGGAGTTCCTCCGTTTGGATGCCATCGCATCCCCCCTTTTTCCAGTCATTCTGGGGCTCCCTTGGCTGAGGGCCCATAACCCCCAGATTGACTGGGAAAAGGGAACAATTCAATTTCGCTCACCCTATTGTTTGAGTCACTGCCACGTCACAGGATCCGTGGTTCCCCGGTTCCTCCTGTGCTTGGATGGCAACTCCGATCTATCCCAGGTTATTCCTCCGGCCTACCATGACTTCTTAGACGTCTTTAGTAAGCGAGGAGCTGATGTTCTCCCTCCGCACCGTTCCTACGACTGCCCCATAGACATCCTACCCGGATCTGAAATCTCATTCGGCCGTATCTTTCCCTTGTCCGAAACAGAATCGGGAGTACTGAGGGAATACATTGACGAAAACCTTCGGAAGGGATTTATTCGTCCATCCACATCCCCAGCCGGGGCCGGGTTATTCTTCATAGAGAAGAAGGACAAATCGTTACGGCCCTGCGTAGACTACCATGACCTGAATAAAATAACGGTAAAGAATCGTTATCCCTTACCCCTAGTCCCCGAGCTCCTCCAGAGATTGAGATCGGCAACGATATTTACTAAATTAGACCTGTGGGGGGCCTATAACCTTGTCCGTATCAGGGAGGGGGATGAGTGGAAGACGGCGTTCCGTACGAGATTCGGTCACTACGAGTATTTGGTGATGCCGTTCGGGCTCTGTAATGCTCCGGCGACCTTTCAGCACTTTATCAACGATGTTTTTCGTGACTTTCTCGATATTTTCGTGGTGGTTTATTTGGATGACATCCTAATTTTTTCCCCCTCACTGGAGGTTCATCGGGGTCACGTGATACGGGTATTAGAACGGTTGCGTCAACACGGGCTATACGCAAAGGCAGAAAAGTGCTGTTTCGAACAGCACGAAATCACGTTCTTGGGACTGGTTCTCTCTTCCGCGGGGGTCGCGATGGATCCCCAGAAAGTCACGGCGATCTTAGATTGGCCAATACCCACCGACAAAAAGGGGGTACAGCGTTTCATCGGTTTTTCCAACTTTTACAGGAAGTTTATTAGGAACTTCTCCGGTCTGGTCTCCCCGATCACGCAACTGACGAAACAAGGGGTCCGCTTTAAGTGGACTCCCGAAGCGCAGACAGCATTCGAAAAGCTCAAAGAATTGTTCACCTCTGCTCCCATTCTCTGCCATCCAGATGCTTCTCTCCCATATGTTTTGGAAGTGGACGCCTCCGAAAATGCGGTAGGAGCGGTTTTGTCCCAAAGGAATGGTACCAAGGAACTACTGCACCCTGTGGCGTTCTTCTCCAGGAAGTTGACACCAGCGGAACGTAACTATGACATTGGAGATCGGGAGCTCCTGGCCATTAAAACTGCTCTTGAAGAATGGAGGTATTTACTGGAAGGAGCCACACACCCAATCCTAATATTCACAGATCACAAAAACCTTGAATACTTAAGAACGGCAAAACGACTGAGACCTCGCCAAGCGAGATGGGCTCTTTTCTTCTCTCGATTCTCATTCCATATAACGTACCGACCCGGTACTAAGAACACTAAACCAGACACTCTGTCCCGCATGTTTGAGGACCCCGACGACGCTGTGGTACCTGACACCATCTTACCTTCTGGGAGTTTCCTCGCTCTACAAACGGAACTTCGCTCCCGGCTTCTCGATGCTTCTGTAGGATTACCAGTTCCGTCTGGGTCACCCCTCCAGAGCCATGGTGGGCTATTTTGGAAGGAAGACCGGATCATGGTCCCAGAAGAAGTGCGAACCTTGGTCCTAGGGCACTGCCACGACCATCCAATGGCGGGCCACTTCGGGGTAACGAAAACTCTGGATCTACTACGGCGCTCGTTCTGGTGGCCAGACATGATCAAGGATTGTGAGCATTACGTCCGAACTTGTCCCACCTGTCAAAGGAACAAACCCTCCAGGAGCAGGGCATGGGGATTGTTACGTCCATTACCCATACCCAAGCGGGCCTGGCAAATGATAGCCATGGATTTCGTGGTCGAACTTCCACCATCCCAGGGCTACACTGCAATAATGGTGATCGTCGACCGCTTCTCAAAGATGGCACATTTCGTGCCCCTGGAGAAGACCCCATCAGCACCAGAAACGGCACGGATCTTCATCAAGGAAGTGGTTAGGCTTCATGGTGTTCCCGAAGATATAGTGTCAGATCGGGGGGTCCAATTCACCTCCAGGTTCTGGAACGCCTTATGTAAATCGCTGGGAATCAAGCTGTCGCTTTCATCCGCCTACCATCCACAGACCAACGGCCAAACTGAGAGGACAAACCAGACGCTGGAACAGTACTTACGGTGCTACACATCCTACCTTCAGGATGACTGGCTGTCGTTGCTGCCTTCCGCGGAATTCTCATACAACAACTCGAGTCACTCAGCTACGGGTCAATCCCCGTTCTTTTCCAATTATGGGTATCATCCCACATTCCTCCCTGATCTGATGCCTGAGAATCCGGTACCGGCATCTCAAGACATCTTGAACTTCTTTTCTGTCAATAACAAGACAATTCAGGAAGCCATCGCTAAAGCCCAAGAGGACAGTAAAAGGGCATTCGACAGAAAGAGAAGAGGAGAATTACTGCTTCAACCAGGGGATCAGGTTTGGCTAGCAACAACCAACTTGAAGATGCTGTGTCCTTCAAGGAAGCTGGGACCCAAGTACATTGGCCCATTTCCGGTAAAACGAGTAGTTAACGAGGTGGCCTACGAACTCGAGCTTCCGCAGACCTTCAAGATACATCCTGTGTTCCATGTATCTCTCCTGAAGCCATCCAGACCGTATCCCTTCCCGGACCGTGAATCCAGACCTCCCGAGGCAGTCACCATAGGTGACCAGGAGGAATATGAAGTGGAGACTATCCTCAGTTGCCGATGGAGGGGGGGCCAGACACAGTTCCTGATAAAATGGAAGGGGTATGGCCCTGAGGAGAACTCATGGGAACCCGCCCAGAACGTCCACGCACCCAGGCTCATCCGGGAATTTTGTCATGCTCACCCGCGGTGGAGAGATCAGTGGGGCTCCCGGAGGGTGCCCATTGGGGGGGGGCAATGTCAGGGATCGCGGCTCCGTGCTCCACGATCGCGGCTCTGTCCCCCGCACATGCGCATTGGCGGCAGATCGCGCCGGGACACAGGCACTAGGTCCCGGCGAGCCGCGGCTGACAGGACGCCGCGCATGCGCAGTAGGTGCCGGGGGCGCGCCTCAGGCGCCCAATGACAGCCGGGGGCGCGTCCTAGCCGGCCAATGACAGTGCACTATTTAAAGATGCCCTGCACTGTCACAGATTGCCGCAAGGTCTTCCTGTGATCCCGAGTTCCTGCACCTGTTTAGTGACCCTGATTGACCCTGACTACGCTGCCTGCCCCTGTGATTGACCCGGATTGCCCTGACTATTCTGCCTGCTCCTGTGATTGACCCGGATTGTCCTGACTACTCTGCCTGCTCTTGCGTTTGACCCGGATTGCCCTGACCATTCTACGGATTGACTTCCCTGCTGACCCTGCGTGTGACCCGACTACTCTTCGCCTACCGATTCTGTACCCCGCTTACCCTCACGGGCCCACGATCCGTTACTACCCTGCTGGGGCCGCCATCCTCTTCATATCTGGCTCTCCCGGTACCTGTCCCCAAAGGTCTCCTCAGCCACTGGTGGGCCTGCTCGGAGGTCGTGACCTGGCCCGGGAGTGTTTCAAGTCCATCCCCACCATCAGGGGCTCTGGTGAAAGCACAGCCCGGGCTTAGACCCCACGCTCTGAGTAGGGCTGTCAGTTGGCAGCCTGAGGCTCCACCTGGTGGATCATAACACTACTGGTGCTGCCCCCAGTAGTATCCCTGGGGGGAATTTTTGGTTGCTTGTTAATATTAACAGTTTGGATGTTGTTCGCTCGGAACACAAGTTGACTTTTAGACATCTTCAAGTAGCTCAGGTTTGCTTACCATGTGCTGCAAATGTACCATCTGCCCCAGATTACCTATGTACTTTTTATGGATGGCATCTGGGGACTTCTTCCACATTTATCCAAAGTAAAGTATCTTGGGACTTCTGTAGTCTTTTAAGTTCTCAACAATTTCAGCAATGCGCACTAAGATGGCTACCCACTTGACTTTGATTTCCTGGAATGTGAGTGGACTGGTTGATGCTTGTAAAAAGCAGGCTCTATTGAATACTCTGCTGTCCTATGATCCAACCATAGTTTGTTTGCAGGAGACACATGCAGACCGGGGGGTGACCAGCCTATTTAGCAAATTTCTGTTTAAATTTCAAAAACACTGCACTCATTCTACTTATGCAAGGGGAGTTAGTATCTTGGTTAAGTCCTTGACTTCCTTCTTCTGCGTGCGGGCTGAGGTGGATTCTGAGCGCAGATATGTTTTTTTACTGTGTACCTTAGAAAACCGGACATATGTGCTAGCAATTAACTATGTACCACCACCATACAAAAATGAGGTTCTTCATGCATTATCCCGCTTCATGACACAATATCTTACTGTCCTTGTTCTGACTGTTGGAGATTTTAATAACGTTTTTAATCTGACAATGGATAGATATGCTAAAATTGGGAGTGGTGAGATGCATGTAGCCACCAGTTTTGCTAGGAAGCTGAGGGAGGTGGGATTGTATGATGTAAGGCGAGAGCAACGTCCACATGAGCTTGCATACTCTTGCTGTGTTATCTCTTATCAATCCCTGTCTCGCATTGACTTGACATTATGTTCAACGGTGGTTCTTCCATGGGTCGAGTCCTCTGCCTAAGGTCCTCGAGACCTGTTGGACCATTCCCCTCTGATCCTTAAGTTTGCCAAACAAGGGGTGAGGGGGCTCATTCCCCGGAAGGTAAACCCCTTCTGGCTCTCCATGATTATGGATTCTGATATGGTAATGCAGCATCTTACTGTGTTTTTAAGTGTGAATACTGGCTCTGCTTCTCGGTTGGTGATCTGGGACACCTTAAAAGCATATCTCCAAGGTATCCTTATAAAAGATATTTCTAGAGTTAAATCCACCAGTAGACAGTGGGAGGACATTTTGGGTAAAGAAGTACAGGAAACTGAGTGCCAATTTATTGAGAACCCCACTCCCACAAATCATTGTAGATGGCCCATCAACTATACAAATCCCAAGCGCTGATCATAAAAGATTTTTTCCACTTCAGAAATACTTTGAAGATGGGGAAAGTACTGGCCACTTACTGGCAGTTATAGCTAGACCTCAGTTAGATCCTATTGTTATTACTTCGGTTGTTAATGTTCAGGGAGAGACCCTCACAGATACAGATATTGCTTCAAGGGCTTTTACCAAGATCTCTATAATACAAAGCTTGAAGCCCCCTCTGCACCAGTGGGTACATTCCTACATAATATAACGATCCCCAAATTGATCATAGAGGAGAGGCATATATTGGACTCCCCACTTATGCTAGAAGAACTTGCAGAAGCAGTTGCAGACTCTGCAAATAATAAAGCTCCAGGCTTTGATGGGCTTCCTACTGAAATTTATAACAAATATGGTCAAACCATACTGCCTGTGTTGTTGTAGGTGCTGCAGGAAACCTTTTCTCAGGGCTCCCTCCCTGATACCATGCAGGAAACAATTATAAGGATGATTCTCAAGCCAGGTAAAGATGAGACACAAAGAACCAGCAAACACAAATGCTGCTGCGCTTGGGGATGGACTCGATGCAGGCTACAACCACATTAAGAATGTCCTGGAACATGCACACCTTGCTGCCCTCAAATGGACTGGGGAAATCCAAATATACTGAATGAGGAAAGACAAAACAGAGGGCGCACAGGCCTAGTGCATCACCATAAAAAATGTTTAATAAGAAATAAAGTATGTGTTGTACTCACAAACGACAATATAGTCAAGGCACATCATGAAGAACAGCTGGGTCAACACCGTGCTGAGTAACAGTCCGCAATAGGGAGTTTACACATCCAAAAGGCTGACGCGTTTTGAGGACTTGCCTCTTCCTCAGAGCCACAAGTGGCTCTGAGGAAGAGGCAAGTCCTCGAAACGCGTGACTTGAGACACAACCAGAGTCATACAGGTCAATCTCCCTCCTCAATGCAGATGTTAAAATCCTTGCTAGGGTGTTAGCCAACAGACTCACAAAATATGTCTCAAAACTGATTCATAAGGATTAATCTGGTTTCATCCCAACTAGATCTGCTGCCACGAATATCAGAAGACTGTTTCTCGATGTGCAGATACCTACTGATAATCTGGGTGGAAGAGCAGTTCTGTCATTGGATGCCGCTAAGGCCTTCGACAGCGTGGAGTGGCCTTACTTGTGGGAAGCCTTACAAGCATTTGGAATAGGCCCCATTTTCATTAAATGTATTCAATTGCTATATTCCTCCCCAAGAGCGAGGATCAGAATTAATGGAGTACCATCGGAGTCATTTAATCTCCATAAAGGCACGAGGCAGGAGTGCCCATTATCTCCGCTACTGTTCGCCCTGCCAGTGGAACCCTTTGCGATCACAGTCAGACAGACTACTAGCATTACTGGTTTTAGACGTGGTACCAGGGAAGACAAAATTAGCCTTTATGCCGATGATACTGTACGGTACCTAGGTGACACACAACAATCTCTGACTTCCCTAATGGAATTGATCTCTTACTTTGGTAGATTCTTGGTCTTTAGAATCAATTGGGACAAGTCTGTCTTACTTCCATTGGATCCGTTAAACCAAGAGTTACCCCTTGCCCTCTGTTAGCCAAATTTAAACAAAAGTCTGCTTGCTGGTGTAGGCTCCCCCTAACGGTTGTTGGCAGCTCTAATTTCATCAAAATTATTTGGGCTCCTCAATTATATATCTTGCATAACTCTCCCACTTGGGTGTCACACAAATGGTACAAATGGATTGATACTTTATTCCGAGACCTTATTTGGAAAAAGAGTTGCCCCAAATTAAATTACCAGCACTTCAGTTAAAAAGGGATGCTGGTGAATTGGCCATCCCTCACCTCAAAATGTACTTTTTTGCCACCCAGCTTCAGCATTTTCTAGGCTGGTTTACCCTTGATTTCAAAGATCCTATTCAGGTGGTTCCATTGTTAATTAGGTCTGAATATCCTTTGCTTTCTCAGCTGGAAGCTGATCTGTTTGTGTCATCCCAACACTCTCCCACACTGCTTTTTTTTCCATCAATTATGGACTTCTGTTAGTAAAACCCTCCCATTTCAGTATTTTATTAACAGTACCCCACTCTGGAATAATTTGCTCCCATCAGAGGTAAACAAATTAAAAGGTTTTGGGATGTGGCAGGAAAGGGGTGTAAGGTATTTGTCCCAACTGTATGACAGTCATACCTTGAAGATCTTCCAGGCTCTCTAGTTGGAATTTAATCTTCCAACACAAAAGTTCTTTCAATAACCACAGTTAAGGCATGTCCTAACTACCCAGGCTCATTTATATAACCTGGCAGAACAAAATACGCAATTTTATGGCCACTCAAGCAAACCGATTCTAAAAAAGGTCTCATCTCCCAACTATATGGGACACTGATGGTGGAGATGCATACATGCACTTCTATCCCAGCTAGAAGGGAATGGGAGGAAGATTTAGGACCATTAACAGAGGAAATTTGGGAACAAGCCTTACAATCCCTCCCTATGGTATCCTTGTGACTGACACAGAGACTCACACAACTTTGTATTCTTCATAAGGTTTATCACACTCCAGTCAAATTATATAGATAGAAATGTAGAGACATACAGTTGTGTTAAAAATAATAGCAGTCAGATATCACTAACCTGATGAATCACTGTTTTTGGTAGAAATTATATTTCTACATGGCAAATAATTTACTAGCAGGTGTAGTAGAGTAATAGGAATCCAACAGACCCAACAGTCATGACATCCATGCTGCTGATTCTGTGTAATTGAATCACTCATTGAAAGGGGCATGTTCAAAATAATAGCAGTGTGGAGTTCTATTAGTAAGGTCATTCATTCTTTAAAAACAGGTGGCAATTATTGCCCTTATTTAAGGAAGGAAGGCAGCAAATGTTGTATATGCTGGTTACAGTGCATTTCTCGCTGAAATTCTGAGGAAAATGGGTCGTTCCAGACATTGTTCAGAAGAACAGCGTACCTTGATTAAAAAGTTGATTGGAGAGGGGAAAACATATAAAGACATGCAAAAAATGATAGGCTGCTCAGCTAAAATGATTGCAAATGCTTTAAAATGGCAACCAAAACCTGAAAGACGTGGAAGAAAGTGAAAAACTACCATTCGAATGGATGGAAGAATAGCCAAGATGGCAAGGACTCGGCCAATAATTAGCTCCAGGAAGATTAAAGAAGGTCTAAAGTTACCTGTGAGTACTGTTACAATTAGAAGATGCCTATGTGAAGCCAAGCTATCTGCAAGAAGCCCCCGCAAAGTCCCACTGTTGAAAAAAAGACATGTGCTGAAGAGGTTACAATTTGCCAAAGAGCACATTGACTGGCCTAAAGAGAAATGGCGCAACATTTTGTGGACTGATGAAAGTAAGATTGTTCTTTTTGGGTCTAGTGGCCGGAGACAGTTTGTCAGACGACCCCCAAACACTGAAATCAAGCCACAGTACACTGTGAAGACAGTGAAGCATGGTTGTGCAAGCATCATGATATGGGGATGTTTTTCATACTACGGTGTTGGGCCTATTTATCGCATACCAGGGATCATGGATCAGTTTGAATGCATCAGAATACTTGAAGAGGTCATGCTGCCTTATGCTGAAGAGGAAATGCCCTTGAAATGGGTGTTCCAACAAGTCAATGACCCCAAACACACCAGTAAACGTGCAACATCTTGGTTCCAGACCAACAAGATTGACGTTATGGAGTGGCCAGCCCAACCCCTGGATCTTAATCCAATAGAAAACTTGTGGGCTGACATCAAAAATGCAGTTTCTGAGGCAAAACCAAGAAATAGAGAAGAACTGTGCAATGTAGTCCAATCATCCTGGGTTGGAATACCTGTTCACAGGTGCCAGAAGTTGGTTGACTCCATGCAACACAGATGTACAGCAGTTCTCAGAAGTAGTGGTTATACAACTAAATATTAATTAATTTGAAAGGAAAGCAAAATCTTCAAACATTTTTCAGTTTATATAGTGAATGTTTGAGTTTGTAAAGAAGAATACAAACACTGCTATTTTTTTGAACAGTCTAATATTCACTTTTCTTCAATTTTTTTAGAGGAACAACACAAATTTGATATATTTTTTTTTCATGTTTTGATTCGGAATAGAATGTGTAGTGTTCCCAATGCATTTGTGTGTATGGAAATAAAAGCTATTAGAAGGACTTTTAGCTTTATTCACTTTTTTCAACACACTGCTATTATTTTGAACACAACTGTAGATCTGTGTCCTAGATGTGACAGAGGACTTTATTCATATGTTCTGGAGGTGCCCGAAACTCCATAGATATTGGCATGATATTGTTTCTCTTATATCCTCTATCTATCAGGTTACCTTTCCAGCAGGACCTAAACTATGCCTTCTTGACATATTTGATGAGTCTATTGTACCCACTGAGCTGATGCTTCCCGTCACCAGGTTGCTCTATATAGCACGAAAATTTATATCACCCAGCCCTCCCTCAGTAATAGAGTGGAAAAATCTAAGTTAATAATGTAATCTCCAGAGAAAAACTAATATTTCAACATAGAAATTGTATTAGAAAATTTTAACTATACAGGGCCCTTGGCTGGCAACGCCTGGTTTGGCCCTGTTACATATGTTAGCAAATAGATTGCTCTCTCTATAAATGTGTGGGGCGCTCTACTGTATATCATAACAGTTTAAATCTACACGTATGATGATAGACACATGCAGCTTGACACTATTGGAAGGGGTAACAGACTTAGATCAACTTGTGCTGGTTTAATAGTCTTATTGTTGTAGGATATATGTTCATATGGTGTACAAAAGTTCTCTTTTTTCTTTTTTGGAAAATTGCTGTATATTTTATATACAATGCCAACTGAAAAGCAATTGCAGGAATACTGTTGATCGTTCCTGGAACTATAAAAAGCACTGCCCGTGTGCCTTTGGCCTGGGACATATGTGTTATTTACTGGCTGCTGATTTGTCACTGTATTACCAATGTTATTTGATTTGTTTGCAGTTTGTCACACACAAATTGTGATTTGTTTGTTAAAAAAACCGAAATGTTAAAAAAAATCTAACAAAAAAGATCTGATTAAAAAAAAAAGTTGTTAGCGCAGGGCCTACAGGTACAGTACAAATTTTCCTTGTTTTGTCAGTATTGTTACCTGTTAGTACATGTAAACAGCATGTATTCATATTGTGGAAACACTGCCTGTAATACCTGACAGCGTCAGTCAGTGTATTAACACAGTTCTGCTTGTGAAGATGCTTTCGGAGCATCAATAAATTTGGAAGGACAGAATATGTCCTCTGAAGAAATATAAACAGTGGTGACACAAGGGTCCAGTTGTTGCCTATAGGTAGGTTGTGGGAGATAGGGTCCCCTTTACATTATATAGAAAGCTTTGAAAGCAGGATCCTCTTTTATATGAAGAAAACCCCTTTATATGTATTTAAATGTTTCTTCTTTTTTTTTTTACTGTTACGTGTCATTTCTCCTGCTTAAAAAAAACAAATGACACCTCATGGCACTGAATCATGTGAGAAAACCTGAGCCAATGCACATGGGCAAATAAAAAAAGCTAAAGTAATGAGGACAAAGGAAAAGTAGATCATGTTCTACTTTTCTACATCTCATTACTTTACTGTTTTCATTAGATGCCTGGGTGTAATTTTTTTGTTTCTCATAGGATTTAGTGGTCCTGGGGCACCAGTCTTTTTATTCCTCTAAGCAGGACAAAGAGATGAACATGATGCGGTGGTGAAAAACTACCAGTGTGTATATAGGCTTACAAACTACATATTTACATTTTATGATTTTTAAAGCGGAGTTCCACTCAACCTATCAAAAAATAAAAGTCAGCAGCTACAAAAACTGTAGCTGCTGACTTTTAAAAAACAGCCACTTACCTGTCCCTCGGTCCCATGCTGTGTACCCTGCAGCTCGTTTCACCGGCTGTCCTGTATTCCAGGAGGCGGCATCTTCATTGTGAAGCTATCACAGCCGGGTACCCACTGCGCATGCACAGGTAGCGCTGCGCTTCGTGAATGGTCCTGTAGTCTTCTGGGACCTGTCACATGTACCAAAAGACTACAGGGAGGGAGGGAGGACACCTCCCGATTGCCTAGGTGATTGGACCGGAAGTGGGAGCGAGTACCTGTCAAATTCGGGAATCCGCTCCTTACCCACTCTACCTACCCTACACTACCACCCAGGGAAGTGTAATCAGGTAGCATATGCCCTGTCTCAGTACACTCTATTGTGACATCAATGAGGTAGTGAAGAAACTGAGGAGGAAGAGGTGCAGGATTTAACAAGAAGTGGACCTAAAATATATCAAGAATGAGCCTCATTTACATGTTGTAAGAACACACTTGGGCAGAAATGCAGCAGAAGGATCTGGTGACTGCCCCACTAATAGAGGCCATGTGAAGCTAGCAATGGTCCAGTGTCTGAAAAAAGAAGAAACTGTTACTTAAGACACAGAGGCTATTGGGCGAACATACCCGATTCCTCCTGAAAGGAGGCATATTGTACCGCAGGGGAATGTTCCCCCACGACCTAGTGCTAAATTGACAAATTGTACTGTGAAGGGCCTGAGCTCTCCCCATAGTCAAAAGAATGCATGTTGAAGGAGGACCCTGGAAAATACACAAGACTTATGTCTGGTTTAGGAGGTTAACAATGTGTGTGGGACTGTTGATCGAGCAGGTCTGCCAACACTGCATGATTTGTTCAATGTCGAAAAAGAAGCCCAAGTTCCATTCATGACTTGGAAAACATTGGCTCCACTAGAAGCGCTAACTGTTGACTTCCTAACTCGCAACCCATCTTAAGATGGACACTACCACAAACTCATCATGGTGGACCACGTTACCAAGTTCACCTAGTTTGTGGTAGCTGTACTGACACACAACCAGACAACCAAGACCACAGCACAGATGGGGTGCAAACACTTTCTACTCTCATATGGCTTCCCACAAAAGATACATTTTGATCAGATAAAGATACCCTGCTTTGAAAGTGAGCTCTTTCGGGGGGCCTGAACATGGTGCCCAGAGGCCACTGAGAGCGGGAGCTTATGACACCCGCCATAGGGAAAAATTGCTAAGCTGGACCCCCAAGAACCTACCGAGACCCTACCTACCTGACTCTGCTGGCGGCTCTGGCTGGGCTCTGTGGTGTGCCCGAGCGGGTGCAGAGACCACGTGGCGGTTGGCAGTGGCAGTGAGCCCAGGAGAAAGAGCGGGCTGCTATGGACCGGGGCTCAGCTGTCAGTGCCGGCTGACAGAGGTGCTCCCTGGAGCTCAGGGGAGTGCTGAAAGAGGTGGAAGACAGAGGAGCTAGGGGGATCCCAGGAGGGAATGTCCATATGGGGCTGTGCCAATCTAATGGCTGGATACACTAATGGTCTGGGAGGAAGCAGTGCACGCTGGAGACTTGGGACCTGGAGACAATTACAACTGAAGCTGAGGACACCCTGAGTACCCACCCAGACCCCCCTCAGGAGACCCTTCAAACCAAGATTTGATATCCTGTTCAGGACGGAGGAGCATACAGTGACGGGGCGACCCAGAACCCCAGGCTCGGAGGGTGACTGTGAGTTGCCGTGGACAACGGTTGGAGAACTAAGTTATTACTGTCTCTGTTGCTAGTAAATGTATACCTGAGTGGTGGGCTGGGTGGTTAGAAGACCAAGAAGTGGGGGAATCCCAGAGGCCAAGTGCTGTTGCATCTAAATGTAAAAGTGTCCCAACGTTATGTGGGTCTGAAAAAGTTATTGGAGAAGAACAAGTAGGAGGAACTTTTCCTAGGTGATAACGTTTTTTGATCGTTGAGTAGAAAGTAGCGGCTAAGCCTAGTCAATATGAAGAACAGACCCGCCAAAGGTAGGGGTGTAAAAACCACGCAACCTAATACAAACACCAGCACAATAAAGAAATATGTGCCATTACAAGGAAAAAGACCAGAGATATAACGGACTGCGAAACAACAGGAAGTAGAAAATATGATGGTGAGCAGTCCAGATTGTCATTAGGAACACGGGAAGGGAATGAGAACAATGGATCTATAAACGTAAATAGTGTAAAAGATCAAAAGGCCTCGAAACAACAGAGAGGATTATCACAGATGCCTACAAAAATAGAGATGGCAGAAATGTTTGAAAAATTGGAACTTTCTGTGAAAAATGAAATGGCGGTGATTCATAGGGATCTTACACGAATGTTAACAAGAGTAGAAGACATAGAGGAGAAAATGGAGACACAGGCCCAGCAGATAACTAATTTGGAGATGCAGTTGGAAGAGTTGCGAAGAGAACAGAAGAAACTCTCATTTAAATTAGAGGACCAAGAAAATAGTGAAAGCAGAAATAATTTAAGGGTTAGGGGCCTGCCAGAAGATTCGCATGAAGAGGACCTCCAGGAAAAAATAAAAAGAGTGATCAACCCAATGATAGGCAGACTAGCCACAGATCCTCTGAAGATTGATACATAGGTTAAGATGTCCACCAGGAGTAACACTAGACATCCTTAGAGAGGTGATTGTCAGATTCCACCATTATGAGGACAGAGGAAGGATATGGAAAAAATCACTGGAGATCCCAGATATAATATTTGAACAAATGAAATTGCAAGTTTTTGCAGAAATTGCATCAGAGACATTAGCCAGAAGAAGATCGTTGAAGCCTTTATTGGATAAGATGAGGGAGAAAAGAATGTGATATAATTGGAGATTTCCTGCTTGTCTGATAGGGAGGAAAGATGGGAAATCAGCAAGGCTAAGATTCCCAAAAGAACTCAGTGACTTTTGCAAAACATTAGAATTGCAGAATGTGGACATTGTTGGGTGGTCAGAGGGGTCTAATGAAAGTGAAAGGGTAAAGTTAAAAAAAGAGAAGTGGCAGTTAGTGAATAAAAAGAGAAGATAGATTGAACTGGGATGGGGGGGTGGGTGGCAAAGAGGAGGTGATTAATATCTGCCCCTCCCTCAGGCCCTGGGGGATGGACTGTTCCCTCCACCCCCCGTTGTTTTTTTTCTCTCCCTTCCCCCCCTTCCCTCCCCCCCACTTCCCTTGTACTCTTAGTGAGCCTTCGGGGAAGATAAGTAGAGATGGCGGGGGGTCAGGAGGCTAAATATAATAAGATATTAAACTCTCATGCCGAGAGCTGGGGATAGGAGTAGGTGCACATATTCAGAGCTGTACCCCAAATTAGGAATTATCAGTGGGGAAATCTCACGTCAGATTCCAGGGCAATATATAGGCCAAGGGGTTTTTAAGAGCAATTTAGGTGGGGGTTGGGAGGGGTGGCGGAGGATACGATGGGGGAGGGGCGGGTGGGAGAGGATAGGGGAGGGGATGGGGCAGAGAGAAAGTCCATGATTTGAGTAGTCTATATCTTTCTTCCTTTGAACAGAAAGAGAAAATAAATATCAGAGAGCTATGAGCTTGATTAATTTTCTGACATATAATGTGAAAGGTTTAAATTCTCCTGCCGGTTTTTATGTCTCAGAGGGAAAATGCGGGGTCAAAACTTTACATTGGCTAATATTTATGGCCAAATCAAAATCCAGAAGTATTTTTATATGAAGTGTTGGGGAAAATTATGGACTTTAAGAGGGGAAGTCTGGTCTTGGCAGGAGATTTTAATTTTTGTCTTCACCCAGGGATGGATGCGTCTTTGAAAGCGCAGAGAGGAGGAGGTAAAAAATTAAGAATGTTGAAAAGGAGGTTACATCATGATGTGAATTCTAAGAACCAGAAAGTTACAGAGGAAGAAAAGAGAAGGAAAAGTCAGGATTATTTAAAGGCAGCAGACCTGCCAAAAATACCAGAAGAAAAATTAATATCTCTAGAACAAGCGATCTCCCAGGCGGAAATTAATATGGCCCTAAAGAAAGCAGCTGGAGAGAAGGGCCCAGGACCCGATGGGTATACGGTGGGGTATTATAAGCAATTTAAAGAATTATTGATCCTTAAACTTTGCACATATTTGAACGGTTTAGGAGAGGGAATAGGAATAAGAGAAGAGTCCCTGCAAGCGTATATAATTATTCTAAAAGAAGGAAAGGATAGTTCACAATGCACAAGCTATAGACCTATATCATTACTAAATACGGACACAAAACTGTTTGCAAAAGTGCTAGCTACTAGGTTAAAAGAGCTGATTCTGAAATGGATACACTTAGACCAAGTGGGTTTTGTTCCAGTTAGGAAAGGGAGGGATAATGGTCTAAGATCATTGCTCCTTCTACAAAAGGCAAAAAGAGAAAAGCTACCGACAATTATATTGCGATTGATGCCGAAAAAGCTTTTGACAGGTTAGACTGGGGGTTTATGATAAATACCCTAGAGGCCTTAGGAATAGGGACAAAAATGTAAAGGTGGATAAAAGAGCATTATAATAGTCAAACAGCTGTGATTAAGGTAAATGGGTCCCTTTCAGGGTTCGTTAAGATGTACAATGGTACTAAACATGGAACCTCTGTTGGCGACGGTAAGAAAGAGTGTAGACATTAGAGGAATTAAAATAAGAGAGATAGATCATAAAGTAGCGGCATATGCAGTTGATATGTTGTTTTATATTGTGAACCCTGGATTAACATTGTCCAATCTAATGGGGTTACTAAAACGGTAGAAAGAGCTCTCAAATATGAAAATAAACCCCTCAAAATCAGAGATCTTGAATATTAATGTTCCAAACAAAGAGATGCAGATCCTACAAAAAGACTTCCCATTCACATGGAGGGAGAAGGAATTAGGTTATCTAGGAATAAAGCTAACCCCTTCTATAAAGAACATATGTCAGGCAAATTATATTCCATTAATAAATAAAATAAAGGATGAATTGAGAAGACTCTCAAAGGGCAGGGTCTCCTGGATTGGCGTATAAATTTGGTTAAGATGGTGATAGTCCCAAAAATCTTGTATAAATTCCATATACTGTATTGTGGACCACTATACAGAATGATCCGTGGGTGTGTCTATTTTACAGGTCAGATATATCAGTGAACCAGTATAAAAGTAGTGCATTATACCATCTAATTAGCGTGGCTAAGGGACTTATTCCCAAATTCTGGCAGGTACAGGAGCCTCCAACAATGAGGGACTGGATAGACAGGGTTGAATATATAAATAAGATGTAGGAGTTAAACCATATAGATGAAAATAAAATGGGAAAATTTAAAAAGGAATGGGGTAGATGGCATGACTTCAAGACATCTAAAAAATATATGGAAATAGTGGGAGTCCCAGGTGGTCGGAGGCAGGTGAATTGAATGGAACGTCTGGAGGGCCGTAGCAGTAGGAAAAGGGAAAAGAAAGGGTGAAGAGAAAGAAAGAATGGAAAGAAGAGGAAGCGTAGGAAAAGATGATCAAAAAGAAGGGATATGGACATGGACTGGAATGATGGAAAGAGACGGGAAGAGTTATATGGATTGGAGTAGCTTGAGGGGAGGTGAGACGGGGTTGAAAAATTTAGGTGAAATGTTTGTATTTTGGATGAATATGATAAATTGTTGAGTTTTGTAATGAAAAATTTAATAAAAGATATAATTAAAAAAAAAAGAAAAGAAAGCTAGCTCTTCCAGGAGTGGTGCTGCTCACTGGGCATCGTGAAGACACATATCACCCCGTTCCACTTACAAGGTAACCAGATGTGTAAGAGGTTCAACCACACAATGATCCTGATATCAGGGGCCTATCCACAAGAAGGGGAGAAGAAAAACTCACTACTTGGCCAAACTACAGCCATACATGTTATGTTCAGCCACACCCTCAGGGAACCCACCGATCTTTGAGGCACTCTCCCCACTGAAAAGGTGGGACACATGACAACATCCTGGATTCAAGACGGGAAACATTGACAGTTGGAGGTGCAGCAGTTCATAAAAGATCTGTCCTTGGTAAAATAAGAAGAGTCAGATCCTCCACATGCCAACCCTATCCAATGCAAGGGCACACACATCAACAAGACAAGCTACAGTCTCTGTGAGATGAAGCTCCTGGCATATTCTTGCACTAACCTATTCAAGGTGTGCTGGTCTATGACATCCAAATAGGAGTCACCTAAAACAAGCTGAGAAGTCTACATCATAAGCTACTCTAAATTATTGAAGGCCATGGTGGAGCTCCTGAGAGTAACAACCCCAGTCCAGGAGAAATGAGAGAACTGGCCCCAGTATAGGAACCTCCAGCACTGCTACCATTAGAAATACAATGGTGACTGAACGCTGTCCTTCTGTCATTGCCTCCCAAGCCTTACAGAGAAGTTGCAGAACCTGATAACCAGCCAGCTTGAGTGCTTGGTCCTTTGGTACACACATTACACATTATCAGTCCATATCAGTATAGATATCTAGCATGATATTTTTCCCCATTGAGATCTGATGTGTTTTCGAAGTGTTCCTTTCATTTTTTGGAGCAGTGTATATCTATATATTAAGGGCCAGTTCACAATGACTTAGGCTAAAATGTATGGAAAGTGCATGTACATTTCCATTCATTTTAGTTGTGTTTCAATGTCCGCTAACGTCTGTTGACATAAATTTTGACATCCATTGACATGCATGCACAGCTTTAAGGTGTGAATAGGACACATTGGAAATTATTGTTTTTCAGATGTCCTTTTGTTGACCTGCATTTTACAGCTGTGCTAAAACGCAGATCACGCACTGGTGTGAATTGGCCATAAATAAATAGGGAAAAAAAGAAGAATTATATATCTAGTCACATGGACATGTTTAGGTCCATGTGTGTTCTATATTTGTGAAAGCCAACGTCCGTTACATTATACTAACTCTTCTGCCACCTACTCACATTCTTAAGACCCTGATAAGAAACCAGACTGCCTATGTACTGCTTACAGTTGTAATATTATTGTGACATCTACGTAAGTACTGTATGGTTCTAGAAAAAAAACTCCAATGCTCCAATTGAACAGAACAGATATTTGGAAAGATGCTGGCTGTATCTTTTTGTATCGGTTTCTTACTGGAGTAGTTAATATTAATTTGAAACTACTGATCGATATTAGGATAGGAGTTGCCCATCTATTAACCTCCCTAGCGGTCTGATTATGTCCATATTTCTGTGCTCAAAGAGGTAAATTTTTTTGCATGGAAATATGTATTTTTTTATTGTAGGCCTGTAATTTTTAGGAATAACTCACTGAAATCTGTCTGAACAAGAGTCTAGTAAACATTCCTGGTATGTTACAATTTGAAACACGAAATCATAAATTATAATTTAATAAATAATCATAAAAAATAATAATATAATAATAATAAATTTAATTCAATAATATATTCAAACCAAAAACACTGAAATTTGAAACTGAGCGCAAAGTTCGCACATCACTGAGCAAAGTCGCAAAATCGTTTTCAGTGTCTGATGACGAATTTCCCCACTAATCATTATCACTCAATTCTGCAAGTAGTTCTAATTTACTATCGCTGTTCTCTAGCTGGTCTAAAACTGCTTTTGACCTAAAGGGACGCTTTTTGGACACCATGGACATTTCTCAGTTTCCAGACAGAAAGAACAGTAAAAATGCAGGCAGGACACAGGACAAAGCACTAGGGACAAAATGTATGTGAAATGGTTTGATACAGTAATGTTTTACTATGTGATTTTAGTGTATTTAGTGAATGTCACTTTCTGACATTTTCAAATTTCCTGCCTGTTCTGTCCCCCATATGTCCCGACGCTCGCAGGGGATGGAACCCAGATGACAGATGCCGGCATCCGCCGGAGGACATTGCCGGGGACACTGCAGGAGGGACATCGCAGGAGTGCAGGACAAGGTAAGTGATCGAGGGATCCTGGAGCAGCGCCGCATGGTATTCCCGAGTGTAGCTCGGGGTTACCACTTGTGGTACTGAAACCTTACCCCGAGCTACACTCGGGAATACTGCCAGGGGGGTTAAATTTCCAAGACAATGGGGTTTACTAAAACTAGAGATTGCAAAATCTGGTGCAGCTGTGCATGGTAGCCAATCAGCTTCTAATTTCAGTTTGTTCATTTAAGCTTTGACAAAAAAAAC
The DNA here is from genome assembly GCF_062004578.1 of Staurois parvus. Taxonomy (NCBI): domain Eukaryota; kingdom Metazoa; phylum Chordata; class Amphibia; order Anura; family Ranidae; genus Staurois; species Staurois parvus. The sequence continues at coordinate 4,154,249 of NW_028318210.1, read as the reverse complement.
CTGGAAGCTGACTGGTTTCTATGCAGAGCTGCACCAGATTTTGCACTCTCCTGTTTTGGTAAATCAACCCCAATGTGTTTATATGCTTGGTCTATACAGTCAGGTCCATAAATATTGGGACATCGACACAATTCTAACATTTTTGGCTCTATACACCACCACAATGGATTTGAAATGAAACGAACAAGATGTGCTTTAACTGCAGACTGTCAACTTTAATTTGAGTGTATTTACATCCAAATCAGGTGAACGGTGTAGAAATTACAACAGTTTGCATATGTGCCTCCCACTTGTTAAGGGACCAAAAGTAATGGGACAGAATAATAATCATAAATCAAACTTTCACTTTTTAATACTTGGTTGCAAATCCTTTGCAGTCAATTACAGCCTGAAGTCTGGATCGCATAGATATCACCAGACGCTGGGTTTCATCCCTGGTGATGCTCTGCCAGGCCTCTACTGCAACTGTCTTCAGTTCCTGCTTGTTCTTGGGGCATTTTCCCTTCAGCTTTGTCTTCAGCAAGTGAAATGCATGCTCAATCGAATTCAGGTCAGGTGATTGACTTGGCCATTGCATAACATTCCACTTCTTTCCCTTAAAAAACTCTTTGGTTGCTTTTGCAGTATGCTTTGGGTCATTGTCCATCTGCACTGTGAAGCGTCCAATGAGTTGTGAAGAAAGTATCCAGGTTTTCTACAGTATAGCTTCATTTTCATCTTGCAACATCAAAACTGTTTCTTGACAGCAGGAACAGAAAAAAAAACATGCACCAATGAAGGCGTGCCAGACCAAAGCATAAAAGGGTCCCAATTCATTTGTTACACTAAAAAAAACCAACACATTTTTATGGTCAGAAGAAACTCCTTCTTCATCAGGGATTCAGTTAAATAAGAATCTTGAATTAACAAAATAAATAGGGCTTTCATGTATGTATGTATGTATGTATGTAGGGAAGCTAATTGCTGGATCGGGAGAGTTACTGACGAACTACATGCAGATACTTCTGCATGAGCAATCAACATAATGGAGAAATACCTTAACAGAAAAAATACTGCAAAGATCTGATATTTCATATAGTGATGGCACTAATTACATCATTAAACTCTTAAAAGCTGAAAAAAAAGCTTAAAACTATATTGTATACATTTCACTATTATATACATAGGTCAGTGAAACACGTGGTATTTCCATGGCCATATGAACCAGATGCTATGGGCAACAAAGAAACTTCTTTCAGGTCTTGTCTTTGTTTCCATAACTCTGGGTGTAAATAGTCTGTGTGAGCAGTATACTTAATGGACACTAGATGGTGAACAAAATCCCTTAACATACAAAGAATCTGACATTTTTTTATAGAGATGGCATTCAGAGCAATTTTAAAGCAATTCCCAAATTCTACAATTCTTATATAACATAAAAAGCAATGTATATATTACTTTGATGTGCAATAAGTAATACATTATTGTTTTACACTGAACCTACACATTTATTTCTATGAAATTACTGTAAAATGTCATGTATGTAGTCTTCAGTTTGCTCATTTATTTCTTCATGGCAAGTACTCTTAAAGCAGTGAAAACCGAGGACCCCCATGTCTGGTAGTAATAAGTGTTCAGTGTTCTGAGAAACACACAGCTGCTGAATTAAAATACCCTTCAATTTTTAGATCAGTCTGGATTCTGTTTCATACACGTCTTGCTGGATGAATGGGGCTTTTCAGCTTGTACTTTCGGTGGGCTGGGTGTAAGCACTGATATTCCCTCTTCCCAGAAACAAATACCTTGAACTACAAGACAATGTTAGCAGGTCTTAAAAAAAAATGTCAATGTAGCATGGGAAAAGGCAAAGCATAAGTTTGTGTTGTTGCAGTGAAAAGACAGAAAGAAGTCTCAAAGGAATGTAACATGCTTTTTAGTAGTGAGAGCTGATACAGCTCCCTCTGTAACATGATTCCCAAACTTGGCTGAGAGATTGTGAATTTAATTTAATTTTTGTTTTGCTTGCAATTATGCCACTTGAATAATTAAGGACATTTACTTTTGACTCTTGGCAAAACTGCAAGCGAAAGTACATTTTCTAGCTCCAAGTTATAGCTTTCTAACAACATGCAGCAGATTCGTATATTAAAATAGCCATAGTGTGTTTAAAGGGGAAAGTCCATTTAAAAACGACTGTATATTTCATTAGGTTTAAAAACTCATTGACGTGTTATAACTTTTGGGTCTATCAAGCAGGGTAGACTGACCATTTGGAAACTCGGGCACTGATTGGTACCTTTTTCATAGGCTTTTTTGAGTTTGGGCAAGGACACAGGGGCCCCATGATCCCCTATTGTCTGGGGTCCCCATGAGTTGTCAGTCCGCCCCTGCTATCAAGTACAAACTTGTCAGTCTTTCATAGCTTTACCAGGTCTTTGTTCCCTCACTTCAAGATCTATAGAACAGGTGTAAGAACAATCTTACACAATCACTCCTCCCGAATCTGTATAAAAATAAATATACGTTTTAATGAACTAATTTTTTCTCATCACTGCAGTGAAGTAAAAAAAAGTATGCTATTGTGTATTGTGGTGCCATTCCTATTAAATGGAAGACTAGCATAGTAAAGGAATGCAACTGCAATGCAGCAAGCCGAAAATAGGTCAGGTGCGGTTTTAACCAACTAGGATACATTGTCAGCCCATTCAAAATACTAGGCTGCTTTAACACAAGGTACATTAATGCCTGATGTAAAGCACACTAACGTGCATTCTGCAATGTGGCTCATATGTACTCTACAAAAACAAAGTATCAAAGTGCAGAAAATGTCAGCAGGTGCTCTGTACTGATGAATCTAAAATATGAAATTTTTGGTTTAACAGAAAGTAGTTGTCTGCTGCAGGACTGGAGCCAACTCATCACTTAGTGTATCTGGGTCTGATCCTAGACACAGTTCAAGCTAGAGTTTTTCTCCTGATAGAACATTTTCAAATTCTACACTCCCAGACTCTTTATTCCAAGAGCCGATCGACTCTTCACTTCTGCAAAGGAGTCATGGGAATGATGGTAGCATCTTGCTAGGCAGTCCTATTTGCCTATTTTCACTCCCGACCCCATTCAACTCAATATCCTATCATCATGGGATAGGTTGGTTCCGTCTCTAGACAAAGTAATTCACCCAACACCAAGGACCAGGTTGTTGCTGGTTGGGGAAATCTTTCCTTCCGATCTTATGGATGAGAATAGCACTGGTCGCTCGCCTGACAGTGCAATGAACTTGGATGCTGAAAGAACCCCTGCGCCTGATCAACGTTCTAGTGCAGGAGTCCCCAAACTGCGGCCCGCAGGCTGGATGTGGCCCTTTGCTTGCCTTTATCCGGCCCTTGGTACATTAATCCTTCCACTGACACAACGCACTATTCCTTCCACTGGCACCAACAATTGGGCACTATTCCTCCCACTGACACCAACAATGGGGCACTATTCCTTCCACTGACACCAACAATGAGGCACTATTCCTTCCACTGACACCAACAATGAGGCACTATTCCTTCCACTGGCACCATGGATGGGGAATTAATTTTCCCACTGACACCAATGATGTAATTTGTTTTCTCCCGCCAACCACCACACCTATGGCGTTGTTTACTCCCACCAATGCCAGGGCATTTTCTACTCCCAGTGGCCATATTCTAGCTCCCCTAAAAATTGAAGGACAGTAAATTGGCCCTTTATTTTTAAAGTTTGGAGACCCCTGTCCTAGTGCCTCAAACCAGTATGTCAAAAAAGTAATGCCAGCATGCAGTATGACTCATCGGAGCAAATGTCCATGCACAGATTGTAGCTGCACATATGTGAAAGTAGGTGTGTGTATGCATAGGCAAGAATGTGAGTGGCACACCTGTCACTAATGCTGGAGCCAAAAGGGATATTTAAACTGATCATCTTCTCATAGCTGTGCTGTCTTGTCCACAGTGTTACCTGTGAATCTGTGATCTGTGATTTCATGCCTGACTATCATGAAGAGCATGCCAGCAGGCAACATGGCTCCTCTAGGCAGATTTCTGTGCGTAGCCGCAGGCCAGTATACAGTTTTACACAGCCACTTAGAAAAGGTGCACATGCTCATGCACATCTGTATGTCAACACTCATCTGTGTGTGCAATCTCGTGCTCGTACACGCTTATCAATCACCAATGTTGACGCCAGGCAGCCTATGTAAACAGCTCAGATTCAGTGCTGCCTCATCTACAGTTTTTCCCATGTGATCTGTGACCTGTTACCTGCATCTGATACCGGTTACCGACCCAGCTCTTCCTGACCATCCCTTGAACTCTGCCTGCACTGAATTGGGCTTGCTTCGTGACCTCTGCTTTTAGCTGCTGTTGCCAATGTACTGCTGATCGGATACGGACTCTGGCCTGCATCGTGACCACACTCTTGTCTATGTACTTGTACCTGATCCGATTACCAGTGTCTGACTCTGCTGTTCCTCTACCTGCTGCCTAGCAATCTGCTTCAAGAACTTACCTCTTACCAGCCAGTACCTGCTCTTCACCTGTTTGCTGACCAGCCAGTACCTGTACGTCACCTGCTTCCTACCAGCTAGTGCCTGCTCACCACCTGGCTGCTACCAGCCAGTACCTGCTCTTTACCCTTCTGCTGCCAGCCAGTACCTGCATGTTCCAACTGGCTACTTACTTGCTGTCACCCAGCCAGTCCATTCCACTGTGGTTCACTGTCAGCTTCCTTTTGCCTCAGCTTTAACACCCTGCTCTGCTGATAGCAATATCAACAAACACTCATTCCACTTTGCAACCCTGCTTCCCTTGACCTGCTACTGATATCCATTTGTATCGACTCCAGCTTGCACTTGGACTATGCTTTTACCTGCTCCTTCCATTTCTAACCTTTTTATCTGTTACTAATTCCATCATGAAGCATGACCACACTTCTGCTAACATTGTTGTACTTGACCTGATTACCAGTTGCCTCCTTGACTTCCTACTAGTCCTGAATTTCTGTGCCATGTTAATCAAAAGCCTGCAGTCTCTCACAGGACACTCCTGCATTCACATTAGCCCAATGTCACAGCCTACGCATTAGTCTACAACCTGTTACCTGATCCTGTAGTTCTTACTTCTGAGGAGTTCCGACCTAATATTCCTTTGTCCAGTCTTTTGTCTGTCAACCCCTGAGGGAAAGCTAGTCAGCATTAACCAGTTCTGATATGCCTGTCTACTCATACCAGCATCTGGCAAGCACTATGAGGCACTTGTGCCAAACCATGCCCTTGTGCTACCTATTTGCTTTGCCAAGTGCTATGAACTGAAGTTGTAAGAGATGCTGTTCTCATCTCTTCAGGCTCTTCCACCTGGTATTTGACAAAGCAATACCTGAACCAGTGGGTATGGGTCCTACACCCGAGAGTGTTCCAGAACCTGAATGTTACTGATTGAGGATGCCAGATGTGGACCTGGACTCCAAATTCAACAGCACACTGGACAAGTGTCTCTCTGGAGGCAGAGGTCCTCTGGTAAAAGCACTGGATGCTCTGGTGTCCAAATGGCATCAGTACAACTTGCTTTATTCCTTTCCTTTTCTTAAACTCCTTCTGTGTGGGATGGAAATTGAGAGAATTCTGTTGATCCCCTAGCTCCAGACAAGCCCAGGCAGGTATTGTACTTTGACCTGCTCAAAATCTTGGCAGATGTTGCAGGTGCACTTCAAGATCAATTGGATCTTCTGTCCCAAGGACCAGGTTACTGTCTTGCTTTTTTATTGATAGCATAATGGCATGGCTGCCAATTCCAGGCTTTTAGGGACAAGGCCCTCTCTGACTTGATGATGCCCACAATGTTAAAGTCAGGAAATCAAGCTATCATCACACATGGAAGACTTAATTTGCTTGGTGCAATGAAAAAAACGTTTATCCCCAAAAATACTCCATGGGATGATTCTTGACCTTTTTACATTCCAGCCCGGGTCAACAATTGGCCTTAAAGTGTTACTAAACCCAGGACCCAGCATTCACTATATCTGGCCTCCCACAGTACACACAACATAGAAGTGCAATTATTTTAGTAAATATAAACTGCTAAATACCTTTTCTCATCAGCAGTTAGAGCAGTCCTGTGACTTCAGCTGAGAGCTGGTTAAAGCTTGTAGGAGGAGCTTTTTGAACCTATTAGGTATATTCCTATTGCCATGTCCACTCAAAAGGTTGTTTTCCTTGTTGCCATAACTTCTTCAATGCATGTGTCTGAACTGGCGACTGTGTCCTGTAAAAAAACCTTTATTGGTCTTTTTAAGAAAAAAATAAGGTACTTTTGAGATTGATGGCAGCAACACATTAAAAAAAAGTTAGGACAGGGCAACAAAAAACTGGAAAAATACAACCCCAATTACCAAAAAGTTGGGACAGGGCCATGTTTACCACGGTGTAGCATCCCCTCTTCTTTTAACAACACTCTGTAAACATATGGGAACTGAGGAGACCAGTTGCTGCAGTTGTGGGAGAGGAATGTTGTCCTAACCTTGCCTGAGCATATACTGCTCTAAAACCTGGATATACGTCTTTCTGCATTGATGGTGCCTTTTCAGATGTGCAATACGACCTTACCATACACACTAAAGTAACTTCATATCATCAGAGATGGTTGCCAAAACTAATGTCAAATTTCGATTTGTCTGGTCATAGAACAAGTTTTACACTTTGCAACAGACCATTTTAAATGAGCTTTGGTCCAGGAAAGATGGTGGATCATGTTCAGATATGGCTTCTTCAGTGCATGATAGAGCTTTAACTTGCATTTTTGGATGGCATGGTAAACTGTGTTCACAGACAGTGATTTTTGGAAGTATTCCTGAGCCCTTGCAGTAATGTCCATCACAGAATCATGCCTCTTTGTAATGCAGTGTCGTCTGAGGGCCTGAAGATCATGGGCATCCAATATTGCATTTCAGCCTTGTCCCTTGCACACAGACTTTTCTCCAGATTCCCAGAATATTTTGACTATATTATGTACTATACATGATAATATATTTAAAGTCTTTGAAATTTTACTTTGAGGAGCATTATTCTGAAATTGTTTGACTTTTTATACACAATCATGTCACTGACCTGTTGCCAATTAATCTAATTAGTTGCAAAATGTTCTTTCAGCTCTTCTTTGTTAATACCATTTATTTTGTCAGCTTTTTGTTGCCCTGTCCCAACTTTTTTGAGATGTGTTACTGCCATCAATTTCAAAATGACCTTTTTTCTTCTTAAAATTGGACATTTTCTCAATTTAAACATTTGGTATGTTTTCTATTTTCTATTGTTAATAAGATATAGGTTTATGAGATTTACAAATCATTGCATTCTGTTTTTATGTAGATTTTTGCACATTGATCATTCAGGTTTATTGTCTTAAGGATCCAGTTCCACTCATTTCCTGTGAAGGTGCACTCTACTAGGTCTGTGAATGCTTCTTGTGCTTTTCTGCACCAGGCACCTGTTCACCAGATTTTCAAGGCGGCCAGCTGGTCTTTTGTTCACATTATCTCAAAGTTTTACCAGATGGATGTTTAGGCCTCTTCACATGCCAGCTTTGGGCATAAGGTCTTTCAGGGTGTAATCGAATAGCAGGTAGTCTCCAGTTTGTTTTCTAGTGAGACCTTTTAGTGTTTGTATACTGTATTGCCCACCCCTCAGTTGGACTCCTTTTGTGCTTCCCAAATGTTTCAGAATGCTATGTCCCTCAACAAACGAAAAAGAAAACAGGAAAATTTGTTCCAGGTCAACTACATGGCTCTGTAAAATCACCTTTATGATTTATTATTGGAATGGAAACAGTACCCTATTTCCTGGCTGGGTAGAATCACAGTGATTAAAACAACTATTTTGCCTAAACTTTTATATTATTTCCACAAGCTCTCGGTTCAGGTTCCACCACAGGTCTTGTGTTCTTTTTAGACAAATGTATTTAATTTCATTTGGGATAATACTGGACACAGGATCTGTAGACAATTGTTTCTCAAACTGAAATTAATAAGGGGTCTTGTAGCTGCCCATTGTAGCACTACCCTCATAGGGGCTGGATCCTCCTTAACAAAACAAGGCTTCCAGTCACCCGCACAACAGTCAATCACTCTGGCTCTAATGAATCAGTCTAGGGTTTTTTCTTTTTGTAATTTATTGTTTGAAGGACTTTAACAGGAGAGGGGATCAGGGCATGGAATACTCCAAAACGCTCAGCACTAGATAGATAGATAGATGGCAATCTTCTCCTTGAGCAATAGTTGGTGTTGAACAGTCTAAGGCCTTACAACTGAAGACCAAGAGGTGAGACATTTTAGGTATGTGGTTACCTTACATTGATGCACAACTGCTGGTACCTTGTGCAGTTTCCAGAACACTGCACAGCCACAGAGATCAGTTTAGGGTTTTTATTCACAAGGCTCCAGGACAGCTGCCTGCTTCCTCTGGACACAATCCTGGTAGTGAGACGGCACCTCTCCTGACCAGATCCCTTGTGGTGAGGAACTAATTTATCTAGCATCCTACGCTAGGAGGGTGCTACACTAGCTGAAGCTGCACAGATTTCTCAAATGGCTCACCTCTATGCTCATTTGACTGTTTCTTTGTGGGCAAAGCTAGAGGCCTATTTAATATCTACCATCTCCACTCATGCACTATTATGGTTTCCTACAACTTATTGTAAACATCTACCCAACCCAAAGTGTGGGACACTGGTAAATGCTCCTTTCTTAGGAAATCCACCTTTTGTTCCAGGTTGAAAATCACCTGGCAGTTATACACTGTGGCCACATTCCAGTCTGTTCTGCCTTTATGATATCTTGCATCCTTCGGGTCTAGTTTCCTTTTACTCCCTTAATGACTTAAAAAGAGATACAAGGGGGTGCCTGACTAAGTGTAGCAGTATCAGTACTGGTTTTATTTAACAGCCAATTGGCTACTCACATAAAATGTAAGAAAGCAGGCATATCTGTATATACGAAGGGCCGTGCTGACGGATGTCCCTGAAATCATCTGCTGTCTCCCAGCACATGTAGAGACGTTGCTGCTGGTGGGTGAGGGGATGGATGGCAGAGCACCGATGAAGAAGAGCAATAATTGGCGTGGACCGCAGAAGCTACTGAACCAGAAGTGACGCCAGCAGGAAGTCGGGGGAGCCGCTGACTAATAGGTGAGGTGTTTCAAAGCATCCACTTCTTTGTCAAAGCTGATAGGGTGTCACATACAGCAGTCTTAAATGGACCAACTTGGGGCAGGGGGTGGGCCCAGCAAGAGATACTGTCAGTATATGCAACCCGAGAAGCTTGTGTTAAAGGGACAATACTATAACAATATGCTAGGCTAAAAACAATACAATATCAGAAGTACAATATCAGAAGTACCAAAATACACAAAAGGAAATTAACCATGAATGCGCCATATTTGTGCTATATGGGTAAATATGAAATTACATACTAGCACATTTCCAAAATATTATATAAGAAATGTATGAGCTCCCGCTCCCTCAACCTCCTAGCGATCACGGAAACCTGGATCCAGCCCACTGACTCTACCTCCCCTGCTGCACTCTCCTACGGAGGTCTCACCTGGACCCACTCACCCAGACCTGACGGTCGTAAAGGTGGTGGGGTTGGTCTGCTCCTGTCACCGCAGAGCACCTTCCGAGTCCTCCCAAACCCCCCCTCCCTATCCTTCTCCTCCCAAACCCCCCCTCCCTATCCTTCTCCTCCTTCGAGGCCCACTGCATCAGACTATTCTCCCCAATCCCCCTGAAGATTGCTGTGATATATCGGCCTCCTGGATCCATACCCCGCTTCCTGGATGACTTTTCCTCCTGGCTACCCTTCTTCCTCTCCTCTGAGCTACCCACCATCATCCTTGGGGATTTCAACATCCCTGTCAACCTCGACAACCCGGACACATCCCATCTCCTCCACTTAACCTCCTCCTTTGCACTTGCACAGTGCATACAATCCACCACCCACTCCAACGGTAATATTCTTGATCTTGTCTTCTCCAACCGCTGCGCTCCCCACAACCTCACTAACACCCCCTTCCCTCTCTCTGACCACAACCTGATTACCTTCTATATCTCCTCGTCCTCCAACACCTACCCCTCCAAATGTCACACTACTACCAGCCGTAACCTCCGCAACCTTAACCCTGCCCCCCTCCACTCTGCAGCTGATCAACTCCATGACCGCATCCTCCCCCTGTCCTGCCCCGACTTGGCCATGACTGCCTACAACAACGTGCTGTCAACAGCTCTTGACTCACTAGCGCCTTTAACCACACGCAACATCAGACCCCGACCGCTCCAGCCCTGGCAGACTGATCACACCAAAACCCTCAAACGACACAGTCGTGCCCTGGAGCAACTATGGTGCAAAACAAAATACCAACAAGCCTTCACCCGCTACAAATCTGCCTTCCGCACCTACACCTCCTCCCTCCACGCAGCCAAACAAGCCTACTTCCTGACCCTCATCCCCTACAGTCTGGCTTCCGTCCCCTACACTCCACGGAAACCGCCTTACTCAAACTCTCCAACGACCTTCTAACCGCCAAAGCTAATGGCCACTATTCAGTGCTCCTACTCCTTGACCTCTCTGTGGCCTTCGACACAGTCAACCACCCCCTCCTCCTCAAAAAACTACACTCCCTCGGCCTCAGAGATTCTGCTCTCTCCTGGCTCTCATCCTACCTGTCACAATGCTCTTTCAGTGTTACCTATAATGCTACCACCTCCCCCTCACTCCCCCTCTCTGTTGGGGTCCCTCAAGGCTCTGTCCTCGGGCCCCTTCTCTTCTCCATCTACACCTCCTCCCTTGGCCAACTCATACACTCCCACGGCTTCAACTACCACCTCTATGCCGACGACACACAAATCTATCTCTCAACCCCCCACCTCACCCCCTCGGTCTCTGCCCGAATCACACACCTACTGAGCGACATATCAGATTGGATGTCACTCCACTTCCTTAAACTGAACCTCTCCAAAACCGAGTTTCTTGTCTTCCCCCCAGCCCGGACCCCACCCCCCATTGACTTCTCCATCACATCCAACAACGCCAATATCAAACCCGCCCTGCAGGCCAGAGTACTTGGTGTCATTCTGGACTCCAACCTATCCTTCCAGCCCCAAGTCCAATCTTTAACAAACTCATGCAGACTCCAGCTCCGCAACATCACCAAAGTACATGCGTTCCTAACCCCAGAAACCACTAAACAGCTCATCCACTCCCTCATCGTATCACGACTCGACTACTGCAACTCCCTCCTCACTGGCCTGCCTTGCCGCTGGCTATCCCCGCTTCAGTCGATCCTGAATACGGCCGCCAGACTCATTCACCTTTCCAACCGCTCCGTTTCCGCCACCCCCCTCTGCCAATCCCTCCACTGGCTTCCGATTGCGCAACGGATCAAATTCAAAATCCTAACATTGACGTACAAAGCCGTCCACCATACTGCCCCGAACTACATCACTGACCTAATATCCAAGTACCGCCCAGCACGCACACTCCGCTCCTCACAAGACCTCCTTCTCTCTAGTTCCCTGGTCTCCTCCTCCCATGCCCGCCTCCAGGACTTCTCCAGGGTGTCACCCATCCTCTGGAACTCCCTGCCCCAACCCATCAGATTATCACCTACTCTCCTCTCCTTTAGGCGCACCCTGAAAACCCATCTCTTCAGGGAAGCCTACCCTACCCCCTGCTAACTTGACCGACCTCCTCCACTCTTCCTACCACTCCATCCCCCACAGCTATCTCCTCCTGTACCACTATCCCTCCTAGATTGTAAGCTCCAAAGAGCAGGGTCCTCAATCCCCTCATGTTTTGCATTGTATTGGTATTGTTCTGTCACATGTTCTGTCCCCCTTTGTAATGTACAGCGCTGAGTGAACTATTGGCGCTTTATAAATACTGTATAATAATAATAATAATAATATGAAACATAAAAAGGACTATTTGAAATATCTGCAGTAATTAAATAAGATCTGCAGTAACTAAAAATTGGTGTAATTTTATTTGCTTTTTCCCACCAACCTCTTTTCCTCCACCTCTTTTCCCAAAATGTCTACCTCCTAATTTAAAGATATATGCACTAAGATGAAGAGATTTGAAGAATTAGTTGCCTCAGCCAACCAGCAATGGTGGGACAGCTTTTTCCTTCAAACAATATTTCTGTTCTAAAATATTCCTGACTTCTGCACCCAAAAGTTGATCCAACTCTTAATCACCCAAAGAGATAGGAGATTTAGCAACCTCCACAAAAGGATGGGATAACTCATCATCGATTTATCCTTCATGGTATCCCACTTGCCTGTAAATTGGCTTAAAACCTTTAAACAACATACCAAAAGGAAGGAGGATTTCCTCATAAAGACCAAATTGGGAATGTTTAGAAGGGATCTTGATGATTACAATTACAAAAGAGTCTTGAATTGGAAAAAGGAACAACATACTATACCACCAATAATGACCCTATTGTTACCCCATCTATCACCAGGTCCTTATATAACAATATAAATCCTACTAAATCATCAATTATTTCTCTTGGGGACCAATGTACCAACAATAGTAGTGATGTCTCTAATCCTCCTGATACTGTAGAAAGCTCAGACATACCTACCACACAAAGTCCCACTCTACTTGTTCACAACAATGGTCCCCTAGAAGACTCCCCCATTGATGTACCAGTTTGTAACACCCCTAGGAATCCTTTCTGTATACCATCCAGTCAACACATTGACTCGAAAGACATAGTTTATGACACTCTCAGGAACCCTTACTCCATACCATCTAGTCAACACATTGAACACCAGGGCAATTTCTCTTATAATTGTTTAGAATATTGTTCTAACTATTACTCAGGATCCACTCCACCGTTCCAGAATGCTATAGACACCAGCTTGAATAATAATACTGGAACCTGGCGTACAGCCATTCTCTCCTAGGATTTCCCCGTCTTATACCACCTTAGGAACATGTTTACCATTCGAACACACAATTAATTCTGTTACTTTACTCACCACTACCAACATGCCCCAGACCATAGAACAAGCAAACAGTGAACCTTCTTCTTTTTTGTCATAAATCCCCAATACAACCCTAACAAAAGAAAATATGAAGGAGAGGCAGGAGAGGGGGAAAATCCAAACAATCCCTGCCCAGAGAAAATGCAGAGACTATAAAGATTTTTAATTCATGTCTTTGGTTGCAATATCTGGCCCATTTACCCCCTACCAAACATACCACCTTTAGACCTAAGTCTGTTTTCAATCCCACCCATGCTAAGGGCTCATATTTAGACTCCTTTTACCAGGTAATCTATACAGAACTTACCAACATGTGTATGAAAGTAGTATCCAAACCTTGGTTCTTTCTATTCAATCTTAATAATTCAGAACAAAAAGCCTTGGACACCCTTGCCAAAAATACCAACATCATTATTAAGGCAAAGGGGGAGGCATTGTCCTCCAAAATAGGTCAAATTATTTGAAAGAAGCATAGTGCCTGTTATCAGACCCCCGATACCTATACAAAACTTAAAATAGATCCCTTACCATCTTTTAATGACAAATCCAAAAAATTTATATTGAATGCATTACAAGATGGGGTCCTTACTGAAACTGAGGTGGCTTTTTTCCGCAAGGATTTTATAAGGTGCCATATTTATACCATCTGCCCAAAGTGCACAAAGATCTTCATAATCCACCATGGCATCCCATAGTAGCCTCAATGGAGAGCTTCACAACATGCTACTCCCTCTATAATCGATAAGTTTCTTCAGTCATTGGCACAAGTTTTACCAACGTATATCTGTGATGGGACCCACCTCCATGAGCTGTTGTGTCCATTCTTCTGGGAACCATCACATTTGTGGATTCCCTTAGATGTTTGTTCATTGTACATGTCTATATCTCATGAGGTGGGTCTCCAAGCGCTACTTCATATCCTGGCCAGTGACCCTTTTCTTAATACCAAGCAGTCTAATTTCATCCTGGCTGCTACGAAGTTCTGCTTGGAACATAACTACTTTCAATTCGAGGGAGATTTCTTCCTCCAAAGGATGGTCACAGCTATGGGGGCAAATTTTGCCCCAAGCTATGCTAACCTAACAATGGGCCTGTGAGAGACCAGGCACATATGGGATAATAACCCTTAACTTGCACATCTGGTCTTCTATAGCCATTGCATTAATGACATCATCATCTGGGATGGTCTCTCATCTTTGGTTCAAGAATTTGTAACATACTGTAATCCCATTGGTTTCAGACTATCATTTACCCATGTAGTTGATTCCACTTCCCTGTGTTTTCTAGACCTGGAACTCACCCACATAGACTCATCCATAGTGGCTAAAAATTACATGATACCCCTGTCAGGGAATTCCTTTCTTCGTTATACTAGTTGCCACCACCCTAGATAGGTATAAAATTATCTCAAGAATCAGTTCCAAGGTCTCAGATATAACTGATTATCAACAGCAAAGTATCTTGCTGAAAAATAAGTTTTTAGAGAAAGAATACCCTTCTGAACTTACTGAAGAAGCCTACTTATTTTATTTGATAGATCATAGTACTCCATCATATACCATCCATGAGCCTGTAGTTGGGTTCGTCATCTAATATCATGCACTACATCACAAGATGGAGAATGTTTAAAAAAAAAAACACTGGTTCATATTTGCTCAGAATTCCCATTTACAATCCTCCATTCCACAGGTTTCAAAGTTTACCTATAGAAAATCACCCAGTGTCAAAGCTAAAATTGCACCCAGCAAGATTAAACCCTCAAATAAATCACAGATCAGTAGACAGTTTACCTTAATCCCCTTAAAAGGCATGTTTCATTACAAAAATCCCCTGTGCCTTACGTGTGCTCATGTACAACACGGCAAAAAAAAAAATGTTTGTGGGCAATAGTAGGCTTTTTCCAATCAATGTGTTTTTTTAACTGTTCTTCGATACATGTGGTGTACTTCCTCTCCTGTCTGTGCAGATCACTCTACGATTTATGATTTACCCTACGATTAATGACAAAAGATATATTGACATGTTTAAAAAACTAGTAACAGAGGATTTGGATAGGTTACCGATAAAAAAGGTGTATGAAAATAGAGAGATCAGTAAAAGAATTAAAATGTTGGAAAAGAGGATCTGGTTATCTGTCCCACGGATAAAGGGGGGGGGGTGGTATTGTAGTGTTGTCAAAAGAACAGTATAACAATGAGATTAAGAGATTAAGTGACAGTAATACCTACAGCCTACTACAGGGTAACCCCATAAAGCTATACAACAAAAAAATACAGAAAATTATAAAGTATGGAGTGAAGAAAGGGGTTTTAAATAAACAGGAGGAAAAATATTTATTACCATCAGTGGGCAAAACGCTGGTGATATACTGCATCCCGAAAATAGTATAGTGTAAGGGATTTCCGGCCAGAAGAATCACGATCGGGAACGCGCCTGCGCATAGGAATTCCGCAGAAGAATTACCAGTTGTGCGCATGCGCGCAGGAACGTGCGCACACGCACGGCAAAGATTGGCGCCAGACGGGCTATTTAAGGAGTGCCTCTGCTCAGGTTCAGTGCTGACTGGTCTTTAGCTCCCCCCCTGTGTCCTGCTTGTTCCTGCGATTCCTCCGTTACCTACCCGGCTTGTTCCTGACCTGACTTCAATTATGCTCCTGCTACCGGTTCCTGACTTCGGCTCTGCTCCTGACTTTGGCTTTTCCTTCTGATTCTGTACCGCGCTGCCCGACTGTTGATGACCCTGGCTATCCTATGACCCTGCTCCTGTCTCTTGTCCTGGCTACCTACCTTGCTCTGCTGCACGTCTGGCAATCCACAGAACCTGCTCTGTCTGTTATCACGGTGCCTAAATCAGAGGATCATCTGCCCTCCAAGGTCATCATCTGCAAGAGCTGCAAACAACAACCACTGGCACTCTTGTCCCCCTGGTCCCTAGACTCCCTCTGTTCCAACCTCAGCGGGGTCAGGGCTAGTGACACAAGTGAAGCCGACCTCGTCATTTTAGTCTCCCTTCAGGTACGTGACAGTACCAGTCAGCCAATGATGGAGTCTGAAAAGGAGACCTCGCAACTGGGGGACATTTGCCAGTCAGTAGCTACCTTATTTAACTTGATACAAGACTTGCAGAAAAACTTAGAGTATCTGGAGAGTAAACTACTAACCGACTCTAATGTCCTCACAGACATGGATCTCACGGCAGTATTTGATGCAGCCACTCAAACGGAGACCAGTATGATCTTTGGAACTCCTGCCCTACTGGAACCCCGGGTGCCTACGCCTGAGTTTTTTACAGGAGACCGCCGGAAGTTCAGGACTTTACGTAACTCCTGCGAGTTATATTTTTCCCTGCTTCCAAGGACCTTCTCTTCAGCAAATACTAAAGTGGGGTTTATCATCACGCTTCTTAGGAATGAACCTCAGTCCTGGGCATACCACCTCCGTGAATAACATGATCCGGCCCTAACTTCAGTTGACCAATATTTTACAGCAATGGCACAAATCTATGCTGATCCTTTCCTGCGCCAAACCGCTGAATCTATGCTTAGTCAGCTACAGCAAGGCCAAAGACCTGTGGAAGAATATGTCACTGACTTCCGCATCTGGCGTTCTGATACTCAGTGGAACGAGTCTGCTCTCCGCTACCAGTTCCGTCTTGGTCTTTCTGATACCCTGAAGGATGAGCTGGCCCGAGTGGGGGTACCAACCAGATTGGAGAGCCTCATAGACCTGACAATCCACATTGACCATCGGATTTGGGAAAGACAGGATGAAAGGACTAACGGGAAGATTCTGATTTGCTCAGAAATTGGGACCTCCATGCCCTCTATGAATGTTGTTCTGTTGCAGTCACCCACTAATCCAGCTAGGAGAAGCTTTTGGAGACCACAATTGTCCGCAGCAGAATGCCTTCGATGGCAGAAGTCCAACCTCTTGCCAGGGAGTGAGGAGTCAGACACACAAGGAGGTGCAATTAAAGGTAGGTTTATTAATATAAAATAAAGACAAGAGTTTATGCAAGTCCAACAGCGGAAATCGTAGCCAAAGCCGGGGTCAAGAGCCAGGAAGAATCGTCGCCAGAGCCGGGATCAGGAGCCAGGAAGAATCGTCGCCAGAGCTGGGATCAGGAGCCAGGAAGAATGGTTGCCAGAGCTGGGGTCAGAAGCCGGCAGGAGTCTTAGCCAAAGCCGAGTCGGTATCCAGGAAAACAATGAGTAGCTAAACAGGAGCTTGCTGTCATGCAACAGACAGGACACGAATGCAATGGACAGCCACAAACAGCAGACTTATATGTGATAAGCCGCCACCTCCTGGGGGAGGAGCCTCAGAGGGCTGAAAGCATAAAGGATCCCACAATGCTTTGCAGACACCTAAGATGGATGCGAGCACATGGAGCAGCACAAGGTCTGAGGAAAGGTAGGACCTTGACACCTCTGCCTCTACTGTGGTGATGCAGGTCATTATGTGGTGACATGCCTGATAAAACCTCATAAATCCTCTCCCAACTGTTTTTATATGATGCACCCCCAAGGAACAAGCCGAACGCATCTATCATTTCATCTTCAACTACAACTGGCCGAAAGGACAATCACGGTCCCGGCCATCATAGACTCGGGTGCTTGTAGTTGTTTTATGGATGCTCACTTCACTACCCAGAATAAGATTCCACTCCGTACCAAGGCACAAAAACGTGCAGTTCATCTGGCAGATGGATCCAATATCAGTTCTGGCCCTGTAACACAAGAAACCATGCCAATATTCTGCCTCTCCCCTTCAGGACACCAGGAATTTCTATTTCTGGATATCATCACCTCCCCGATTTTCCCAGTTATTCTTGGCATGCCTTGGCTAAGATCACACAACCCAACCATCAAATGGTTGTCTGGAGAGATCTTCTTCCCTTTGGAGTATTGT
Organism: Staurois parvus; assembly: GCF_062004578.1. Lineage (NCBI taxonomy): Eukaryota > Metazoa > Chordata > Amphibia > Anura > Ranidae > Staurois > Staurois parvus. Next base: position 4,136,298 of record NW_028318210.1, on the reverse strand, counting down.
CTGAATCACTGTACTCCTAAAGAAACAAGTATAGCAACTCCTCTTCTCAGTATTCACTCTGATCCCAAGACCATGAAACTCGTTCCTGTGGTGTATCATGAGTATCTGGACATGTTCAATAAAAAGAGTGCCAATACCCTTCCTCCTCATCGCTCCTATGACTGCCCGATTGAGCTCCTGCCCGGCGCTGAAATTCCTTTTGGTCGAATTTACCCCTTATCCGAAGTCGAATTAGAGGTCCTCCGGGGGTATATTGATGAAAGTGTGGAAAAAGGGTCTATTCGACCTTCTACATCACCCGCAGGAGCTGGCATCTTCTTTGTTGAGAAGAAGGATCACACTCTTAGACCTTGTGTAGACTACCGTGACCTAAACAAGATAACGGTCAAGAATCGTTATCCCCTTCCTCTAATCCCCAAATTATTTCCAAGGCTGCGAGAAGCATGTTTCTTCTCAAAATTAGATCTGAGAGGCGCTTACAATCTAGTGAGAATTCGTGAAGGTGACGAATGAAAGACGGCATTTCGAACCTGATTTGGGCATTTTGAATATATCTGGTAATGCCTTTTGGTCTCTGTAATGCCCCAGCAACTTTCCAACACCTAGTAAATGATATATTTCGGGACTATCTGGATCTATTCCTAATCGTTTATCTGGATGACATCCTGGTTTTCTCCAGTTCCATAGAAAGTCATCGGGATCACGTAAAGAAGACCCTGGATAGACTACGCCAGCATCGCTTTTACGCAAAAGCCAAGAAATGCGAATTCGAGAAACAATCTACCCAGTTCCTTGGGCTTGTGATCACTTCTGAGGGCATCTCTATGGATCCCCAAAAGGTGTCCTCCATCTTAGAATGGCCCATTCCAGGAGACAGGAAAGCAGTGCAGCGCTTTATAGGGTTCACAAATTTCTATAGGAAATTTATCACAAAACGTCTCTGGAATCATTGCACCTGTAACACAGCTCACCAGGCAGCATATTCCCTTCAAGTGGACTCCTGAAGCCCAAGCATCCTTTGAGCAATTAAAGACCCTGTTCACCTCCGCACCTATCCTAAAGCATCCAGACCCTGCTCTAGCCTTTGTCCTTGAAGTGGACACTTCGGAGAATGCTGTAGGAGCCATATTGTCACAAAGACAGGGACTCAAATCTCTTCTGCACTATGTTGCATTTTTCTCCAGGAAATTAAATGTCTCTGAAAGAAATTATGATACGGGAGACAGAGAGTTACTAGCCATCAAGGCAGCATTGGAAGAATGGCGCTACTTACTGGAGGGAGCATCCCACCCTATACTCATCTTCACAGATCATAAAAACTTGGAGTACCTAAAAACGGCAAAACGCCTCAGGCCACGACAAGCAATATGGGCACTATTTTTCTCCCGCTTTGTTTTCCATCTGACGTACCGTCCTGGATCAAAAAATGGCAAACCTGACGCACTCTCCCATATGTTTCCCGACCCAATTTTGCAATCTGAACCTGACACGATTTTGCCAGCCAAGAATTTCTTATTTCTCCAGACAGACCTCGTAACACAAATAAGAGAAGTAGTGGATAATCAGCCACCTCCCATAGATATGCATCTGCAGCTAAAGGACGGTCTGTACTTCCACAAGGAACAAATTTTTGTGTCCGAAGAACTCAGGACCATTATTCTCAAGAGATGTCACGACCATCCCTTAGCAGGTCACTTCGGAATTCATAAGACTTCAGATCTGGTCTCTCGTTCTTTCTGGTGGCCAAATGCAATAAAGGATTGTCAGCAGTATGTGAGATCTTGTACAGTCTGCCTTAGGAACAAGTCTGACAAAGCCAAGACTTGGGACCTGTTGGAATCTTTGCCCGTACCAGAAAAACTTTGCAGTATGATCTCCATGGACTTTATTGTTGAACTTCCCCCATCAGAGGGATTCACCACTATTTTTGTAGTGATTGATCGCCTGTCAAAGATGGCTCACTTCATTCCCTTGAAAGGGACTCCTTCTGCCACGGAAACTGCCTCTGCTTTTATCAAGGAGATTGTAAGACTACACGGTGTTCCCCTTAATATTGTGTCTGACCGAGGAGTGCAATTCACATCCAAATTTTGGAAAGCTCTGTGTGAGGCATTAGAGTTATGCTTTTCTTCTGCTTATCACCCACAAACGAATGGACAAACGGAAAGAACGAACTAAACTCTGGAGCAATACCTCCGATGCTTCTCCTCATATTCACAGGATGACTGGGTATCTCTCCTTCCATTAGCGGAGTTTGCGTACAATAATTCCATTCATTCCGCCACCAAGCAATCTCACTTTTACTCTAACTACGGATATCATCCTTCCTTTCTTCCGGAAATACCAGTGGAAGCCGCTGTCCCGGCAGTACAAGAAAGAATGGAGTTCCTCAGGAGGAATGGCGAAGTATTGCAGAAGACGATTTCTGAAGCTCAGGCGACAACAAAAAATTTCTCGACAGAAGGAGAAGGAGCAACTTAAAACCGAAACAAGGGGATAAAGTCTGGTTGTCCACGGCTAATCTAAAATTAAGTTGTCCATCAAGAAAGCTTGGTCCAAGATACCTGGGACCATTTACTATCAAGAGAAAGGTGAACCCTGTGGCTTTTGAATTGGAACTACCTGCTAACATGAAAATTCACCCGGTATTCCATTGCTCCTTGTTAAAACCACATATCCCAAGTGGGTTTCCCAACTGAGATTCGGAGGCGACTGCTCCACTCCTGGTTGAAGGAAATGAAGAGTACGAGGTTGAGGCTATCTTGAATTGCAGGAAGAGGGGCGGACAGACCCAGTTCCTCATCAAATGGAAATGTTATGGACCAGAGGATAACTCCTGGGAACCATCCACTAATGTCCATGCCCCACGGATAGTTCAAGCCTATCTCCGTCTTCACCCTGAGAAATGAGCCCTAGTGGGCATCCGGAGGCTGCCCCTAAGGGGGGGGCAATGTAAGGGATTTCCGGCCAGAAGAATCGTGATCGGGAACGCGCATGCGCATAGGAATTCCCGCAGAAGAATTGCCGGTTGTGCGCATGCGCGTAGGAACGCGCGATCGCGAACACGCATGCGCACAGCGAAGATTGGCGCCAGACGGGCTATTTAAGGAGTGCCTCTGCTCAGGTTCAGTGCTGACTGGTCTTCAGCTCCCCCCCGTGTCATGCTTGTTCCTGCGATTCCTTCGTTAACTACCCGGCTTGTTCCTGACCCGACTTCGATTACTCTCCTGCTACCGGTTCCTGACTTCGTCTCTGCTCCTGACTTTGGCTTTTCCTTCTGATTCTGTACTGCGCTGCCCGACTGTTGATGACCCTGGCTATCCTATGACCCTGCTCCTGTCTCTTGTCCTGGCTACCTACCTTGCTCTGCTGCACATCTGGCAATCCACAGAACCTGCTCTGTCTGTTATCACGGTGCCTAAATCAGAGGATCATCTGCCTTCCAAGGTTATCATCTGCAAGAGCTGCAAACAACAACCACTGGCACTCTTGTCCCCCTGGTCCCTAGACTCCCTCTGTTCCAACTTCAGCGGGGTCAGGGCTAGTGACACAAGTGAGGCCGACCTCTTCATTTCAGTCTCCCATCAGGTACGTGACATATACATTCTATCACTTCTAGGTTGGGGTAATACATAGATTATTTTTTACAGCGTTTAGTGCAAAACACCATAGCATATTTAAGGGATACTAAACATTTGTTACAATTATTTCAATCCATGGAAGTAAATGAACAGACTATACTGTTGACAGCGCAAAATTAGCGCCCAGTATAGCAAATCTTTATATGGCTAAATGGGAAGAATTTGTATTCTCGTATATGAAACCGGAGATTAGGCTATATAAAAGACTCATAGATGGTTTAATTATAATATGGGATGGTACACAGAATGATTTGGATGAATATATACATTTTTTGAACAATAGTAAGAATAATATCCAGTTTATGTGGGAAAGTAGTAGACAGAATATACATTTTCTGGACATAAAGGTATCAAGGGAGGACAGGAAGATCTTTACTAAAACATTTTTCAAAGATACAGATATGAACTCGTATATCCCAAGTAGTAGCTGTCACTATAAACCATGGTTAGTAAATGTCCCGAAGGGTCAATTTATGAGGATAAGAAGAAACTGCACCAGTAGTGAAAATTTTGAGATTCAGGCCAATAAAGTATTAAATATGTTCATACAGAAGGGATATGATAGGAAAGAACTAGTACAGGATAGACAGGTTGTTAGGAACATGGATACGGCAACACATATTAGGGATGAAGTCAAGGGGAATATGGGATTAACAGTAGTGTTGATTTATAATGCACAGTATAAACAAGTAGAGCAAATTATAAAGAAGCAATGGCAAATTTTATTACATGATAAACATCTAAAATAGCATATTTCATCTAAATCCAGATTTGTATACAAAAAAGCTCCTACATTACGGAATAAATTGGTACAAAATGTGCTAAGTCCACTGAAAGAAAGGAACTTTATATTTTTTTCAGGTAAAGGTTTCTCTGCCTGTGGAAATTGTTATAGTTGTTTTAGAACACACAATAGAAGAAGATGGAAATCCTTTATTAACTCTTTGACAGGAAAGAATTATATTATTAATGATTTCATATCGTGTCATACTAAAGGACTAGTCTATGCGTTGACATGCCCCTGTGGATTTATTTATGTAGGGAGAATGAAAAGGGCGTTAAAAGATCGCATTAAGGAACATGTCTATAACGTCAGTATAGGTTTTAAAAAACAGTATTTGATCACTTTAGAATTAAACATAATAAAAACGTTAAAGATTTACAGTTTTGGGGAATAGAAAAATATAAAAGGCATTTGAGGGGAGATAATAGGGTTAGGGAACTTAGCAAACAAGAGTCCTGGTGGATATATGAATTAGGATACCTTGTACCTAAAGGTTTGAATGTAGATTTTGACATTTTTAAATTTGATTTAGTAATATATTGTTTTACAGCATTTTAAGAAGATCTTAATATCTGTATCCTTATAGTCTGGATGGATTAGTGTTGCATTATGCATTAAGGTATTAATTGCTATAGAATAGTGGTATTTGGGGAATTATCAGCATTATAATATTATAATATTAAAGTGATCTATGGGATTATGGTAACTGTGGTTTAGCTGATCCTGGAACGCTTACTCCGGAAAAATGGCTCTGGGTAATAGACTATATAAGACCAGAGTAGAGTAACGCAGCGACACATCCCCCTGAGGAAGCCATGTGATCTTTTGGCATAACGCGTAGGGGAGAGGCTAGCTGATGTCACAACGCAACGTGAGATCAGAGTAAGGGTAATGGAAGAAGTGTATTGCTGTTATGCTGTATATATATCTGGTGCGATCTAGCACCAAAAACATGTGAGTGACAATTTTTATTTTATTTTAAGAAAGTGTTTAAATGATAAAGCACTATTTCTGCCTATTCCATTTTTTTTAAAGGATCGTTGGGAAGAGGAGGAGGAGAAGGAGATACAAGATCTAAAGCCTGCTCTGGGAGAAGGAGGGCCAACAGGGAAATCCTCATTATATTTAGTCCCATATAGAGGACACAAGCGTGGTGTGACCAAAGCATTGTATAATGTGAGGTCAAAAAGCTCCAGGTGAGAGAACAATTTGGGTGTTGGTGGAGGAACACTGTTTTATGCCTAATGAAGATCAAGTGGTGAAAGAGTAAAGCAACATCAAGATATATGGGACATTATATATTCATTACTGTGCACGTGATTCTTTTGTCAATTTGTGTATATTTAGGAATTTTTAGGTCTGATTATCAGAACTGTAAGAGGTGTTTATTAATAGGAAGGTGCTGCACTAATTCCCTTGTTTTAGTTTTCCATTCGTCATCCTCTTTATTCCTCACGAGATTGTGTGCTGCTCTCAAATAGAACTTAGTGAAGACCATTACTGCCTTGAGGCAATCAAATAATTCTGTTACCAATGAGATTGAATAAGCATTTTTAATAGTAATGTGATTGAGACCCCTATAATCGATACAGGGTCTCAGTTAACCAGTCTTATTTTTCACACAAAAAAACCCAGCACCGGCAGGAGAAAGGGAATTGTGGATGAACCCCTGAGATAGTGAATCCGCAACATACTCCTCCATAGCCTTATCATCCAAAACAGACAGAGGGTAAGCCCGGCCACAAGGAGGAATGACACCGGGTTGAAAATCAATTGTGCAGTCATAAGGCCGTTGTGGCTACAAAATACCAGCCTGACCTTTGTCAAAGACATCAAAGAATTCCCGGTACTTCTCTGGCAAAGAAGAGACTGAAGATGTGTACATGACCCTATTCACTTTCAGAAAACAAGTATTAGTGCATTGTGGCAACCATGACAGAACCTCGGCTCTAAGTCAATCAAATGAAGGATTGTGCTTCTGTAACCAAGGATAACCAATGACAACTGGGTAATGAGGTGAGGAAATTACTTGGAATTGGATTATCTCATTGTGAAGAGCCTCTACAGCCATGGTCAACGGAACGGTTTCATGAGTCACATGGGCACGCTGTAGAGGTCTCCAATCAATAGCCTTAATGACAAATGGGGATGCACGAGGCTGCAGCGGTATTGAGTGCTTCAACATGATGGCACTATCTATGAACAAGCCTGCAGCCCCAGAATCGATTAGTGCCTGAGTGTTGATCGAAAACTCAGACCAGGAAAGGGTAACTGGAACTAGAGGCTTATCTGTAAGGATAGCTGGGGACGCAAAGACGCCATCTACGGTCTGTCCCCTACAAGACCTCAGGTGCCGGCATTCCTGGACAAGTTGGGCAAGACTTCAATAAGTGACTTGCTTGGCCACAGTAAAGGCACAATCTCTCCCTTCTCCTAAAGGACGATATTCGGCAGAGAGATGTGTGAAGCCCAGCTGCATGGGCTCTACTTCAATGAAAGACTCAGGCCCTGGAGCCATGGTAGGTGAGGGAGGCATGGGTGGGAATGCAAAGCTCAGGCCCAAACATACAGGAGGCTTCCGCAAGCGCTCCTTAAAGGAAGGCCTCTTTTGGAGTCTGGTATCAATGAGAATGGAAAACGTAATCAACTTCTCAAGATTCTTGGGTATATCTTGAGCTGCAATCTCATCTTTAATGTTATCAGAGAGACCATGGGAAAAAGTAGCCATGAGAGCCTTATTGTTCCAATAATGAGGCTCTTGTGTCTGCTTTTTCCCAGGAAAAAGGTGGAGCGGGCAGGAAAATCAAATACACTGTTAAAGGAGGAAACAAACTCTGGGTAATTCTGGACAATGGGTTTTTGTGTCTCACATAGAGGGTTTTCCCAAGCCATGGCTTTGTCAGAAAACAAAGAAATAATGAAGCCTACTTTTCTTCTATCCATAGGGAACTCCTGGGGCAGCATCCCAAAATATATTCCAACCTGGTTGAGAAACCCTCTGCAGTGAGCTGGACCCAAACCTCTGGGGAAGTGGAGCAGAACCAGTCATACCTCTTACAGTGGTAGTATAAGAGGTGGCTACCTGAAGATAAGAGCACCAGCAGGGATGGCTTGCAACATTGGTTGTACGAGAGCAGCCAGGGTAGGAGGATCCAGATGAGCTGTTCGGATTAGGAGTATTTGGAATGCTATTGCAAACTGATACAAGCAGTGGTCCTGCTCATCCAATCTGGAAAAAATATTGCGACTAGGTCTCCAGAAGTGCGTCATTCCGGGGCCCGACGTGACATCAATGTGTTTGGTGCTTTCACACGTGCGCAGTTGAGATGAACGCCGGGGACCACACAATGGGCGCCATTTTTCTCTCCAGCGGACATGATCTGCACATGGGAGGGTTGTAGTCTGAACAACAAAGCAAAGTTCTTAATATTCAACTTGAACGCTACTACATTACTATGCAGTTTATGGTGAGTTATAAAAAATGTGAGCAACTATTTTTATATTTATTTTAAAAATAACTTTTTAATTATGTAGCTCATATATTTAGCATACTTTATTGCTGTTATTAACAATATAATATCAATTATGGGGAAACATGGAATTTATCTAGGTATCCCCTCTAATCTATGTGTCTACTAAAAGGATACATATTACCATGGTCTTCATAGTTTTTAGCTTTACAAACTCACATACACTTGATGTCTTGTTGTATTTTTAAGATATTGTTATACACAGCATTTTATATATACAGTATATACAGTGTAAGGGACCGCCCGGCGGTACCACTAGCACTCCACTGAATAGGCGTCCCCAGCGCACGGAATCTAAGTCCCAGGGTGCTTGTTCACCAGGGCCCCTGATGGTGGGGATGGACTTGGAGCTCCCTGAGACCAGGTCGTGACTACTGGGTGTGCCCGTCAGTGGTAGTAGTATGCGCAAGGGGCTCCCACGGGGAAGAGTCTGATGTGAGGAGGTCGGAAGACCCCACTGCAAGGGATGGATGGATGAGCAAGGTCAGACCGGCCGGGTCGGTAACAGAGAGGACGGGAAGGTACAAGGCAGCGGGCATAGAATGGTCGGGTCACACGCCAGGTCAGCAACAGAAGGTCAAATCCAATAGGGGGCATCCAGGAGAGAGGTCAGGCAAAGCAAGGGTCAGAGCAGGAGAAAGCAGCAAGGTCAGGTTCAATCCGGGTCAAAACTTACAAGGGGTACAGGATCACAGGTTCACAGGATGCAGGGAAGACCAGAAGGCACTGAATGACAGCTCAGGGCCATTTAAATATCCCGCCCTGCGCTGCCATTGGTGCCCAGCGGGCGGCCGCGGCTTCTACTGCGCATGCGCGAACTCGAACGCCGCGGCCGGCCCGGACCTAGTGCCCGTGTCCCTGCACAGGGCGGTGCACTGCGCCTGCGCCGGGACCATCGCGGCAGGGATCGAGGAGATCCCTGACATTGCCCCCCCCCTACGGGCAGCCTCCGGATGCCCACCCGATCTCTCCACCACGGGTGATCGCGAAAAAACCTCCGGACAAGTCTGGGTGCATGGACATTATGGGCTGGTTCCCAGGAATTGTCCTCAGGGCCATAGCCCTTCCATTTGATAAGAAATTGGGTCTGGCCTCCCCTCCTTCGACACTTCAGGATTGTTTCAACCTCAAACTCTTCTTCTCCCTCGACCGTTACCGCTTCCGGGGGTCTAGATTCCCGGTCAGGGAAGGCATCTGGGACCACTGGCTTCAGCAGGGACACATGGAAGACCGGGTGGATCTTGAGCGTGGCAGGGAGGACGAGTTCGTAGGCTACTTCGTTAACCATCCGTTTAATGCAGAAGGGGCCTATAAATTTGGGTCCCAATTTCTTTGACGGGCAAAGCATCTTTAAATTGGACGTCGCCAGCCAAACCTTCTCTCCAGGCCGCAATACCAGATCTCCTCTCCGTTTCCTGTTGAATGCTTTCCTGTAGTTCTCCTGGGCCCGACTGATGGCCTCTTGAAGCTTCTTATTGTTCGCAGCGAAGAACGCTACCACATCTTGTGTTGCTGGTACTGGGCATTCCGAAACCAAATCCGGGAGGAAGACTGGGTGAAAGCCATAGTTGGCAAAGAACGGGGACTGCCCTGTTGCTGAGTGGCGGGCGTTGTTATACGCAAATTCCGCTAGAGGTAGAAGTGGCAGCCAGTCATCTTGAGTAAACGAAGTATAGCATCTTAAGTATTGCTCTAAGGTCTGATTGGTCCTTTCGGTTTGACCGTTAGTTTGAGGGTGGAACGCAGAGGAGAGAGATAATTTGATGTCCAGGGCTTTACACAGTGCTCTCCAGAATCTGGACGTGAACTGGACCCCTCGGTCCGAGACAATGTCTTCGGGGACCCCATGCAACCTGACTACCTCACGAATGAAGACTCGCGCGGTCTCGGCCGCCGAGGGGGTTTTCTTCAATGGGATGAAGTGGGCCATCTTGGACAAGCGGTCCACGACCACCAGGATTGCCGTGTGGTCTTGGGATGGCGGAAGCTCGACTATAAAGTCTAATGAGATCTTTTGCCAAGGTCGTTCAGGAATAGGTAAGGGTCGCAGCAGACCCCAAACCTTGTTTCTTGATGGCTTGTTCTTCTGGCAGGTGACACAGGACCTTACATAGCCCTTACAATCCTTAGCCATGTCTGGCCACCAGAATGAGCGTCGGAGAAGTTCCAGGGTCTTTTCTGGGCCAAAGTGCCCCGCCATCGGGTGGTCGTGGCAATGCCCCAAGACCAGGGTTCGGGCTTCTTCCGGCACCACAATTCGATCTTCCCTCCATAGGAGTCCCCCCTTGTTCTGGAGCGGCCCTCCGCCTGGGGTAGAGGAGTTTGTGGATGCCTCCATTAGCCTGGAACGAAGGTCCGACTGAAGGACCAAGAAGTTACCCGAGGACAGGATGGTGTCGGGTACTGGGATCTCCTTGGCGTCTTCGTACATCCGTGATAACGCATCCGGCTTAGTGTTCTTTGATCCTGGCCGGTACATAATGTGGAAGTTGAATCTTGAAAAGAATAGTGCCCATCTCGCCTGTCGCGGGCGTAGACGCTTGGCGGTTCTCAGATACTCTAAGTTCTTGTGGTCAGTAAATATTAAGATGGGGTGCACCGCACCTTCCAGCAGGTACCTCCATTCCTCTAACGCCGTTTTGATCGCTAGTAGCTCTCGATCACCGATATCATAGTTCCTCTCTGCTGGGGTAAGCTTCCGTGAGAAGAACGCTACAGGGTGGAGCAGTTCCTTGGTGCCTTTTCGTTGGGAGAGGATGGAGCCTACCGCATTCTCCGATGCATCTACCTCCAAGATATAGGGCAGGGCGGCGTCTGGGTGACCCAAAATGGGTGCCGAAGTGAACAGCTTCTTCAAGGCTTCGAAAGCTCCCTGCGCTTCTGGTGTCCATCTGAATCGGGTTCCCAGCTTGGTTAGCTGAGTAATGGGGGAGACCAGACCCGAGAAGTTCTTGATGAACTTCCGGTAAAAATTTGCAAAGCCGATGAATCGTTGGACGCCTTTCCTGTCTGTGGGTTCAGGCCAATCCAGTATTGCAGCGACCTTCTGGGGATCCATCGCGACCCCCGCGGTGGAGATAATCAGGCCCAAGAAGGCAATGCTGGATTGTTCAAAACAACATTTCTCTGCCTTGGCGTACAACTCATGCTGCCGCAACCGCCCCAATACTTTTGCTACATGTATTCTGTGTTCCCCCAAAGACGGGGAGAAAATCAGAATGTCGTCTAAATAAACGATCACAAAAACATCCAGAAAGTCCCTAAAAATATCATTCACAAAGTGTTGAAAAGTGGCCGGAGCATTGCACAACCCGAACGGCATGACCAGATATTCAAAATGACCGAAGCGGGTGCGGAAAGCCGTCTTCCACTCGTCCCCCTCCCTTATGCGAATCAAGTTGTACGCCCCCCTCAGATCCAACTTGGTAAAAACCACTGCTGACTTTAAACTTTGGAACAGCTCTGGTACTAACGGTAGTGGGTAACGGTTTTTTATCGTGACCCTGTTCAATTCCCTGTAATCGATACACGGCCTTAAGGTTTTGTCTTTCTTTTCAACAAAGAAGATTCCCGCCCCCGCCGGTGAAGTGGAGTGGCGGATGAACCCCTTCTGGAGGCTATCCTCGATATATTCCTTTAGGGCCCCCAATTCGGGCTCTGAAAGGGGGAAGATTCGCCCAAAAGGAATTTCTGAGCCGGGTAACAGGTCAATGGGACAGTCATAAGGGCGGTGGGGGGGGTAGAGAATCGGCTCCCCGTTTGCTGAACACATCTAGAAACCCATGGTAGACTGCAGGGATTACTTGTTTTAATTCAGCTTCCCCCTCAGAGCACAGGAGGATTTGGGGGGCCCCCGGGCCCGAAGTGCGGCAGTATACCCGACAGTATGGGGAAGGGAACGTGATTACTCCGGTCTCCCAGTCAATCTGGGGGTTATGGGCCCGTAACCATGGGAGCCCCAGAATGACTGGGAAGAGGGGTGAAGCTATAGCATCCAGGTGGAGGAGTTCCTGGTGCTGGCCGGCAATGACAGTGGTGATGGAGGGGGTTTCCTGGTTCACTACCCCCGATTTTATTCGGGAACCGTCGGCCAAATAAATATTGAACCCCTTCTGTTTCAATAGGAGAGGAATACCCTGCTGGTGAGCAAAATTAATATCCAAGAAGCAGCTGCATGCCCCAGAGTCAATTATGGCCGATACTTCCACGGTCCTTTCTGGAAGCTGAAAGGAAAGGGGTACCACTAAGTATTGGGATGGACCAACATTGCCAATGGATAAGGAAGAAGAGGTGCACTTACTCAGTTTCTGCGGGCAGGAACGTGCCATATGACCAGCTTCGCCACAATAGAGGCACAGGTTCTGGGATCGTCTGCGCAGATGTTCCTCTGGGGATAGTTTAGGCCGTGCCAGGCCGAGTTGCATGGGTTCGGGGTTATCTCCAGGTGGCCGGTTTTGGATGATTGGCCTAGGTGTTTGACTGGGACCTTGAAATGATCCCCAGGGGTTTCCATGACCCTGGCCGGACCTCTCAAACCTGCGTTCCCGCAGTCTACGGTCAATTTTAATGGTCAGTGCTATTAAGTCCTCTAAAGTCTCAGGTACCCCCACCCGGGCGAGCTCATCTTTCAGGCCTTCTGATAGGCCTATACGGAACTGATGCAGGAGTGCGGACTCGTTCCAGCGAGTATCCCCCATCCACCGCCTAAACTCAGATGCGTACTCCTCCGCCGCTCGGCGGCCTTGCCGGAGCGTGTACAGAGTAGCTTCAGCAGAAGCTGCCCGCTGCGGGTCATCATAAAGGATGGCCATTGCATCAAAAAAACTGACAACCGAACTGAGGTGAGGGTCATTTTTTCCCCGTAATCGATGGGCCCAGTCTTGGGGTTCACCCTGCAGGAGGGAGATGACGAACCCCACCTTCACGGATTCAGTCACGAAGGTTCGGGGTTGTAGCTCAAAATAGAGGAGGCAGGACTCGCGGAATGATATGAAGCGTGTGCGGTCCCCGTGGAAACGTTCCGGTAAGGGTACTCGGGGGTCGGCCGCCGGGAGTGGTGCGGATGCCCCAGACACCAGCACAGGGGCTGCTACGGCTGGAGGTGCGGGGACCACGGCCTGTGGGACGGGAACGGATATAGTGCAGGTCTGGAATTGGGTTTCAATCTGCTGACATCTATCCTGCAGGGCCGATACGGCCTGTGTCAAATTAGACAGGTGCCTGCAGATCTCCTCAAGTGGCGAGGGACCTCCTCTAGACTCAGTCATGGCCTTCTGGTACTGTAAGGGACCGCCCGGCGGTACCACTAGCACTCCACTGAATAGGCGTCCCCAGCGCACGGAATCTAAGTCCCAGGGTGCTTGTTCACCAGGGCCCCTGATGGTGGGGATGGACTTGGAGCTCCCTGAGACCAGGTCGTGACTACTGGGTGCGCCCGTCAGTGGTAGTAGTATGCGCAAGGGGCTCCCACGGGGAAGAGTCTGATGTGAGGAGGTCGGAAGACCCCACTGCAAGGGATGGATGGATGGATGAGCAAGGTCAGACCGGCCGGGTCGGTAAAAGAGTGGACGGCAAGGTACAAGGCAGCGGGCATAGAATGGTCGGGTCACACGCCAGGTCAGCAACAGAAGCTCAAATCCAATAGGGGGCATCCAGGAGAGAGGTCAGGCAAAGCAAGGGTCAGAGCAGGAGAAAGCAGCAAGGTCAGGTTCAATCCGGGTCAAAACTTACAAGGGGTACAGGATCACAGGTTCACAGGATGCAGGGAAGACCAGAAGGCACTGAATGACAGCTCAGGGCCATTTAAATATCCCGCCCTGCGCTGCCATTGGTGCCCAGCGGGCGGCCGCGGCTTCTACTGCGCATGTGCGAACTCGAACGCCGCGGCCGGCCCGGACCTAGTGCCCGTGTCCCTGCACAGGGCGGTGCACTGCGCCTGCGCCGGGACCATCGCGGCAGGGATCGAGGAGATCCCTGACATACAGTGTATATATATATATATATATATATATATATATATATATATTCTGTTATGACAGTGTTTGTGATGTGGCACCTGTGGTCCTTTACACGTCAAATGATGGCCTTAGTTATGGGGGAAACTAGCCTTCAAAACACAGTGAAGCATCTTCTTTTGACTATTTTTGGTGTCTATGTAAGTCATGTATCCTATATGGTTAGTTTACCATTACTTAATTAAAAAGACATGCTTTTATAATTGATTGTTGACAATAATCATTGTTATAGAGTGTATCCTTTCCCTAAGGAAGAAACTATGCTAATGTATTTGAAACACGTTGGATCCCAGGCTGAATATATCTGCAGTCAAACTTTGAGGTTGCAAGATGGAAATCAGCTTTGGGGGATACCACTGGATATATATTACAATAACCACAATTTTGTGAAGTGAATGACTTGTCAAAAATTGTTGTATTTTATATTAACTAATATGTTTTGGTTACCCAATATGTATTAATTTGTCAGCTAAAAGAAATTTGATCAAATAAAATGTTGATCCTTTAAAAAATTGGTTTCTTTGTATATACTCCAAGGTTGCCTTAAAAATCCTGTAAAATGTAAGGTGTAACTTTCTCTATATGGAAATAGGGATGATGGCAACTGCACCCTAAGCTACACTGAATTACTTTTTGACCGAGTTGTACACAGAAACACAGGTAGGAACACACTGGAGATCATAGACCATGCAAGGGAAGGGAGGAAAAGAGCTAAACTGCTAAAATCGCAAAAAGGGCTGACTGTAGGCTGTACTAATGAGGCAGGTGATGGAATCAAGGTGAGTCACTGTGGAGACAACTAGTGGCTGGTAATTAACTGACAGCTGAGCAGCTTCTGAGCACTGAAAGAAAAATGTTGTTTGTTAAGTAGCAGGAGCCCAGCCCTGACACTTGTGTCCCTCAATAAACTGCTACTCTCTATTGTCTGTAATTGTAAGTGGTTTTGCTTTTGCTGTCATAGAGTTATATATGTACATAACTTTCTGTCTCTGCTAGCTGTGTCATCATAAACTACAAACTTGAGGATTTTGATATCTTTATAAAGGGGAAATTCCAGGAAGCAGACTGAGAGAGAACTGAGCCACATGGCCTGTCCATGGAGTTGCTGCTGTTGTATATTCACTCAGACCAGAAGAGACTATTATGCAAGTATTCTTATGACCCAATAGTTTAACTGCTACTGAGTGCATATCTAAATCCATGTGGCTGAGTGTCTCTGCTCTGTCTTTGTCATTATTTCACATGCACAGTGCCAGATAGCTACGTCTGTATATAGTGTTCACCTTGCTGCGTTTTAGCAAGTGAACCTGTTTATTGCAATAGAGTTTGAATACCGCTCTTGTTATTTTAGAAACTACTGGGGGAGGACTAAGGCACAAAGTAGATAGGCTGATTCTTATTTCAGTGCTATACCACATTTCCTGCCAGTAAGAAATCCCATTCCAGGCTGGTCAGACAAGACCTGGAGGATAACTTGTGACCATCGATCTTGCCTTCAGGTCTCCATCACAAAGACAGACACCAAACCATCCTCAGGGGCCCTGCAAATGGACTTTGTGTCAATATTCATCTAGGGTATCTCTCCTAATAACGGTATACAGCAGGTAAAATAAGTATTGAACATGCCACCATTTTTTTATGTAAATATATTTGTAGAGGTGCTATTGACTTAAAACTTTCACAACATGTCCGTAACAACCCATGCAATCCAAACATACAAAGAAACCAAAACAAATACATTCAGAAATTAAGTTATGTGTAATAAAATGGAATGACACAGGGAAAAAGTATTGAACACATGAAGAAAGTGAGGTGCAAAAAGGCACGGAAAGCCAAGACACCAGCTGAAATAAGTAATTAGAAAGCAATCCTGCCCCTTGTCAGTGCAAATTAATATCAGCTGGTTCAGTCTCAACGGATGGCCTATAAAAAGATGTCTCATTTCAAAGGTGTCACACAAGAAATATATGATGGTTAAAAGCAAAGAGCTCTCTCAAGATCTTTGCAACCTTATTGTTGCAAAACATATTGGGGGCATTAGTTACAGAAGGATTTCTTAATTTGTGAATTTTTCAGTGAGCACTGTTGGAGCCATAATCCAGAAATGGAAAGAACATAATTTCACCATAAACTGGCCACAACCAGGTGCTCCTCACAAGATTTATGACAGAGGAGTGAAAAGAAATATTAGAAGAGTTGTCCAAGAGCCAAGGACCACTTTTGGAGGGGTTCAGAAAGATCAGGAATTAGCAGGTACAATTGTTTCAAAGAAAACAGTAAATGATCGTCATGGCCTTTATGCACGCTCACCACGCAAGACTCCAATGCTGAAGAAAAAGCATATTGAAGCTTGTTTAAAGTTTGCTGCACAACATTTAGACAAGCCTGTGAAATACTGGGAGAATATAGTCTGGTCAGATGAGACCAAAATTGAACTCTCTGGATACAATCATGCACATCATGGTTGGAGGTCAAATGGCACTGCACATCACTCCAAAAACACCATGCCAACCGTGAAGTTTAGAGGTGGGAACATCACGGCGTGGGGCTGTTTTCAGCATACGGTACTGGCAAACTTAGTGTTATTGAAGGAACGATAAATGTAAGAATGTACCAAGACATTCTTGATAAAAATCTGCTGCCATCTACCAGGATGATGAAGTTGAAACGAGGGTGGACATTTCAGCAAGACAATGATCCCAAACACAAACCCAAGAAAACTCTCAATTGATTTTCAAGAAAGAAAATAAAATTGCTAGAATGGCCCAGTCAGTCACCTGACTTGAATCCAATAGAAAATCTATGGAAAGAACTAAAGATCAGAGTTCATAGAAAAGGCCCACGGACCCTTCAAGATTTAAAGACTGTGTGGAAGAATGGGCCAAAATCCCACCTTGGCAATGCATGCAATTAGTTTCTCCATACAGAAGGCATCTTGAAGCTGTCATTACCAACAAACGATTTTGTACAAAGTATTAAAGTCATTTTAATAAAATATCAATTTAGAAGCAGAGAGCACTATATATTCTTTCTTTTTCTGAGCTTTCTGATGTCCTGGTCTAAAGCGTGGAGGGTAGATCTGGATTGTAAATCATCTGTTGGCTGAAGTGGTGATCAATGCTGTGATATGTAAGAAGCCCAGTTAAAGGGGAAGGCACATATGACCTAATATATGTTGGGTCTACTCTTAAGGTGCAAGCATAAGCTTTGTGGTGACGGGGATGTGGACATTTTTATGAAGGATACATCACAAAACACCAGTGATAAGAATTTAAGTTTGAAACAAGAACTTTTAAGTTTCACATATATTGGACACTATAAGCATGAAGGTATACACTGTGGACATATGAATAATTGTGTACACATGGGCATTATATTCTGAAATCTCCACTTATGAGTTAGTGTGGTGCAAAGCGAGTGATCACATATGTCGCTATTGGTACATATGGATAACTAATCTTAATTTAAGCCTGTTTTCCACAAACCGTTGTTAGTGTTCTTAGCCATTAATATAATGTAACGTTTACACATTTCACATGGCCAGGGTACTCTTATGGATTTTTTATCTTGTCAATGAGCAGTAGATAGGGATGAAACTTTGTCATTATAACCCAAGCACCTGTTTAAGTTGTGCTAAGAATATCCTCTGTTTATATGGAGTGCTCAGTGCCAGCAATATATTTGATGAATTTCCTTTCTTTGCTCCCTGTGGTAAACAGAGTGGCGGGGGGACGGACGGAAATGCGAGGACGTGCTGCTTGAAGGGGACATTAAAGAAAACCAGTTGGTTTGTCGTTCATGAGCTAAGCACAAGGGTTCTTCAAAAGGTTTTCATACTTTTTGCAGAGATATATATATAAAAGAGAGAGCGCTCACGAGAGCGCTCACGAGCGCTCACGAGTTTCACACACATATATATATATATATATATATACAGTGGGGATCGAAAGTTTGGGCACCCCAGCTAAATATTTGTATTAATGTGCATAAAGAAGCCAAGGAAAGATGGAAAAATCTCCAAAAGGCATCAAATTACAGATTAGACAATCTTATAATATGTCAGCAAAAGTTAGATTTTATTTCCATCATTTACACTTTCAAAATAACAGAAAACAAAAAAATGGCGTCTGAAAAAGTTTGGGCACCCTGCAGAATTAATATCTTGTACTGCCCCCTTTGGCAAGTATCACAGCTTGTAAACGCTTTTTGTAGCCAGCCAAGAGTCTTTCAATTCTTGTTTGAGGTATCTTTGCCCATTCTTCCTTACAAAAGTCTTCCAGTTCTTTGAGATTTCTGGGCTGTCTGTCACGCACTGCTCTTTTAAGGTCTATCCATAGATTTTCAATTATGTTGAGGTCAGGAGATTGTGAAGGCCATGGCAAAACCTTCAGTTTACGCCTCTTGATGTAATCCCCCGTGGATTTTGAGGTGTGTTTAGGATCATTATCCATTTGTAGAAGCCATCCTCTCTTTAACTTCAGCTTTTTCACAGATGGCATCAAGTTACCATCCAAAATTTGCTGAAATTTTATTGAATCCATTTTTCCTTCTACTCGTGAGATGTTCCCTGTGCCACTGGCTGCAACACAACCCCAAAGCATGATTGATCCAACCCCATGCTTAACAGTTGGACAGAGGTTCTTTTCATTAAATTCTGTGCCCCTTCTTCTCCAAACGTACCTTTGCTCATTCCGGCCAAAAAGTTCAATTTTAACGTCATCGGTCCACAGAACTTGTTTCCAAAATGCATCAGGCTTGTCTATATGTTCATTTGCAAAGTTCAAACGATGATTTTTGTGGTGAGGATGTAGAAGAGGTTTTCTTCTGATGACTCTTCCATGAAGACCATATTTGTACAAGTATCTCTTTATAGTGGAATAGTGTACCACAACTCCAGTGTCTGCCAGATCTTTCTGGAGGGATCGTGCAGTCAAACGTGGGTTTTGAATTGTTTTTCTCACAATCCTGTGAGCTGTTCTGTCTGATATTTTTCTTGGTCTTCCAGATGTTGCTTTAACTTCCACTGTTTCTGATGATTGCCATTTCTTAATTACATTTCAAACAGAGGATATTGACATCTGAAAACGCTTTGCTATCTTCTTATAGCCTTCTCCAGCTTTGTGAGCGTCAACTATTTTCAGTTTCAGTTTTCTAGACAACTGCTTAGAAGAACCCATGGTGCTGATTGTTGGGGCAAGGTCAGATGAGTCTGGGCATTTAAAACCTTTGAGCTTGACATCACATGGTCTTCCCAGACAATGATTGAGAACAATCCATGACACTGGCAGGTCTCAGATTTGCAAAGGGGGCAGTGCATGCTATAAATTCTGCAGGGTGCCCAAACTTTTGCAGATGCCATTTTTTTGTTTTCTGTTATTTTGAAAGTGTAAATGATGGAAATAAAATCTAACTTTTGTTGACATATTATAAGAATGTCTAATCTGTAATTTGATGCCTTTTGGAGATTTTTCCATCTTTCCTTGGCTTCTTTATGCACATTAATCCAAATTTTTAGCTGGGGTGCCCAAACTTTCGATCCCCACTGTATATGTGTGTGTGAAACTCGAAAAATTTGAATATCGTGCAAAAGTTCATTTATTTCAGTAATGCAACTTAAAAGGTGAAACTAATATATGAGATAGATTCATTACATGCAAAGCAAGATAGTTCAAGCCATGATTTGTCATAATTGTGATGATTATGGCTTACAGCTCATGAAAACCCCAAATCCACAATCTCAGAAAATTAGAATATTGTGAAGAAGTGCAATATTCTAGGCTCAAGGTGTCCCACTTTAATCAGCTAATTAAGCCATAACACCTGCAAAGGGTTCCTGAGACTTTAAATGGTCTCTCAGTCTGGTTCAGTAGGAATCACAATCATAGGAAAGACTGCTGACCTGACAGTTGTGCAGAAAACCATCATTAACACCCTCCATAAGGAGGGAAAGCCTCAAAAGGTAATTGCAAAAGATGTTGGATGTTCCCAAAGTGCTGTATCAAAGCACATTAATAGAAAGTTATGTGGAAGAGAAAAGTGTGGAAGACAAAAGTACACAAGCAGCAGGGATGACCACAGCCTGGAGAGGATTGTCAGGAAAAGGCCAATCAAAAGTGTTGGGGACTTTCACAAGGAGTGGACTGAGGCTGGAGTCAGTGCATCAAGAACCACCACACACAGACGGATCCTGGACATGGACTTCAAATGTCATATTCCTCTTGTCACGCCGCTCCTGAACAACAAACAACGTCAGAAGCGTCTTACCTGGGTTAAAGAAAAACAGACCTGGTCTGTTGCTCAGTGGTCCAAAGTTCTCTTTTCTGATGAGAGCAACTTTTGCATCTCATTTGGAAACCAAGGACCCAGAGTATGGAGGAAGAATGGAGAGGCACACACTGCAAGATGCTTGAAGTCCAGTGTGAAGTTTCCACAGTCTGTGTTGATTTGGGGAGCCATGTCATCTGCTGGTGTTGGTCCACTGTGATTCATTAAGTCCAGGGTCAACGCAGCCATCTACCAGGGGATTTTGGAGCACTTCATGCTTCATTCCACAGACAAGCTTTATGGGGATACTGACTTCATTTTCCAGCAGGACTTGGCACCTGCCAGCACTTCCAAAAGCACCAAAACCTGGTTCAATGACCGTGGAATTACTGTGCTTGATTGGCTAGCAAACTGACCTGAACTCCATAGAGAATCTATGGGGCATTGCCAAGAGAAAGATGAGAGACATGAGACCTAACAATGCAGAAGAGCTGAAGGCCGCTATTGAAGCATCCTTGTCTTCCATAACACCTCAGCAGTGCCACGGGCTGATAGCTTCCATGCCACTCTGCATTGAGGCAGTAATTGCTGCAAAAGGGGCCCAAACCAAGTACTGAGTACATATGCATGGTTATACTTTTCAGAGGTCCGATATTGTTCTATGTACAATCCTTGTTTTATTGATTGCATGTAATATTCTAATTTTCTGAGATTGTGGATTTGGGGTTTTCATGAGCTGTAAGCCATAATCATCACAATTATGACAAATCACGGCTTGAACTATCTTGCTTTGCATGTAATGAGTCTATCTCATATATTAGTTTCATCTTTTAAGTTGCATTACTGAAATAAATGAACTTTTGCACGATATTCTAATTTTTCAAGTTTCACCTGTATATATATATACAGTTGTGTTCAAAATAATAGCAGTGTGTTGAAAAAAGTGAATAAAGCTCAAAATCCTTCTAATAGCTTTTATTTCCATACACACAAATGCATTGGGAACACTAAACATTCTATTCCAAATTAAAACATGAAGAAAAATATATCAAATTTGTGTTGTTCCTCTAAAAAAATTGAAGAAAAGTGAATATTAGACTGTTCAAAAAAATAGCAGTGTTTGTATTCTTCTTTACAAACTCAAACATTCACTATATAAACTGAAAAATGTTTGAAGATTTTGCTTTACTTTGAATCACTTCATTAATATTTAGTTGTATAAGCACTGTTTCTGAGAACTGCTGTACATCTGTGTTGCATGGAGTCAACCAACGTCTGGCACCTGTGAACAGGTATTCCAGCCCAGGATGATTGGACTACATTCCACATTTCTTCTCTATTTCTTGGTTTTGCCTCAGAAACTGCATTTTTGATGTCACCCTACAGGTTTTCTATTGGATTAAGATCCGAGGATTGGGCTGGCCACTCCATAACGTCAATCTTGTTGGTCTGGAACCAAGATGTTGCACGTTTACTGGTGTGTTTGGGGTCGTTGTCTTGTTGGAACACCCATTTCAAGGACATTTCCTCTTCAGCATAAAGCAGCATGACCTCTTCAAGTATTCTGATGTATTCAAACTGATCCATGATCCCTGGTATGTGATAAATAGGTCCAACACCGTAGTATGAGAAACATCCCCATATCATGATGCTTGCGCAACCATGCTTCACTGTCTTCACAGTGTACTGTGGATTGAATTCAGTGTTTGGGGGTCGTCTGACAAACTGTATCCGGCCACTAAACCCAAAAAGAACAATCTTACTTTCATCAGTCCACAAAATGTTGCGCCATTTCTCTTTAGGCCAGTCAATGTGCTCTTTGGCAAATTGTAACCTCTTCAGCACGTTTTTTTTTTCAACAGTGGGACTTTGCGGGGATTCTTTCAGATAGCTTGGCTTCACATAGGCGTCTTCTAATTGTAACAGTACTCACAGGTAACTTTAGACCTTCTTTCATCTTCCTGGAGCTGATTGTTGGCTGAGTCCTTGCCATTTTGGCTATTCTTCTATCCATTCGAATGGTAGTTTTTTGCTTTCTTCCACATCTTTCAGGTTTTGGTTGCCAATTTAAAGCATTTGCAATCATTTTAGCTGAGCAGCCTATCATTTTCTGCACTCCTTTATATGTTTTCCCCTCTCCAATCAACTTTTTAATCAAGGTACGCTGTTCTGAACAATGTCTGGAACAACCCATTTTCCTCAGATTTTCAAAGAGAAATGCACTGTAACCAGCATGTACAACATTTGCTGCCTTCCTTCCTTAACTAGTAGCCGACCGCAGATAGCCGAATGACGGCTGCACTGCGGCCGGCCAGTTCTGGGTGGACGTCATATGACGTCCTCCCAGAACGCGCTCTCCTGTGCGCCCCAGGGGGCGCGCCCCCGGCGATCTCCGTGATCGCTGTGTCCTACGGACACAGCTGATCACGTGATGTGGTAAAAGGCCAATCACAGCGGCCTTTTACCACGTGATCAGCGGTGTCCAATGACACGCTGATCAGAGGAAAATGCAAGTGCCGATCCTCGGCTGCACTTTCCTCATGCTGTCAGATCGTGAGGAAAGTACTGTCGAGAACCGGCAGTTGTCAGAGCGGGGATCGGCACCGATCATCAGGGCACTGATGATCAGTGCCCTGATGATCGGTGCCCAGCAGTGCCGTCCGCAAGTTCCGCCCACCTGTGCCCAGCAGTGCGCCCACTAGCTCCGCCCACCTGTGCCCAGCAGTGCACCCACCTGTGCCCAGCAGTGCACCCACCTGTGCCACTCTGCAGTGCCACCTACCTGTGCCCAGAAGTGCCACCTACCTGTGCCCAGCAGTGCCACCCACCTGTGCCCACCCACCTGTGCCCACCAGTGCCACCCACCTGTGCCCACCCACCAGTGCTGCCCACCAGTGCCGCCCACCAGTGCAGCCCAGCAGTGCTGCCAGTCAGTGCCACCAGTCAGTGCCCAGGGGTTGTGCCAGTCAGTGCCGCCAGTCAGTGCCCAGCAGTGATGCCAGTCAGTGCCGTCTATCAGTACCCATCATCAGTGTCACCTATCAGTGCCACCTATCAGTGCTGCATATTAGTGCCGCCTATCCGTGACACCTCATTAGTGCTGTCTATCAGTGCCGCCTATTCGTGCCACCTCATTAGTACTGCCTATCAGTGCCCTTTAGTGCTGCCTATCAGTGCCCATCAGTGCCGCCTATCAGTGCCCATCAGTGCTGCCTCATCAACGTACATCAGTGAAGGAGAAAAAATACCTGTTTGAAAAATTTTATAATAGAAACAAAGAAACTTTTTTTTTTCAGATTTTTTACACTTTTTTTATTTTTAGCGCAAAAAGTAAAGCGCCCAGTGGCGATTAAATACCACCAAAAGAAAGCTCTATTTGTGAGAAAAAAATGATCAAAATTTCATATGGGTACAATGTTGCATGACCGCGCAATTGTCAATCAAAGTGCGGCAGCGCTGAAAGCTGAAAATTGGCCTGGTAAATAAGGGGGTATAAGTGCCTGGTAGGCAAGTGGTTAAATAAGGGCAATCATTGCAACCTGTTTTTCAAAGAATGAATGACCTCACTAATAGAACTCCACACTGCTATTATTTTGAACATGCCCCGTTCAATTAGTGATTCAATTACACAGAATCAGCAGCATGCATGTCATGACTGTTGGGTCTGTTGGATTTCTCTTACTCTACTACACCTGCTAGTAAATTATTTGCCATGTAGAAATATCATTTCTACCAAAAACAGTGATTGATCAGGTTAGTGATATTATTTTGAACACAACTGTACATATACACACATACATACATACATTCTCTTCTGAGAAGTGTGAACCAATAAGTGCTCAGACCAGGTTTGTGGTTGTCAGTTCCAAGCTAGAAGAAGTGAAGTGAAGCAGCTGACTGAGGGGCCAATTTTCTAGATAGGAGTTGCCAGAGTCTCCGTGTTTGGAGTAGGAATGCTGCCTATGACCCCAAGAACACCATCCCAACTGTCAAACATGGTGGTGGAAAAATTCTGCTTTGGGGGTGTTTTTCTGCTAAGGGGACAGGACAACTGCACTGCATCAAAGGGACAATGGACTGGGCAATGTACCATCAAATTTTGGGTGAGAACCTTCTTCCCTCAGCCAGGGCATTTATAATGGGTCGTGGATGGGTGTTCAAGCATGACAATGACCCAAAACACACTGCCAAAGCAACAAAGGAGTGGCTCAAGAAGAAGCACATTAAGGTCCTGGAGTGGCCTAGCCTGTCTCTAGACCTTAATCCAATTGAAAATCTGTAGAGGGAGCTGAAAGTTCGAGTTGCCAAATGTCAGTCACCAAACCTTAATTACTTGGAGAGGATCTGCCAAGAGGAGTGGGCCAAAATCCCTCCTGAGATGTGTGCAAACCTGGTGGCCAACTACAGGAAACGTCTGAGGTCTGTGATTGCCAACAAGGGATTTGCCACCAATTACTAAGTCATGTTTTTGTTGCTATTCTGTCTCTCAGTGTTACAGTACACCTACCATTCGATTTTTAGATTGATCCCTTCTTTGTGAGTGGGCAAGCATTCAAAATCAGCAGGGGATCAAATACTTATTTCCTTCACTGTAAATACAGTGGGGATCGAAAGTTTGGGCACCCCAGCTAAAAATTTGTATTAATGTGCATAAAGAAGCCAAGGAAAGATGGAAATATCTCCAAAAGGCATCAAATTACAGATTAGACATTTTTATAATATGTCAACAAAAGTTAGATTTTATTTCCATCATTTACACTTTCGAAATAACAGAAAACAAAAAAATGGCGTCTGCAAAAGTTTGGGCACCCTGTAGAATTTATAGCATGCACTGCCCCCAATCATGGATTGTTCTCAATCATCGTCTGGGAAGACCAGGTGATGTCAATCTCAAAGGTTTTAAATGCCCAGACTCATCTGACCTTGCCCCAACAATCAGCACCATGGGTTCTTCTAAGCAGTTGTCTAGAAAACTGAAACTGAAAATACTTGATGCTCACAAAGCTGGAGAAGGCTATAAGAAGATAGCAAAGCGTTTTCAGATGTCAATATCCTCTGTTCAGAATGTAATCAAGAAATGGAAGTCATCAGGAACAGTGGAAGTTAAAGCAAGATCTGGAAGACCAAGAAAAATATCAGACAGAACAGCTCACAGGATTGTGAGAAAAACAATTCAAAACCCACGTTTGACTGCACGATCCCTCCAGAAAGATCTGGCAGACACTGGAGTTGTGGTACACTATTCCACTATAAAGAGATACTTGTACAAATATGGTCTTCATGGAAGAGTCATCAGAAGAAAACCTCTTCTACATCCTCACCACAAAAATCATCGTTTGAACTTTGCAAATGAACATATAGACAAGCCTGATGCATTTTGGAAACAAGTTCTGTGGACCGATGACGTTAAAATTGAACTTTTGGAATGAGCAAAGGTACGTTTGGAGAAGAAGGGGCACAGAATTTAATGAAAAGAACCTCTGTCCAACTGTTAAGCATGGGGTTGGAGCAATCATGCTTTGGGGTTGTGTTGCAGCCAGTGGCACAGGGAACATCTCA
The DNA here is from genome assembly GCF_062004578.1 of Staurois parvus. Classification (NCBI taxonomy): domain Eukaryota; kingdom Metazoa; phylum Chordata; class Amphibia; order Anura; family Ranidae; genus Staurois; species Staurois parvus. The sequence goes on along the minus strand of NW_028318210.1, from coordinate 4,110,506 downwards.
AGAGTAGAAGGAAAAATGGATTCAATAAAATTTCAGCAAATTTTGGATGGTAACTTGATGCCATCTGTGAAAAAGCTGAAGTTAAAGAGAGGATGGCTTCTACAAATGGATAATGATCCTAAACACACCTCGAAATCCACGGGGGATTACATCAATAGACGTAAACTGAAGGTTTTGCCTTGGCCTTCACAATCTCCTGACCTCAACATAATTGAAAATCTATGGATAGACCTTAAAAGAGCAGTGCGTGACAGACAGCCCAGGAATCTCAAAGAACTGGAAGAATTTTGTAAGGAAGAATGGGCAAAGATACCTCAAACAAGAATTGAAAGACTCTTGGCTGGCTACAAAAAGTGTTTACAAGCTGTGATACTTGCCAAAGGGGGCAGTACAAGATATTAACTCTGCAGGGTGCCCAAACTTTTGCAGACGCCATTTTTTTGTTTTCTGTTATTTTGAAAGTGTAAATGATGGAAATAAAATCTAACATTTGTTGACATATTATAAGAATATCTAATCTGTAATTTGATGCCTTTTGGAGATTTTTCCATCTTTCCTTGGCTCCTTTATGCACATTGATACAAATTTTTAGCTGGTGTGCCCAAACTTTCGATCCCCACTGTATATATATATATATATATATATATATATACAGTCAGGTCCATAAATATTGGGACATCGACACAATTCTAACATTTTTGGTTCTATACACCACCACAATGGATTTGAAATGAAACGAACAAGATGTGCTTTAACTGCAGACTGTCAGCTTTAATTTGAGGGTATTTACATCCAAATCAGGTGAACGGTGTAGGAATTACAACAGTTTGCATATGTGCCTCCCACTTATTAAGGGACCAAAAGTAAAGGGACAATTGGCTTCTCAGCCATTCCATGGCCAGGTGTGTGTTATTCCCTCATTATCCCAATTACAATGAGCAGATAAAAGGTCCAGAGTTCATTTCAAGTCTGCTATTTGCATTTGGAATCTGTTGCTGTCAACTCTCAAGATGACATCCAAAGAGCTGTCACTATCAGTGAAGCAAGCCATCATTAGGCTGAAAAAACAAAACAAACCCATCAGAGAGATAGCAAAAACATTAGGCGTGGCCAAAACAACTGTTTGGAACATTCTTAAAAAGAAGGAACGCACCGGTGAGCTCAGCAACACCAAAAGACCCGGAAGACCACAGAAAACAACTGTGGTGGATGACCGAAGAATTCTTTCCCTGGTGAAGAAAACACCCTTCACAACAGTTGGCCAGATCAAGAACACTCTCCAGGAGGTAGGTGTATGTGTGTCAAAGTCAACAATCAAGAGAAGACTTCACCAGAGTGAATACAGAGGGTTCACCACAAGATGTAAACCATTGGTGAGCCTCAAAAACAGGAAGGCCAGATTAGAGTTTGCCAAACGACATCTAAAAAAGCCTTCAAAGTTCTGGAACAACATCCTATGGACAGATGAGACCAAGATCAACTTGTACCAGAGTGATGGGAAGAGAAGAGTATGGAGAAGGAAAGGAATTGCTCATGATCCTAAGCATACCACCTCATCAGTGAAGCATGGTGGTGGTAGTGTCATGGCGTGGGCATGTATGGCTGCCAATGGAACTGGTTCTCTTGTATTTATTGATGATGTGACTGCTGACAAAAGCAGCAGGATGAATTCTGAAGTGTTTCGGGCAATATTATCTGCTCTTATTCAGCCAAATGCTTCAGAACTCATTGGACGCCGCTTCACAGTGCAGATGGACAATGACCCAAAGCATACTGCAAAAGCAACCAAAGAGTTTTTTAAGGGAAATAAGTGGAATGTTATGCAATGGCCAAGTCAATCACCTGACCTGAATCCGATTGAGCATGCATTTCACTTGCTGAAGACAAAACTGAAGGGAAAATGCCCCAAGAACAAGCAGGAACTGAAGACAGTTGCAGTAGAGGCCTGGCAGAGCATCACCAGGGATGAAACCCAGTGTCTGGTGATGTCTATGCGTTCCAGACTGCAGGCTGTCATTGACTGCAAAGGATTTGCAACCAAGTATTAAAAAGTGAAAGTTTGATTTATGATTATTATTCTGTCCCATTACTTTTGGTTCCTTAATAAGTGGGAGGCACATATGCAAACTGTTGTAATTCCTACACCGTTCACCTGATTTGGATGTAAATACCCTCAAATTAAAGCTGACAGTCTGCAGTTAAAGCACATCTTGTTCGTTTCATTTCAAATCCATTGTGGTGGTGTATAGAGCCAAAAATGTTAGAATTGTGTCGATGTCCCAATATTTATGGACCTGACTGTATATATATATATATATATATATATATATATATATATATATACACTTACATACACACACACAGTTAGGTCCATATATATTTGGATACAGGCACAATTTTCATACTTTTGCCTCTGTATGCCACCAGAATAAATTAAAATGAAACAATCCAAATGAATTTGAAGTGCAGACTTTCAGCTTTAATTCAAGGAGCTGAACATAAATATCAAGTACAAATTTTAGGATCTGCAACCATTTTTATACACAGTCCCTCCACTTTCAGGGGTTCAAATGTAATCGGACAAATGAATATAATCATAAATAAAATGTTAATTTTGAATATTTTGTTGAGAATCCTTTACTGGCAATGACTGCCTGAAGTCTGGAACTCATGAACATTACCAAAGACTGGGTTTCCTCCTTTTTGATGCTTTGCCAGGCTCTGACTTCAGCTGTCTTCAGTTGTTCTTTGTTTGTAGGTCTTTCTGCCTTTAGTTTTGCCTTCAGCAAGTGAAATGCATGCTCATTTTAGCTGAGATCAGGTGATTGACTCGGCCATTGCAGAATATTACACTTCTTTTCCTTTAAAAGCTCCTGAGTTGCTTTTGCAGTGTGTTTTAGATCATTGTTAGAGATGAGCGAATCGAACATGACGAAGTGGAATTCGTTCCGAAGATTTGGAAAAATTCTATTCGCGACGAATCCGAAGATTAGCAAACTTCGGATGCATGAATCGAATTTTCCCAAAAATGGCGGCGACATGTGTGGCCACGGAGAAAATGGACAGAGAAGATGGGGCGGGGATCTCTGGGAAGGCGCACAGACAAGGCGCGCTGACCCATAATGCATTCATGACATGTGATCGCGTTAGCCAATCAGCAGCCAGCCAGCACTATAAATCGTGGCCATCTTAGAATTCTCCATTAGCCTCCGGTCATTCAAGAGAGACAGACCTGTCTGTATTAAGGGACAGAGTTAGGGCCACAGAGACTTTAGGGCCACAGAATCGTTACTCAGGGACACAGAATCCTTACTCAGGGACACAGAATCGTTACTCAGGGACACAGAATTATTACTCAGGGACACAGAATCGTTACTTAGGGCCACAGCTATCAAAGAATCGAAAATTTAAAGTGACATACACCCTTTTTTTTTTTGGTGGCTGTCGTGCACAGTTGGTGCTGCAGTTTGCCGATTGTGCAAAATAAACTGACTTTCTGCTTCACAACCACTATTGTACGTTCAAAGAGTTAAATCCATTTACACGCCGGGTGGCGGTAATATTTTTTGGGTGATTAGTGCATTCCAGTGACATAAACGTACAGTTTCCAGCCAACGGCAAGCTGCAATTGACCGATTGTGCTAAATAAACTGACTTTCTGCTTCACAACCACTATTGTACGTTCAAAGAGTTAGATCCATTTACACGCCGGGTGGCGGTAATATTTTTTGGGTGATTAGTGCATTCCAGTGACATAAACGTACAGTTTCCAGCCAACGGCAAGCTGCAATTGACCGATTGTGCTAAATAAACTGACTTTCTGCTTCACAACCACTATTGTACGTTCAAAGAGTTAAATCCATTTACACGCCGGCTGGCGGTAATATTTTTGGGGGGATTAGTGCATTCCAGTGACATAAACGTACAGTTTCCAGCCAACGGCAAGCTGCAATTGACCGATTGTGTACAATAAACTGACTTTCTGCTTCACAACCACTATTGTACGTTCAAAGAGTTAAATCCATTTACACGCCGGCTGGCGGTAATATTTTTTGGGTGATTAGTGCATTCCAGTGACATAAACGTACAGTTTACAGCCAACGGCAAGCTGCAATTGACCGATTGTGTACAATAAACTGACTTTCTGCTTCACAACCACTATTGTACGTTCAAAGAGTTAAATCCATTTACACGCCGGCTGGCGGTAATATTTTTTGGGTGATTAGTGCATTCCAGTGACCTAAACGTACAGTTTCCAGCCAACGGCAAGCTGCAATTGACCGATTGTGCTAAATAAACTGACTTTCTGCTTCACAACCACAATTGTACGTTCAAAGAGTTAAATCCATATACACGCCGGGTGGCGGTAATATTTTTTGGGTGATTAGTGCATTCCAGTGACATAAACGTACAGTTTCCAGCCAACGGCAAGCTGCAATTGACCGATTGTGCTAAATAAACTGACTTTCTGCTTCACAACCACTATTGTACGTTCAAAGAGTTAGATCCATTTACACGCCGGGTGGCGGTAATATTTTTTGGGTGATTAGTGCATTCCAGTGACATAAACGTACAGTTTCCAGCCAACGGCAAGCTGCAATTGACCGATTGTGCTAAATAAACTGACTTTCTGCTTCACAGCCACTATTGTACGTTCAAAGAGTTAGATCCATTTATACGCCGGGTGGCGGTAATATTTTTTGGGTGATTAGTGCATTCCAGTGACATAAACGTACAGTTTCCAGCCAACGGCAAGCTGCAATTGACCGATTGTGCTAAATAAACTGACTTTCTGCTTCACAAACACTATTGTACGTTCAAAGAGTTAAATCCATATACACGCCGGGTGGCGGTAATATTTTTTGGGTGATTAGTGCATTCCAGTGACATAAACGTACAGTTTCCAGCCAACGGCAAGCTGCAATTGACCGATTGTGCTAAATAAACTGACTTTCTGCTTCACAACCACTATTGTACGTTCAAAGAGTTAGATCCATTTACACGCCGGGTGGCGGTAATATTTTTTGGGTGATTAGTGCATTCCAGTGACATAAACGTACAGTTTCCAGCCAACGGCAAGCTGCAATTGACCGATTGTGCTAAATAAACTGACTTTCTGCTTCACAACCACTATTGTACGTTCAAAGAGTTAAATCCATATACACGCCGGGTGGCGGTAATATTTTTTGGGTGATTAGTGCATTCCAGTGACATAAACGTACAGTTTCCAGCCAACGGCAAGCTGCAATTGACCGATTGTGCTAAATAAACTGACTTTCTGCTTCACAACCACTATTGTACGTTCAAAGAGTTAGATCCATATACACGCCGGGTGGCGGTAATATTTTTTGGGTGATTAGTGCATTCCAGTGACATAAACGTACAGTTTCCAGCCAACGGCAAGCTGCAATTGACCGATTGTGCTAAATAAACTGACTTTCTGCTTCACAACCACTATTGTACGTTCAAAGAGTTAAATCCATTTACACGCCGGCTGGCGGTAATATTTTTTGGGTGATTAGTGCATTCCAGTGACATAAACGTACAGTTTCCAGCCAACGGCAAGCTGCAATTGACCGATTGTGCTAAATAAACTGACTTTCTGCTTCACAACCACTATTGTACGTTCAAAGAGTTAAATCCATTTACACGCCGGTTGGCGGTAATATTTTTTGGGTGATTAGTGCATTCCAGTGACATAAACGTACAGTTTCCAGCCAACGGCAAGCTGCAATTGACCGATTGTGTACAATAAACTGACTTTCTGCTTCACAACCACTATTGTACGTTCAAAGAGTTAAATCCATTTACACGCCGGGTGGCGGTAATATTTTTTGGGTGATTAGTGCATTCCAGTGACATAAACGTACAGTTTCCAGCCAACGGCAAGCTGCAATTGACCGATTGTGCTAAATAAACTGACTTTCTGCTTCACAACCACTATTGTACGTTCAAAGAGTTAGATCCATATACACGCCGGGTGGCGGTAATATTTTTTGGGTGATTAGTGCATTCCAGTGACATAAACGTACAGTTTCCAGCCAACGGCAAGCTGCAATTGACCGATTGTGCTAAATAAACTGACTTTCTGCTTCACAACCACTATTGTACGTTCAAAGAGTTAAATCCATTTACACGCCGGGTGGTGGTAATATTTTTTGGGTGATTAGTGCATTCCAGTGACAGAAACGTACAGTTTCCAGCCAACGGCAAGCTGCAATTGACCGATTGTGCTAAATAAACTGACTTTCTGCTTCACAACCACTATTGTACGTTCAAAGAGTTAAATCCATTTACACGCCGGTTGGCGGTAATATTTTTTGGGTGATTAGTGCATTCCAGTGACAGAAACGTACAGTTTCCAGCCAACGGCAAGCTGCAATTGACCGATTGTGTACAATAAACTGACTTTCTGCTTCACAACCACTATTGTACGTTCAAAGAGGTAAATCCATTTACACGCCGGCTGCCGGTAATATTTTTTGGGTGATTAGTGCATTCCAGTGACATAAACGTACAGTTTACAGCCAACAGCAAGCTGCAATTGACCGATTGTGCTAAATAAACTGACTTTCTGCTTCACAACCACTATTGTACGTTCAAAGAGTTAGATCCATTTACACGCCGGGTGGCGGTAATATTTTTTGGGTGATTAGTGCATTCCAGTGACATAAACGTACAGTTTCCAGCCAACGGCAAGCTGCAATTGACCGATTGTGCTAAATAAACTGACTTTCTGCTTCACAACCACTATTGTACGTTCAAAGAGTTAAATCCATATACACGCCGGGTGGCGGTAATATTTTTTGGGTGATTAGTGCATTCCAGTGACATAAACGTACAGTTTCCAGCCAACGGCAAGCTGCAATTGACCGATTGTGCTAAATAAACTGACTTTCTGCTTCACAACCACTATTGTACGTTCAAAGAGTTAAATCCATTTACACGCCGGCTGGCGGTAATATTTTTTGGGTGATTAGTGCATTCCAGTGACCTAAACGTACAGTTTCCAGCCAACGGCAAGCTGCAATTGACCGATTGTGCTAAATAAACTGACTTTCTGCTTCACAACCACTATTGTACGTTCAAAGAGTTAAATCCGTTTTTATTTTTGGGGTGCTTATTGAATTAAAGAGTATGTCAGACAACACGCAGAGGAGTGGCAGAGGAGGCAATGTTTCAGGAGCGAGCAGACGTGGCAGCAGAGGAAGGGGTCGAGGCAGCACTAGTCGCAGCCAGAGGCCAGTGCTCCCGGTGTCATCCAGCGGTCGTGTCTCCACCGACAACCCTGCCGTCATCGATTGGTTGACTCGGTCGTCTTCCTCTTCCCAGGTCACCTCTGACATCTACAGCCAACGGTCGGTGGGTACGTCAGACACAACCGTTAGTTGGCATGGCCCGGGAGCAAGCCCACTGAAATCACGTGTCCTCGACCTGCCCCTGTCCTTTGGTGTTCCCTCACCAAGGGAAGTATCGCATGCTGTGGGCTCAGCCCCACTGTACAGTGAGGAAGAGCTAACAGAGAGCGGTCAGGAACGGGGGGAGACATCCGCCTCTTCAGCAGCCAGGCGAAGAAGTACTGGCGAGGAGAGTGGCTCGGTAGCCGGTCTAGAGACAGGTCTGTCTCCTGACCCACACGCAGCCGAGGGGGCTAGTAGTGACGCGGAGACCCTAATTGATGATGAGGCTGATCGCACTTGGCAGCCTCGTCGTCATCAGGCTATTGCTTCCGCATCATCAGGAGAAGAGGGTGCCAGCTTGCCAGCGAGCAAAACAGTCGGTGGGTTGCCCAGGAGGCAGCAGGGTCGCAGCAGTGTCAGTGGAGCCAAACGGCCACGGAGTAGAGCACCAGCTCCACTGCAGCCTACCACCACGGCCAGTAGTGGTGCCGGTGTGCACGGAGGAAGTAGCAGTCAGCCAGTGAGGAGTAGCGGGGGCAAAGTTTCCTACTCGGCGGTGTGGCAATTTTTCGTCAAGCCGCCCGAGGAAGTAAACGTAGCCGTATGTCGACTATGTGGCCAGAAAGTCAAGCGTGGCCAGGGGGCCAATGTTGGGACTACAGCGTTGCGTCAGCATTTGCAGCGTCGCCATTCGGTGGCCTGGGAAAACCGTGATAAAGATACGGCGGTTCTGCCTGCCCCAGCCCTCACTCCATCACCCGCTCCGTTACTTGCTCCGTCACCCGACGTCAATCGCCCTCTATCAGCCAGTCAAGGCTCCAACACCTCTGCTGAGGGGAGTTGTCGCTCGTTGGCATCTTCCGCTCGTTCAGATGCTCCTTCTCCTGCTACTCCTCTTCACGGATTCCGTCAGCAGTCTTTCTTGGAATCCGTTTCCAAGAGACAACAGTTTGCGAGCACGCACCCGACGGTGCAGAAGCTGAACGTCCTCCTGTCCAAGTTGCTGGTGCTGCAGTCCCTCCCTTTCCAAGTGGTGGACTCAGCACCTTTCCGAGAAATGATGGCTTGTGCCGAGCCGCGGTGGAGAGTGCCAAGCCGGCATTTCTTCGCCAAAAAGGCAGTGCCAGCCCTGCATTCACATGTAGAAGAGATGGTGGGCCAGTCTTTGAGCATGTCGCTCTCTGCCAAAGTGCACGGCAGCGCTGACGTGTGGAGCTGTAACTACGGTCAGGGACAGTACATGTCATTTACGGCCCACTGGGTGAACGTGGTGCCGGCACAGCCGCACCAGCAACTTGGACAGGTCACGCCGCTTTTGCCTCCACGTTTGCACGTCCTTGGTCCAGCAAAGATGTCCGCCTCTACCACCTCTTCTTCCGCCGTGTCCTCAGCCGCCACCCCCGTGCCAAGTCCCATTACCCGACCGGCATATCACATGTGCAGGGCGCAACGGTGTCACGCTGTGCTGCACCTGGTATGCCTTGGCGAACGTAGTCACACAGGGGAGGAACTTCTGAGTGTAATGAACAGAGAAATCGACAGATGGCTGTCTCCGCGCAAACTGAAAATCGGAACCATGTTGACCGACAACGGAAAGAACATGGTGTCTGCTCTGCGTCAAGGAAGGTTGTGCCATGCGCCATGCATGGCTCACGTGTTCAATCTGGTTGTCAAGCGGTTCCTAAAATCCACCATCCCACTGCAAGACATCCTTAAAATGTCACGTAAACTTTGCATGCATTTCAGCCATTCCTACACCGCAAAGCACACCCTCCTTGAGCTGCAGCGGCAGAACGGAATTCCACAGCATCGCCTGATCTGCGACGTTGCAACAAGGTGGAATTCAACCCTACATATGTTAGACCGCCTTTACGAACAGCGAAAGGCCATCACCGATTTCCTGATGTTACAAGCGGATAAAGGTACTCCCCTGTGTAACTTAGATGTCAGCCATTGGCAGCTCATGCGTGACACCTGCCGCTTGCTCAGGCCCTTTGAGGAGGCCACGCTATTCGTGAGTTGGCAGGACTATGGGATGAACGACGTCATTCCTCTGTTGCACGTCCTGGAACAAATGCTGTTAACAATGGCTGGTCAGGGTGCGGTAGACGTGGCGCACAGATCTCAACGCCACATGACCCCTGTGGGGGCAGGACAGGAAGAAGAGGAGGAGGTAGAGGAGGACATTGGTGCTCAGGAATTATTGAGTGAAATGGGTGGTTTTTCCACTCAGCGGACAGGAGTGGAGGAGCAGGAGCATCTGGTAGAGGAGGAGGAGGAGACAGAGGACCCAGACGCACCGTGGCAGTATGCTGTGGAGATGGAGGCAGGGAGTCCCTCGCATTCCTTGGCACAAATGGCCCATAGCATGCTCGGTTGCTTGCGTAGCGACAGCCGAATAATAACCATCAGACAGAGGGATGACTTTTGGCTGTCCACCTTGTTCGACCCTCGCTACCGTTCAAAAATGGTGGCCTTTTTCACACCTGCTGAGAGGGAGGCCAAAATAAAGTACTATAAAAACCACCTATGTAGTCAGTTGGTCTCTGCCTTTCTGCGCCAACGTCCATCCTCAGACACTGTGGGCCCTGTGCGCTCGCGGGAATTGCTTTGTATATCTGTCGCCTTAGGGGCCGCTGTCTGGCGACATAATTTTTTGTCACTGTGTAGACATCTATTTATAGGCCGATGTTTGGCCACAAAAATATATTTAGTAATAACCTAGCCGTTCAGGCCGCTCCCTGAACACCTCGGGAATTGCTTTGTATATCTGTCGCCTTAGAGGCCGCTGTCTGAACAGCTCATGAATTGCTTTCTATATGTGTCGCCTTTGAGGCCGCTGGCTGGACAGCTGATGAATTGATTTGTATATATGTACTTATTGTCCGCTGTCCGGACAGCTCATGAATTACTTTTTGTATATAGCCTTCCAAACCACTCTCAGAATAAGTCATGATATTCATGCTGTGTATAGCCTTATAGGCCAATGGTCAATCAAGTCATGATTGTTATAGTGTGTATAGCCTTATAGGCCGCTGTCTTTACAACTTTATAATTCCATGCAGTATATAGCCCTATCGGTCACTTTCTGGCATCCAGTTGCTGTAGCCCCCATCACCACACTGTGCCACGGGCCCCTGTACCGCCTTCTCATACTGCTGCCAGATCCATCCTCTGCCATGTGCGTCTTTGTCGTCTGCTCACGCTGCTGGGTTCCAGTTTTAAACCTAGGCCTGTGTATGGCTCCCGAATACTGCTGCCTCCACCGCCACCCTGCGCCATGTGCCTCTGTCGTCTGCTCACGCTGCTGACGGCTTCCACTTTTTAACCCCTTGACGCCGACGTAACACAAATATGCGGCCTCACGGACCTGGGCTTTTTTCCGTGGGGCCGAATATTTGCGTACCTGTCTTTGTGCTGGGAGCGCGCCGCTCGGCGCGCTCCCAGCACCAAGACCGCGGTGTCACTGAGAGCCCCGGGTCCCATTCTAACGATCGGGACCCGGGACTCCCGATTCCGGGTCACGTGATCGCTGTGATAGCCTCTGATTGGCTATCACAGTGATCAATCACTGTGCAGCCCGGCCCCCTTGTTTTCTCTCTCTCTATGAATGGAGAAGAGAGATACATTGTATCTCTCGAACTCCTGACACAGAGAGAGAAAAAAAAGTTTGTAAAAAAAAAAAAAAAGATAAATAAATATTAAAAAATAAAAGAAAAAATAAAGAAAAATACCTAGATCAAGGTTTGATCTAGTTCAGTACCAGGGTTAGTGTTTGGGTCAAGGTCAGGGTCAAAGGTCAGGGTCAAAGGTCAGGGTCAAGGGCAAAGGTCAGGGTCAAAGGTCAGGATTTAAAAAAAAAATTGGTATCAGTGTCAGTTAGTGTTAATGTCAATGTCAGTGACAGTGTGTTTTATATAAAAAAAAAAGACAAAAACAAAATGCGCACTGTTGTTTCTGGACTGTACTACGGGTACAAACAACAAATAACATACACATATATGGTATCGCTGCGATCGTCAAGAACTGGAGAATGTATTTTGAGTTGTTCTTTGGTGGTAGGTTATGGTCGTAACAAGAAACACACAGTTAAATTTAAAAAAATGATTTTTTTTTACTATTTTGGCCCAGTTTTCCTTTAATAATAAAAAAAAATTAGGAGCTATCCATGACCATTTACCACCAAATGAAAGCCCAATTTGTCCTGAAAAAAACAAGGTATAATCCACCTGGATGTACAAAGTAGTTGTGACGATATGTACGGTTTTACTAACACGTCAACGTTGCAGAATTGTGCTTAGGCATTTAGATTTGTTTTACCCTTAGGCGTGAAGGGGTTAAACTAGTCCTGTGTATGTCTTCCGAATACTGCTGCCTCCACCACCACCCTGCGCCATGTGCCACTTTCGGGTCTCCTCACACTGCTGCCAGGTCCATACTGATTCATGGCCCCCTGTACCGGCTCCTCATGAACGTGGTTCAGCGGGTTTGCATCACTTAACGGCAAATCGTTGACAAATGCTGGGACGTTCAGTGTTGTGCGCATTAAGCCAGACACCAAAGGGCAGCACAGACCTGTTATTACTCGCTCAAGCATGGCTGAACAAAACCAGTCTCTACCACAAATTGGACCCAGACCTGCCCAGGGTCTCGTAACTAGATTGCACGGAGGAGTAGAGTCCGTTATCGGAATTAAATAGACAAAACGCCACACCAAAAAGAGTGGCCATTTCCAACACTTATTCCAGAAAGAGGAACAACCCGTTTCATATACGGCCCATAGACGTTTCACGTCTGCCACATTCAGTCGATTTAAGACGCAAGCTCCACTTCCTGTGGTCTCTGACCGTCGATATACCTTTAAGTGTCAGCTTTGAAGCTATATTCCCTCCGGAGCACTGACACTGGTACCCTTCCGTCAACATGCCTTTAAGTTTCAGTTTTCAACCATATTCCCCACAGAAGCCAAACTCTTGGGTATCCCAGAAGCTGCTCAGCGGGTCAGGGCAATAAAGCTCCCGGTTCGCAGGTTGTTCCGTCTTATGGATGGAAGTACGACGGTATATGATCTTCTTCGCACCCACGGCATTACCTCTTAAAATTTCTGCATTGCATCTGCAATCACAACGCTGACTTCCCGGATCGCCACTCAGCCATTGGACTCTTGATAGTTGTCTCCCCACACTGCTGCTGGGGGGACTTTTTAACCTAGGCCTGTGTATGGCCTTCAATTGAAGCTGCTTCCGCTCCGCCACTCTGCCATTGGACTCTTGATAGTCGTCTCCCCACGCTGCTGCTGGGGGGACTTTTTAACATAGGCCTCTGTATGGCCTTTAATTGAAGCTGCTTACGCTCCGCCACTCTGCCATGGGCCTCTTGGGTATCCCAGAAGCTGCTCAGCGGGTCAGGGCAATAAAGCTCCCGGTTCGCAGGTTGTTCCGTCTTATGGATGGAAGTACGACGGTATATGATCTTCTTCGCACCCACGGCATCACCTCATAGAATCTCTGCATTGCATCTGCAATCACAACGCTGACTTCCCGGATCGCCACTCAGCCATTGGACTCTTGATAGTCGTCTCCCCACACTGCTGCTGGGGGGACTTTTTAACCTAGGCCTGTGTATGGCCTTCAATTGAAGCTGCTTCCGCTCCGCCACTCTGCCATTGGACTCTTGATAGTCGTCTCCCCACGCTGCTGCTGGGGGGACTTTTTAACCTAGGCCTGTGTATGGCCTTCAATTGAAGCTGCTTCTGCTCCGCCACTCTGCCATTGGACTCTTGATAGTCGTCTCCCCACACTGCTGCTGGGGGGACTTTTTAACATAGGCCTCTGTATGGCCTTCAATTTAAGCTGCTTACGCTTCGCCACTCTGCCATGGGCCCCTGTACCGCCTCCTCTTGCTGCTGCCAGGTCCAGAGTGTGTCATGGGTCCCTGTACGGCCTCCCATTGCTGCTGACTTCATCGCCAGACTCTGCCATGTGCCACTTTCAGGTCTCCTTACACTGTTGGTGGGTTCCATTTTGTGATAGGGTGCTGTATGGCCTTCCATTGCTGCTGCCTCCACCGCCACCCTGCGCCATGTGCCTCTGTCATCTGCTCACGCTGCTGACGGCTTCCGCTTTTTAACCGAGGCCTGTGTTTGGCTTCCGAATACTGCTGCATCCACCGCCACCCTGCGCCATGTGTCTCTGTCGTCTGCTCACGCTGCTGACGGCTTCTGCTTTTTAACCTAGGCCTGTGTATGGCTTCAGAATAATGCTGCCTACACCGCCACCCTGCGCCATGTGCCTCTGTCGTCTGCTCACGCTGCTGCCAGGTCCATACTGATTCATGGCCCCCTGTACCAGCTCCTCATGAACGTGGTTCAGCGGGTTTGCATCACTTAACGGCAAATCGTTGACAAACGCTGGGACGTTCAGTGTTGTGCGCATTAAGCCAGACACCAAAGGGCAGCACAGACCTGTTATTACTCGCTCAAGCATGGCTGAACAAAACCAATCTCTACCACAAATTGGACCCAGACCTGCCCAGGGTCTCGTAAGTAGATTGCATGGAGGAGTAGAGTTCGTTATTGGAATTAACTGTGAGGGACTTTTAAACCTAGGCCTGTGTATGGCCTTCAATTGAAGCTGCTTCTGCTCCGCCACTCTGCCATTGGACTCTTGATAGTCGTCTCCCCACGCTGCTGCTGGGGGGACTTTTTAACATAGGCCTCTGTATGGCCTTCAATTTTAGCTGCTTACGCTCCGCCACTCTGCCATGGGCCCCTGTACCGCCTCCTCATGCTGCTGCCAGGCCCGTAATCTGCCATGGGCCCCCGTACCGACTCCTCATGCTGCTGCCAGGCCCGTAATCTGTCATGGGCCCCTGTACCGCCTCCTCATGCTGCTGCCAGGTCCAGAGTGTGTCATGGGTCCCTGTACGGCCTCCCATTGCTGCTGTCTCCATCGCCACACTCTGCCATGTGCCACTTTCAGGTCTCCTCACACTGCTGGTGGGTTCCATTTTGTCATAGGGTGCTGTATGGCCTCCCATTGCTGCTGCCTCCACCGCCACACTGTGGCTCCACACTCTGGTTTTGGCCCCGTGACTGCCCAAATGAGTGAAGTGTGCGGTGATTCTAAGATCGACGGCACTCATCTGCATGTCATACTGACTGACAGTATTATTTCTCTTCCCCAGCAGACTCCAAGGGCATTTAAATTAAAGGTACAGTGTTCTGCACTAATATAAAGGCTCTCTGAAGCCTAGAAACACCCTTTTTATAAGTTAAATTCGCAGCGAATATATTTGGCTCGAAGCGAATTTATTCGGCGAATTCGGCGAATCAGCCGAACCGAATTTTTGAATAATTCGCTCATCTCTAATCATTGTCCATCTCTACTGTGAAGCACCGTCCAATCAACTTTGCTGCATTTGGCTGAATCTGTGCTGACAGTATATCTCTAAACACTGCAGAATTCATCTGACTGCTTCTGTCACATCAATAAACAACAATGACCCAGTGCCACTGGAAGCCATGCATGCCCATGCCATCACACTGCCTACACCATGTTTACAGATGACGTTTTGTGCTTTGAATCATGAGCTGTTCCAAGCCTTCTCCACACTTTTTCTTCCCGTAATTCTGGTACAGATTAATCTTAGTTTCATCTGTCCAAAGAATGCTTTTCCAGAAGTGGTCTGGCTTTTTTTAGATTTTTTTTGGCAAAGTCTAATCTGGTTTTTTATTCTGCAGGCTTATGAATGGTTTGCACCTTGTAGTGAACCCTCTGTATTTGCTCTCATGAAGTCTTCTCTTGATTGTAGACTTTAACAATGATACGCCTACCTCCTGGAGAGTGTCCTTCACTTGTCTGGATGTTGTGAATGGGTTTTTCTTTACCATAGAGAGGATCCTGCGATCATCCACCACTGTAGTCTTCCGTGGACATCCATGCATTTTTATCTTGCTGAGCTCACCAGTGCGTTCTTCTTTCCTCAGAATGTACCAAACTGTTGATTTGGCTCCTAATGTTGCTGCTATCTCTCTGATGGATTTGTTTTGTTTTTGAAGCCTTACAATTGCCTGTTTCACTTGCATAGACAGCTACTATGAACGCATGATGTAGGATCACAGCAATAGATTCCAAATGCAAATACCACACTTAGAATCAACTCCAGACCTTTTACCTGCTTAATTTATGAAGAAATAATGAAGGAGTAGCCCACACCTGGCCATGAAACAGCTTTTGTTTAAATTTGTCCAATTTGGTCCCTTGAAAAAGGGGTGATAGCTACTCTTAAGAGCTGTAATTCCTAAACCCTTCCTCCAATTTGGATGTACATACAAATGTACATACCATATCCTCAAATTAAACCTGAGAGTGTGCACTTTTAGCCCATATTAATTATATAACTATAGCTTGAAGATGTTTTATGAAAAAAAACTATGTGAGGATTGATGATTAATGATGTACACTGTGCTGCATAGCAAGATTATAAATGGTAATTTTATATATGCACTATATTGCCAAAAGTATTGGGACACCCCTACAAATCATTGGATTCAGGTGTTCCAATCACCTCCCATGGTCCCAGGTGTAAAAAATCAAGCACCTAGGCATGCAGACTGCTTCTACAAATGTTTTTTAAAGAATGGGTTGCTCTCAGGAGCTCAGTGAATTCAAGCGTGGTACTGTGATAGGTTGCCACCTGTGCAACAAGTCCATCCGTGAAATTTTCCTTGCTACTAAATATTTTATGGTCAACTGTTAGTGGTATTATAGCAAAGTGGAAGCAACTGAGAACAACAGCAACTCAGCCACTAAGTGGTAGGCCACATAAAATGACAGAGCGGGGTCAGCGTATACTGAAGAGCACAGAGGGCAGAAGTCGCCAACTGTCTGCGCAGTCAGTAGCTACAGGCCTCCAAACTTTGTGTGGCCTTCAGTTTAGCACAACGACAACACATAGAGAGCTTCATGGAATGGGTTTCCATGGCCGAGCAGCTGCATCCAAGCCTTACATCACCAAGTGCAATGCAAACCGTTGGATGCAGTGGTGTAAAGCACGCCACCACTGAACTCTAGAGCAGTGGAGACGTGTTCTCTGGAGTAACCAATCACGCTTCTCTGTCTGACAACCTGATGGACATGTCTGGGTTTGGCGGTTGCCAGAACGGTACTTGCCTGACTGCATTGTGCCAAGTGTCAAATTTGAAGGAGGGGGGATTATGGTGTGGGGTTGTTTTCTAGTTCTATGAATTTTTAGTTCCAGTGAAGGGAATTCTTAAGGTGTTTGCATACCAAGACATTTTGGACAATTTCATGCTCCCAACTTTGTGGGAACAGTTTGGGGATGGCCCCTTCCTGTTCCAACATGGCTGCGCACCACTGCACAAAGCAAGGTCCAAAAAGATATGGATGAGCGAGTTTGGAGTGGAGGAACTTGACTGGCCTGCACAGAGTCCTGACCTCAACCAGATAGAACACCCTTGCGATGAATTAGAACGGAGACTGCATGACTGCGAGTTTTGAGTGCATGCGACCCCTGCTGTCCTGCACTGTGGTTGGACACAGCAGGATTTTGTCAGCAGGTCCCATCCAATGATTTATGGCTGAGACCTGCTGATTGACTGTGTCCAATCACACTGTTTTGTGCTTACAAACAACACAGGGCTCTGTACACAAAGACGTAATTTATTTATTTTATCTATTTCAGGTACTTATATAGTGCTGTCAATGTACGCAGTGCTTTACATGTATATATTGTACATTCACATCAGTCCTTAACCTTCAAGGAGTGTACAATCTAAGGTCAATAACTCACATTCATACATACACATACTAGGGCCAATTTCAGGGGTTGGGCTTGGCCCCTTAGTTCCAGTGAGGGGAACTTTTAAGGAGTCAGCATACCAAGACATTTTGTACAATTTCATGCTTCCAACTTTGTGGGAACAGTTTGGGGATGGCCGCTTCCTGTTTCAACATGACTGCACACCAGTGCACAAAGCAAGGTCCATAAAGACATGGATGAGTGAGTTTGGGGTGGAGGAACTTGACTGGCCTTCAGAGAGTCCTGACCTCAAACCCGATAGAACACCTTTAGGATGAATTAGAGCGGAGACTGCGAGCCAGGCCTTCTCGTCCGACATCAGTGCCTGACCTCACAAATGTGCTTCTGGAAGAATGGTCAAACATTCCCATAAACACACTCCTAAACCTTGTGGACAACCTTCTCAGAAGGCTCTGAAGCTGTTATAGCTGCAAAGGTGGGACAACTCAATATTGAACTGTACAGACTAAGACTGGGATTCCATTAAAATTCATGTGCGTGTAAAGGCAGGCATCCCAATACTTTTGGCAATATTGTGTGTGTGTGTGTGTGTGTGTGTGTGTGTGTGTGTGTGTGTGTGTGTGTGTGTGTGTGTTATATGTATGTGTGTATATACAGAATTTCTTTCTTAGATGGCGGATAAATATATTTTATTTATATACTTTTTAATTATGTCAAGAACTAAAAAAAATTTAAAACATTTTGTCATTTGTTTTTTAAACCAGGTAAATATGTAATGATGATAAATATTTACTATTTTCACCCAAAGGTGGTGCTGTAGGTTTCTTCTAACATACCTGTACCAGGCTAACCCCACCTATTTTTGCCAAAGACACGCTTCATAACTGAAGCTCAACTAACACATGTAGCTAAATAAAGTAGACTATTGACCTTCCATACATTTATACCATCTTTTTCCCAACGGTTCCATACAGTTTTCAAATTAGGAAGAGCAAATTCACTGGAAGAGCCTTTTACTGTGCTCTCTACAAATCCTAAAACGATATGTTAAATACTCATTTTGTATAATAAAGTACTATATATATATGATTATTAACAAATGATAAAAATAAATTTTTTAGAAATTCGTAAATTTTAAACAAAATACATTTTGACCCAATAACCATTATAGTTCACATAACCTAGGGAGGAAAGTTGTATTTGTGACAGAAAGTATTTGTTTTTGGCAGTTTGGTGTCTGAAAAGGAGACATTCTATAACAGGGGTCCTCAAACTACGGCCCGCGGGCCACATGCGGCCCGCCGAGGACATTTATCCGGCCTGCCGGCAGAGGCATATTTGCTGCGAGGAAGGGACACTAAGTACAGGGGTGGGCAGGGGGCTACTGTATCTTACCTGGCTCCGTGTCCCAGTCCCAGGACGATCCAGTCCAGGAAGAGCTGCACCTTCATTCACTCCGGCCGCTCCCTCACTCGATGTTTGCGCTGCCGCTTGGCTCCGCCTTCTCACTGGTGATTGGGCGCCAGAACTGTAGCTCAGGAAAGGCACACAGGCGGCCAATCACCTGCGAGGAGGCAGAGCCGAGCGGCCCCGCGAACATCGAGTGAGGGAGAGGCCGGAGTGAATGAAGGAGGACAGCTGACCGCCCGGTAAGTGTGCCGTGCAGATGGTGCTGCTGCAACCAGGTATGCTGTCTGCAGCAGCACCATGCTGGAACAGGGGTCAGCAAGTTAAGTGTCATTGGTGTCAGTGGGAGAGTGCCCCATCATTGGTGTCATTGATACTAATGATGGGGCATTATTCCTCCCACTGACACCAATGATTGGGCACTATTCCTCCCCCCACTGACTCCAACGATGGGGCACTATTCCTCCCCCCCCCCGCTGACACCAATGATGGGGTACTATTCCTCCTACTGACACCAATGTTGGGACACTACCCCCCCCACTGACACAAATGACGGGGCACTATTCCCCCCCACTGACACCAATGACGTACTATTCCTCCCACTGACACCAAAGATGGGGCACTATTCCTCCCACTGACACCAATGATGGGACACTATTCCTCCCACTGACACCAATGACGGGGCACTATTCCTCCCCCCACTGACACCAATGATGGGGCACTATTCCTCCCCCCACTGACACCAATGATTGGGCACAATTCTTCCCACTGACACCAATGATGGGGCACTATTCCTCCCACTGACACTAATAATGGGGCACTATTCCTCCCACTGACACTAATAATGGGGCACAATTCTTCCCACTGACACCAATGAGGGGGCACTATTCCTCCCACTGACACTAATGATGGGCACGATTCTTCCCACTGACACCAATGATGGGGCACGATTCCTCCCACTGACACCAATGATGGGGCACTATTCCTCCCACTGACACCAATGATGGGGCACTATTCCTCCCACTGACACCAATGATGGGGCAAGATTCTTCCCACTGACACCAATGATGGGGCACTATTTCGCTCCATAAGACACACTTGGGGGGAAATGTCTGTGCATCTTATGGAGCGGCCAGCCCAGTATTCCCACCGCCGTTGTATGTTCTCAGTCTCTGGTCATCTTATGTATTATGTCCGCAGTCTCTGGTCATCTCCTGTACTACGTCCGCAGTCTCTGATCATCTCCTGTACTGTGTCCGCATTTGTTCATTTGTTTTTTTTTTAAACTATAGTCCGGCCCTCCAACGGTCTGAGGGACAGTGAACTGGCCCCCTGTTTAAAAAGTTTGAGGACCCCTGTGCTAGATGGTACATTGATAGGATCCCTACAGAATTGTGGCCTAGAGCAGTGGTTCTCAACCTTAGGGAGACTAGGCACTGAAAATTCTTCCAAAACCTTCCATACTCCAATATGGCCGTGATTGACAGATCCAGTAGATCTGTCCTGTTGCTGACCCCCTTCTAAACCTTCCCACTCTATCCATAACAAAACAAATATCGGAGATTCGGATGTATCTGAATCTCCAAATGACAATAGTAACAAATTTCGTTCATGTGTTTAGTTTCATTTCTTCATTTTTTGAACAAATTTAAAATTTTCAGAATGACTGGAATTCAAATTGATCGACCATTCCAAATTCTGTGTGAATAGATGGTTTTTAAAGTGTTACTAAACCCACAACGATAAAATCAGTCTGTATATGCAGTAAAGCATACTCATTGTGGAACCTAAGAGGTTAATCCTCCACATTGTGTAAAAAGGATGTTTGATCCTGTCTTCTCTGATCACCCCCTTCTACTGTCCCCAATCCATCTGTTGATAGAACAGAGCCTTGCGGGCAAGCTGCACATGCTCAGTTTGGTGTGTACTGCTAGAGAGGTGTTGTTGCTTTTTTTTTTCTTGGGAGAGTGCATGTAATCAGCACAGGGCCAATCAGTGCTGTCCAGACAGAGGGTCAGTGGTCCTGCATCCTCATAGGACAATCAGGGGAAGCATGAAAACTCCTCCTACAAGCTGTAACAAGTGATCTGCTGAACACTGAAGTCAAAAGACTGCTCTAACTGCTGATGAGAAAAGGTATTCAGCAGTTTATATTTCCTAACATAACTGCATTTTCATGTTCTGTGGGTGACCAGATATAGTGAATGCAGGGTCCTGGGTATAGTAACACTTTTAGGGAGCGGGCCAGCAAGTTTGCCACCGTGTCTTTAACAAAGAGTAACTCAGCTTCTGTCCCCCGCTGTCAAAAATGCAAACAAAACTTAAAAAAAACAAAACAAGTCTGACTATAGGTGTGACTTGCAAGACATCTGCGACTTGCAGGACATAGATGCCTATGTAGGTCGCACCTGAATTTGCAAAAAGTAATGCATGGCAACCCGTCCTTTCTTTGGGGGCAGAACCCTCTGTTATCACCCTCAGGGGTGCTCTGCAGTCAGCCGCAAGGAGAGCCCTCTCATCACTTCAGCCTCTGGTCAGGTAAGTAACATCCTCTGACAAAAAATGAGTCGTTGTTGTTAAGGACGCCAGCGGCCACCCACTCCTTAACAACCAGCTACTATGAATCTACAAAAGGAATGCTGAAGATATGAGACAAATTTCAAAATCTTGAAAAAGGAATTGGTCCAGTATCAAGTCAATGGACCAGTTTGTTTTTGGAACTTGTTTTGTATCTTTTGCATTATTTTGTATGTTCAAAATAGTATTAAAATTTTTTTTTTTAAACAGTGTGGGGTCCCCCCCCAATCCATACTAGGCTCTTCGGATCTGGAATGGTTTTTAAGGCGAACCCCACGCTAAAATTAAAAGAAAAAAAAATGGTGTGGGGTCCTCCCCAAAATCCATGCCAGACTCTTATCCGAGCATGCAGCCTGACAGGCCATTAAAGGGAAAGGGACGAGTGAGTACCCCACCCTCCTGAACCATACCAGGCCACATGCCC
Source organism: Staurois parvus (assembly GCF_062004578.1). NCBI lineage: Eukaryota > Metazoa > Chordata > Amphibia > Anura > Ranidae > Staurois > Staurois parvus. Next base: position 4,088,915 of record NW_028318210.1, on the reverse strand, counting down.
TCAAAATGGGGGGGTGCTATGGGGCAGGGGTGCTCCCCTAAAACACCTTGTCCCCGTGTTGATGGGGACAAGGGCCTCTTCCCCACAACCCTGGGCGGTGGTTTTTGGGGGTCTGTGTGTGGCTTATCTGAATCTGGATGTCCCCTTTACAAAGGGGGCGCCAAGATCCCAGCATCCCTATGTGAATGAGTATGGGGCACATAGTACCCCGACTCATTCACCAAAAAGTGCTGAAATAGTTAATAAAAACACATGCTCAGTTTTTGTTAAAAAAATGCCCCCCTGCTGAACATGAATAATTCTGTCCAGGGACACAGTCTTCTGACAGGTAAACAAAGGGACAAAGGTTACCCAGTTGAATCACCCCCCATGTCTAATGTCATTGGGCGAATGTCATTCCTGAATGACAGATAAACATGGGGGCGGGGTTACCCAAGAATGTCACCTGTGACCTTGCCCCCATAATAATACTCGCCCAATGGGAGGTAGACATGGGGGTAGAATCACCTGGTGACGTTGTCGGGTAGCCTGTGCACCCTATGTTTACCTGTCAGATGACTGTGTCCCTGTGATGGGATTAGTTGTGTTTGGTGGGCAGCGTTTGTGTTTTACAGATTCCAATAAGCCCCCTTCCCGCATACCCCCACAGCCACCGCCCAGGGTTATGGGGAAGAGACCCTTGTCCCCATCAACTTGAATTGGATTTTAGTGAGAACTGAAGGTTTATGTTTATGTAAAGCAAACCAAGGATCTCTCGAAAAAGGTACAATTGAACAGATTGTGCAAAAGTTTGAGAATTTTGGATCCAAACCTAGTTAACATGGGGCAGATCCTCCAAATATGCAAAATATTACATGGGGTACCCACTGTACTTTTACAATACAGTGAATGGCCAGCTTTCAACTTCTGCCCAGAATCACTCAACCTTGAAGACTGAAGAAAAACTGTGAATGCAGAATATCATGGCACAGCTCCCTGAGAACAGTCCCCTGCATGTATTGATAAAATCACATCAATACCTTTCTCTGAATTATCTAGGACCTTCTTCACTGGGATCAGAAAAAAGTAAGTAAAACAAAATACTGCCAGACAGGGCCTCAAATGGAACACTGAGAAGACAGGAGCACAGAGCTTGGAGTTGGGTTTAGGATACAGAGCACCCCCCAACAGACCACCTACAGTATATATAATAATATAATATATGTGTTGAAGAGAAATCTTGTAAAAAGTTGCATTCAATTTGAGATATATGCTGCAGTAATGTATTAAACATACAGTATATAGTTATTGATAACACTCTAAATAAAATGTATCTGTTTTGGGGCTAAATTCATATATGAAAATGATTAAATGTTCTTTGACCAGCCATATAGAAGTTTCAGGTCAGTGAAGCACCTATTCTGCTTTCCTGAGAGTGAGGTGGTTGGCACTGAACTATTATATGATGCACATAGAGGGAACCTGATGCTGGAGTCTTATCACTTGGGTATTTGGTCTCAAGTCAAGTCAATTGCTTTAACTTGCCTTTGCTTTGGTCCTTCCCTTGTTTTCAAGAATAAAGGACTTTACACCCAAAGCCTTCGTCTCAAGTTAATGCTGCACCCATAAGCAAAGTTTCACTGTACTCCAGCCACTGCTGCAAAGCATCCAACATCTCTGCTGCACCTCAGTCTGAGTCCCTGCTTGTTAAGGATATATAAATATTTTATATACATTGTTTGGCCACTGTTCTACATTAAGCAGCAAATGTTAAATACTTATATGTAGAATTCCATATTTATCTAGGTCAAAATATATACTTTCAATAGCGGGGTTATATAAAAATATAAATCACTATATATTCCTAGTTGTCAGCAACAAGAAGTCACGATGTGTTGTACTTTTGTGTCTGGGGCAACAGACTTGCAAAATGTCATTATAATACCTCTTCTTGTGTTAATTGGGGTTGATTTACTAAGGGCAAATAGGCTGTGCACTTTGAACATGCAGTTGCACTTATTTTCCCAAGAGCTTTGGTGGTAAAGCTTTGCTGATTTCCATCATCCAATCAAGTGCAAGAAAAATTCTTTTTTTTTAAACATTTTCCTTGCACCTGATTGGGTATTATTTACAAAGTGAAGCTTTACCGCATTAAATTTACTAAAAAAAATGATTGCAACTGCACTTACAAAGTGAACAGTCTTTTTGCCTTTAGCAAATCAACCCTAGTGTGTTTTTATTTTGCCTCTTGTTATATCTCAGTATTTAAGTCAATATGCAGATAGTCTAGTGAAAAAAAATGATATGCCCATTCAAAGTTCAGAATGGAATATGGGGTGAAATGCAGTAGAACTTTCTGTATCTTTCTGGCTACATATTCCCAGTTCATGAGCTGTGTCTCATTGTAAGGTACAAGTCATCTTAGGACTTGTGATAATCTGAAACATTTATTCTGATTAGTTAGACCCATTGAACTATTTGTGGCAGAAGTAAATATAAGAACATTGCTTTATGATTACATTATGTTATGGGCCATATGGCTCTGCTTCAAAAACAATTATTTGTTCAGTGCATAAATTGTAGTTAGTATCCAATGCTTTTTTATTAAGCCTTGTTATAGGGTTGTGGCCAAATCATTCACTTGTCTAGGGTTCTTGTGGACTTGTTTAATGTTTGCAAGAAAACAAGCATAGGAGCACATGAGCTTATTCAGCAAGGAAAAGAGATTGGTCCATTGTGCAGTAGAACCTACCAAACGGCTGGAATATATCTTTCTCTAATCTAACTTGAATCCCAAATGTGGTAGTACCTACCTACCTATATGAGCTCGTAAGACAGCCCATTCAAATTTAATGGGAATAATATGGAGTTGCCCCCACTTATTTATTGAAGGTATTTATATAGCACTGACAGTTTTTGCATAGCTTTACATATTTTATATTGACATCAGTCCCTGCCCTCAAGCAGCTTACATGATAACCTCAAATGCATAGATATGCACAATTTATTAAAATTGGAGCGTGCAAAATCTGGTGCAGTTCTTCCAGTAAACCAATCAGCTTCCTTGTTTTATTGTCACAGCTTAATTGAACAAGCTGAAGTTAGAAACTAATTGGCTACATGCACAGCTGGACCAGATTCTGAGTGCTCCAGTTTTAGTAAATCCCTCCATACTAGGGCCAATTGAAACAGAAGCCGTTTAACAGTCTACTATGTCTTTGAAGTATGGAAGGAAACCCATGCACAGGGTTCCAGTTCATCTAAAAGGTGTAGAGTAATACTGAAGTCAGCACTCTGTACAGGTCAGATCAGCTCCTTTACACCAAACTGACTAAACTTTGCATTTATGGATCTGGCTTTGTGCATAGGGGCACAGTCATGCTGTAACAGAAAAGGGTCCTCCCAAATCGCTGCCATATGGGAGCGCATAATTACCTAAAATGTTTTATAATATATGCTGTAGAATTACCAGTACCCTTCACCTGAACTAAATAATATTGAGGGGTGTCTGTGACAAATGCAGTGCCCGACCCTTGTCCTTCTCACCAACTCGTGACAAAGGATCAGCCAATCTCACACTACACTGTCACGAAACAATGTCACTCTCAGTTGCACCTGGCACAAAGATTTTCCAGCTCACGTGGCCACAGTCTAGGTGCCAGCAGCATGAGAGTGATTGTCGCTGGGTTAAGTTAATTAAGCAATTAACCCTTTAAGCTACCACCACCACAGAAACGCATAATCTTAGCAATAACAAATATGAAAAATAAACGTCTGTGCACACACTGTTACCACAGACAGGTATATTCAGAGATTTGTCATATACAGTAGCACTCTTCAAGAGACAGGGATTCTTTAGCTTGCATTAAAAGCCTTAAGGATAGTGTTAACACTTTTCAAAAAGGAGTTTAATAATGAAAAGGTCAAAATTATGCAAACAAAATATTTACAGAAAAAAGGTGTTACAAAGAAATAAACCATAAAGCAGCAGAGAATTAAAAAGGAGCTGAAAATGAAGAATACTTGCGCAGTCCTTGGTTTTGGCAGAGTCCAATTGTCCAAGCCAAAACGTTGCAGTGGCTCTCTCAAGTTCGGTTAGGGGTTCCTTGGTTGATATTAAACAAAAGCTGTCAGAGGGTCCTGACATGTCCTTTTTCTGTCATATCAATGGGGTGTTGACAAACGCCATCTGAGCAATTACCCGGTTTAACAGGTGATGGCTGGGTGCTCCCCACGTTTATGACTGCATTGTAGCCCTCCCTTACACACAGTTTTATACTAATATTAATATCTTCCACAATGTACAGGTTGCATTCTGGAAACTGGTAGATTATTGCTCAGCCTTATATTTTGGGTCCAGGAATACCAAACAGAGTATTTTGAATGGGTCTGTCACCTAGGAGGGAGGAGACTCCTTTCTCCCCTTGCGTATGTGCCAACTTAGTCATGTATGACCTTGATTTGTTCAGTATGATATTCCCCATTCAAATATTTACTTAATATTAATGTGTCTTGGTCTTATAAGATTTTATGAATTGTGTGTGGATTTTGTTAAGTTGTGAATTGGGCAGAGGTCTCAGAGAGGTCCCCACACCTGGCTACTTTCTGTGTAGATGTTTTATGGCATGCTATGTGTTCCTAGTGCTTTAATTGCTCTACACCTCATGTGTGACAGAATGGACTGATTTTTTAATTGTTTTACAATAGGTCAGACAGAAGTTTTAATCTGTAGAGTTTTTTTTAATGGCCCGTAGAAACAGACATCCTGCCAGGCCGCATTTAGCTGTTTACAGCTCTGACCGAAGCCTGTGTGCTGGTGTCTGCTGTTCCTAAGTTGAGATAACAGACTCTTTTGAATTGTGTTAAGTTAAGGTTATGAATTCCATATATTGCAGGAGGAGGGAGGGGGTAAGATCACTGGGCTCATAAAAAAAAATTAAAAATTGCTGAGACCTGACAAGATGGCTGTCACCTACAGCTTCCATGTGCTTAATGTGCACACCCATTACAGGGTCCACATACTTTTGGCTGTAGAGTGTACGTACATCATAATACAATATTATTACATTTTAGGTCCTGAAGAAAAGAAGTCCCTCCTGCAGTGTCCCCGGCAATGTAATCCGGTGAATGCCGGCATCTGTCTTCTGGGTTCCGTCCCCTGCGAGCGTCGGGACGTACAGGGGACGGAACGGCGGGAAATTTGAAAATGACAAAAAGTGACATTTACTAAAATCACATAGTAAAATATTACTGTATCAAACCATTTCACATACACTTTATCCCTAGTGCTTTGTCCTGTGCCCTGCCTGCATTTTTACTGTTCTTATTGCCTGGAAACTGAGAAACGTCCATGGTGTCCAAAAAGTTTCCCTTTAGGTCAAAAGCGGTTTTAGACCAGCTACAGAACAGCAATAGTAAATCAGAACCACTTGCAGAATTGAGTGATAATGATTAGTGGGGAAATTCATCATCAGACACTGAAAACAATTTTGCGACTTTGCTCAGTGATGTGCAAACTTGGCTCTATATTTCAAATTTCAGTGTTTTTGGTTTGATTATATTATTGAAATAAATTTATTATTATATTATTATTTTTTATGATTATTTATTAAATTGTAATTTATGATTTCGTGTTTCAAGTTTTATCCTACCCGGGATGTTTACTAGACTCTTGTTCGGACCCATTTCAGTGAGTTATTCCTAAGAATTACAGGACTACAATATAAAACGCCAAATTGCCATGCAAAATAATGGCACCGCTTTCAGCACCAAAAATCTGAAATAATCATACCTTCAGGGAGGTTAAATAGGGCGCCCAGTCAAAGTGCCTGCCTTTTGCTTGCACATGCTCATGTGCAGCTAATGCCTGGAAGCCATTGACCCCACACTGTGCGTGCTCACTTCAATTCCCATCACGCACACCAGGTGGACTTCAGGCGTGCATTCCAAACAGCAGCCATGTTCAGCCACCCCTCCAGTCCTCTCAGATTTACTGAGAATATCCAACTACACCTATGTGCCCTGAGAGATCAGCTTGGCTCCCTTGCCCAAACTCTATTTAGGAGCTCATCCGGGGAGACTTCAACCATCTCCAGGTGGACTACCAAGGATTTATCCAAGTGAGGTAAGTGCAAGAAAGAGGAATTCTGTGTCTGGTGAGGGGTACAAATTTATAGATAAATGGTCCTATGGGGTGTTGGGGGAGTAGACTACCCATGAGTATGCTTGCATGGAGCCATCAGGAAATTTTAATTTACAGTTGGTATTCTTTTAAATTTCTTATTATTTGTATCGACAAAAGATAGATCTTTGTCCCATCTGGTTTTGTAATGTCTTTGTTTTTGCCAGTGACCTTGAGAGCTGCAGTACTGCCAAGAGAAGTGTCTGTCCTGGCCAGATGTGAAATGAATGTGCAAGGTCCAGGGTGGAACTAGCATACTAGAAATGTGGTTTTGTAATATATATTGCTCAGAATTGAAACAAGGCTAAAATGTCATAATGTATTGTTTACATAGCACAGCTAAACAATAGCATGAAATCTTACTATGTTGTTTTTTGTGTTAGTTACATTACTAAACTTTGGGCATGCATATGATCTCAACTAAATTTCAAAAGCATTTCTGTTTAAAGTAACCTGTTATGAAATAAATTATTGTAAATGATGTGCTTCTAAATATACTTGTTAATTGGCTCTTGTGCTTATCCTATGTCTTCTGAACTTTAAAAAGGCATGCAGGCTAGAGAAGAGAAAGTAAAGTAAAGGAGTTTCAAATTCACTAGCCAAATACTATTTCTTTTTCAATGAAGAGCTAATTTGTAAAGATCTTCAGCAGGCTAATCAGGCTCTAGCATTTTCAGAAGAGGGTCAGAAAGGGAAGCACAAATATTTATCTCAGGACAGATTGGGATTTTAACAATAGGTTCTTGTTCTAATTGTAAAAATGCACTTACAAGGCTATTACATACCTAAAATGCCTTTGTTTTTCTTTCTTTGACCAGAATTAACAACCTTGCCAGCAACGTGAACAGAAATTTCATCTGGGATACAGCAAACTGTATAAAGCTGATTGCAAGTAATTAAAAGAGATCACCTTTACACCTATTCATACACCTTTATACCTATTCATACACTCGAGATTCCCTCAATTTCAAGTGACTAAAACAGATGCTAGCTGGCATAAAGTGCAGACACCTAGAGATAACTGCAGATACCTGCAGCAGCTTTCATTGCCCTCTGCTATGGCCACGTCGCAGGCCATTCTGAACAGGAAAACACTGACACTTCTTTTTATTGACAGAGCATGACCACCCCTTCCTGTCTCACATACTTTCTGTTGGCCAATGGGTCAACCTATCCTAGTGATTGGACAATAGTAATTTGTGTGTATGGAAGGGAGCAGGTAAGCACTGTCACTGCTATTGCACCTAGCGATGCCTGCTGTTGCAGTGAGGTGCCAGTTTACAAATATTTTATATACTTGAATATCTGCCAAAACTGTTACTGACCTAATATCGTAATTTGCTGCTAGATTTTGTGGAAGAGGTTTTGAAAGACAAAATGTAAGCCATTTTAAACCTATGAAATCCCTGTGTCTGTGCTTTAGGACTCCCGTCTCTGAAGCTAAATCATGCCTACCAATTCATTTCCATGTTCTAAAAGAGTGCAAATGAGAATATTTTGTTTGGAAATGTGAGTAGGTCTTAGTAAAAATGAAACCATAATCTCCCATGAACATATTTTCATTTGAGCATCTATCTCTTTTTGCTCCTATCCTTTATAGAGACAGGTACATTTCTGTGTTTATTGTAGTAGTCCATGCTTAAGACTTGGTTAGCTCCTAAAAAATCAAAAGGTGACAAACACAGATTAAGCTTGAATAAAAGGAAGCTAGTTTGACTAATAGCTATGATTACTAACCAAACAAGACTGCCTAGTGTATAAAAGAAACAAAACAGCAGCGGGTAGGACACATAGGCTATTAGTTTACTAGAAAAAAAAATACTTTGTAAAATTAATTTTATTGAGTTTGACAATATAGAATAGCCATCAACACAGTAAAAAAAAACCAGCCAATGGCAGAAAGTATAGCATACAATAGGTAAAAAACCCATAAACAACAACAAACATACATTTACCCCGTCAAACATGCACAACTAAATTTCTACAAGGAAAATACTTTGTTCCAGCATTCATCCTTGTATTAATGACTCCTTGTGAACACAGACAAGGGCTAGAGATCCATGGCTTTTTCAAGTGTCATATGTATCAGACAGAATGGCTACAATGGTACTAAATGGCAAGAACAGTCCTAAAGGCCTTGAAAAATACATCTGATATAGATGTATTCTAAAAGTGTAAATCACATGAAGGTGATTGGCAGAAATCTGTAATATAGTTGCACCCATCTTGAGCTGGATACCTACTGAGTACATTACATAAAATAAGGGAGGGGTAAAAGGTGAGTAGTTTTCTAAAATAGGTGCAAGGTTTTTCTTAAGGGAACTCTTCAGTTGTATTACCACATTGATATATAGAACATGTAATTGCTACACCAGCTGTTTTGTAATTCAAAGTCTAACTCCAAGCAAATAAAAATGCAGTTTTTAAATGATGATTAAGGGAAAAAGTTACATTTCACATTCCACACCCAGGCCTGATTACTGCCAGACCTGTTCAATCAAGAAATCACTATATAGAAGCTGTCTGACAAAATGAAGCACACTAAAAGATCTCAAAAAGCAACACATCATGCCGCGATCTAAAGAAATTCAAGACCAGATGATAAACAAAGTAATTGACATGTGTCAGTCTGGAAAGGGTTACAAAGCCATTTCTAAGGCTTTGGGACTCCAGCAAACCACAGTGAGTGCCATTATCCACAAATGGAATGATACTTGTGGTGAACCTTCCCAGGAGTGGCCGGCCTACCAAAATTACTCCAAGAGCACAACGATGATTCATCCAGGAGGTCATAAAAGAGCCCAGAACAACATCTAAAGAATTGCAGGCCTCACTTGCTTCATTTAGGGTCAGTGTTCATGATTCAACAATAAGAAAGAGACTGGGTAAAAATGGCCTTCCTGGGAGAGTTCCTAGGTGAAAGCCACTGCTTACCATAAAGAACACAAAGGCTCATCTCACATTTGTCAAGATACATCTTGACAATGTTACTAGACCATTAATTTCAACAAAAATCATCTCGTAATATTATATGTGGATTTTACATATTTTATGCATGTTATTTATTTGTAAAAGCCTTCTATGTGTGCACATCCAAATCCCTGAGACTGCTGTTGGGCGGTGCCATCTTGGATACAATACCTGACATGCCTAAGTAGTATTTTTTACTGAAAAGTCACAAAGACATTTTAAACCAAGGCAGGTGCCCTATTGTGTCATTCGGCGATTCAATTACTGAATCAATGTCTAAATATTTGGATGTTTTGGATGACATATTGCACCCTAAACCAGTTGATTACATATTTAAAAGATACAAATGATGTTTTGTGCAGTTTATGATTTTTTGGTATTGCAGAATGATTGTTTGGTAACCATAGATGGTGAGTCTTTATTGCTGTATTCCACATTATATGAAGGATAACGCTATTGAGAAAATAGTAACCTTAAAGAGTAAAACAAGAGAATCAGCTGCATTTATTTTTGAATACTTAATTTTTGTTTTGAGAAGTAATCATTTTATGTTTGGCAGTAAATGGTGCCATCAATTAAGTTGCACAGGGATGGGGACTTCTGTTGCCACCATGTATGCATACCTCTTCCTTGTTTTTTGGGAAGAGAAGTGGGATCTTAACATACCTAATCCTTATATGAGATTTATCAGATGATGGTCAAGATATATAGACAATGTTTTTGTTGCGTTTTTGGAGTATATCATGTGTGGTATCTTTTTTGGAGATCCTGCCGAAGTCTTTCAGTGTACCTTACTATCAGACCAAAAGGACTCTAAAATAGAGCAGAAGGTCTCCTCAGTAATAGAACATTTGAAGCACCTTTAATTTTAGAAGAGATGTACCTGTGTATAGCTTAGAGGCATTTTCATATGTCTTCATAGGAAAAGACTATCACTATTTCAAAAGCATGCATAGGCATGCATTGTCATTAGGTGGCTGGGTTGGACTCATCTGTCAACAGTTGACAGCAAGAACAGAATTTATAGCAGTCTAAACCACAACAATGTTACACCAATGGGAGTTTAGGTTTCAAGGAAGAACCTAGGAAGATGTAAACCTCATATTGGCAGGCATTTGTAAATAAAAAATCTGTTGGGGAGTGCATGAAGGAAAATGTAAAGTAACTCAGAAAAATATATCAATTAATCAAAACCATTCTTTTAAAAAAATTGAAGGGCAATGTACTACATGATTATACTCTGGGGGATATCTATAAATGGTTGGATAATATTGATGATAAAAGTTACCAGTGGAAATTGGATCTGGATCCTTATGTGTTTAAAATGGAAGCCTTCTGAAGGGGACTTTGAGCATTTAGAGTATCCAGTGCCTCTGCATCAATTGAAAATATAATGAATATATGCAATATTAGTCTAAATCCCCAAAAATTACCAAATTCACTATCGTGTGGTGTAAAGTGGGGGAGATCATATTCAGATTATCAAAGCATAGGTCAACCTGCATGAAAACATTTTTTTTCCACTGGGCCACAGAAAATCCCTGGAAACTGGTAGAAGCACAGATGGTCACCACAGGTAGCTCTTTAACAAAGGCAAAAAAGAGGCAGGATTTGGGACAGCCTTATTAAGTTCCCCTAGTCCAGGGGTGTCAAACTCAATTTCATCACAGGACACATAAGCATTATGGTTGTCCTCAAAGAGCCAATTATATCTGTAAGACTAGATGTCCAGAGCACCCCCCCCTACATCAGATGTCAAGAGCCCCCCTCACCATCAGAAGTCAAGCAACCCCACCCTCCCATACATCACAGTGCAACCTCCTTACCTTGAGCTACTGCCAGGAAGAAGTTGGGGGCGGAGGTGGGAAGCAGAAGGTGCAGGGTCTAGAGGAGGACCATGGGAGGGATGGAGTCAGCTGCTGGAGTCTGCTGATTGCAGAAACCAGTGGAGGCAGAAAAGAGGGTGTGCTCCAACTGCACAGAGAGGCACCGGATCTGTAGGAGTTTTGTCCTCTTCTCTGTTGCTGACTGCTGAGACAAGATGGGAGCAGATACGAGGAGGGTGCCGCAGCTGCAGGAGAGGTACGAGGGCCACATAAAATGGCCCTGTGAGCCAGATTCAGCCCTTGGGCCTTGTGTTTGACACATGCCATAGTCAGATGAAAAGGACTGTAACTTGGTTATTCATTTAGCACCTGGTTAAGAGACCATTAATCCATGTGATGAATTTGGAGTCAAGCCCATATATCTCAAGGACAGCCCACAGATTTCAATGTCTTTCTGCGTTTGAATCTGTTGCATCTTCACTACTCTATTAGAATATTTATTAAAAGCTATATATCTCACTATTGGACGGTGCCAATGGACATATGTAACTATTAATATAAAATAGAAGGGGAGAGAGGAGCAGCTATCTAATTCTTGGAAACCAAGGATAATATACCACAAATATGTTAGAAAAGCGCTCCTCAGGACGTGAGTCACATAGCACAAAAATGCAGACCATATATAACAAAAAATCTTAATGTGTGTGAAACTTATTATCTCACCATCAAAACTAAAAAATATGTATAACGTGCAACAAATATATATTAAATCTCATCGAATATATACCATTTGTCCATATCCACCACCGGACAAATTAAATGAACTCACCACCATGCTTGTTGGAAAAAGGAGTTAATATACCAGAAAAAATTATTGGTCATGGCAAACTCCAATAATTCCACAATTAATTTTCTTTGTTGTTTATTCAAATTAGTTTTCTCTTTTAATGCCCATTTTATAGCCTCTACACCATCCCTTTGATCTATACTTGTGTATAGTGATTCTACGACGACTGTTACCAGTAGACAATCCTCAAGATTTTAATAATTTAATTAGTTCTCTACTATCTTTTAAGGAGGCTCTGTTCTTCATCACTCTCTTGTAGAAAAAAATCTATATATTATCCTATTCTTGCAAACAGAGAATTAATGCCACTCACAATTGGTCTTCCCAGGGGTCTTATTTTATAATAATAATCTGATTATTATACATATGCTATCAATGCTAGTGTCGGCTATGACACTTTACTTTGTGAGTGCGGTCTATGCTTTTTAATGGAATAAAGTTATTTTAATGATTTTACACTATGAAGCTTCCTCTTCATTTCCTTCCATATGGTATTATATACATATACGAGGATTCATCTAAAGAGTTGTAGAGGCTTTCGGCATTCCTGCAGATCGTTGCTCCCAGAGCCACTGCTCATCAGTTGGTTTATAATATAACCAGCATGGAGCTCTGGTGAGTTCATTTAATTTGTCCAGTGGTGGATTTCACATGGCGTGGTGGTGTTTACAAACAGGGATATTTACAAAGATAACAAACAGGACTTATTTTTGCACATTTATTCATGGATGTTTAAACACAGTGATATTTATTTGATGGACACATTGTCACTTATGCATTAGTGGATATGGATAAATGGTATATATTTGATGAGATTTAATATATATTTTGTTGCACATGTTATACATATTTTTTAGTTTTGATGGTGAGATAAAAAATTTCACACATCAGTTTTTTGGCACATAAAGATTTTTTGTTATACATAGTCTGCATTTTTATGCTATAAGACTCATGTCCTGAGGAGCGCTTTTCTAATATATTTGCAGTATATTGATTAAAAGCTGCAATATATTTATGTTCTTGGTTTTCCCATGAATTAAACCTGTTTGGTAACCAATAATCAGGGCTGTGACCTGCTAATTCTTGCAGTGCGGGTCTTATATGCAGAGATATGTAACCTCCTGCTTACAGTTGTCTGATTAATTTTAGTGCTGCAAATTAGGGGACTTACAAAAACTGATTAAAACCCTCAATAAAGGGAGTACAATGGTCATGTAGCCATGAATGAGGAGGGAACTATATACTAGCTTTTTACAGCTTTAAACTTACTGGTGATTCCTTTTTTTCTAATTCTTCAGCCAGTAATTCCATATCTTTGTTAGGAAAAGAATTAAGAAATACTTAAAAGTTTAATTCAAGTTCGATATTACAGGCAATGTGACCTTCCATGAGAGGGGGTGCCTCTATGAAATGTGTCAACATGCAGGTTTACCCTTAGGCCTAAGATAGCGGACTGCAAACAGTCTTGGCAGTTTAGCTGAGGTGTGTTGGCTGCAAAGGTACATGACAAAAACTCAAAACAAATTTAAAATTACTGGCCAGCAGTGCAAAACAAAGCCTTTGAGAGAGAAAGGGAACTTTATGACAAAATCCAAAATAATCTATATTAATGAAAAAGATGGAACTGAATAGATTTCAAAAATTGGAAAGAATAAAAAGTAATAATAATAAATCCCCCTGGATTAACCACTTGCCTTCCTGAGGATTTACCCCCCTTCATGACCAGGCCATTTTTTGCATTACAGCACTGCGTTACTTTAACTGACAATTGCGCGGTCATGCAACGCTGCACCCAAATGAAATTTACAATCTTTTTTTCCCACAAATGAAGCTTTCTTTCGGTGGTATTTGATTGCCTGTGCGGTTTTTATTTTGTGCGCTATAAGCAAAAAAAGACTGACAGTTTTGAGAAAAAAACTGTATTTTGGACTTTTTGCTATTAAACATGTTCAGTAAAAAAAATTAAAAATTCAAATTTCATCATACATTTAGGCCAAAATGTATTCTGTGACATATCTTTGCTAAAAAAAAAATCCCAATATATGTAAATTAATTGGTTTATGTCAAAGTTATAGCGTTTACAAATGGCGGTATAGATAATGGGATTTTTTTTTTCTACTAGCAATGGCGGCGATCAGCGACTTTTAGCAGGACTGTGGGACTGCGGTGGACATTCTGACACTGGGGGGGGAACTATCTTGGTGTCACCCCAGTGATACCAATACAGTGATCAGTACGGAAAAAAGCATTGACACTGTACTAATGGCACTTGGCAGGAAAGGGTTAATGTGAGGGGCAATCAAAGGGTTAATTGTGTGCTGGGAGTGTTTTACTAGGGAGCAGGGGGTGTGTTCTTCACTGTAAGCCATCCCGAGCAGTGTGCTCAAGCTGACAGGGAGGAAGATTGTTTGTAAACAAAACAATCTTCCTCCCGTCAGAGATTCTCGATAATCACCGGGCGCCGGAGGGTAATTATTGGCCGGGACCTAGTGATTGACATCTTTGGTAGCCAATGACAGCGTGGGTGGGACGGCACGTCCCCTACCCGGAAATGCGAAATCACGTATATATACGTGATTCTGCGCACAGCTGCTGCCCTGTAGCAGTATACAGTATCTGTTATAGGGAGGTCCTTAAGCGGTTAAGGAAACACTGATCCCGTCTCTAGTAAGATTTAGACCATAAGAGTCCATTAAATAACCTATATGATAGTAATAGATCTACACACCTCTAAGAAACCTTGAACGTACAGTATTTGCCAGTTTATTTATGTTTTTTTTCAAGCAAGTTGATGATTGTGCAGTAATTTTCACATGTGAACAGTGTACATGACTAGTATGCCTAATGCTTTTGTTACATGTTCATATACTTTAAAAATTATGTAGATGTTTTTTCAGTGTCAAATGGATGAGGGGAGGGCCCTGAAGGCTCAGAATGTTTGTCTGCCCTACAGCTCAAGCTAGCTCTCCGTACAATTTCTACCATTTGTATATCTGTATATCTGTAATTTAGGCCCCATTCACATATCCCACTAGCATTTTGAAAAGTGTGGTTCACACACGTTACCATTTGTCGCACCAAAGAAACTCAGGGACCAAATTGCGGCCCCATATTTTTACATGTTAATTTTTCCATGATTCTCATGAATTTTGTTGTCAGTCATGGCAAAAGCGCACCATGTTTGGGGTACCATACAGGATAAATGGCACCCAAACACAAGCCTCTGTGATTTAGAATCGCGGGCAGAATCACCCAAATGTGAGCAAGCCTTAGAGTGCACCTGTGCTCACAGTATGGATATTAAAGTGTTTTCTAATCCTTTAGTCATAAAGGAATTTAAAACAAGCTACCCCTGGGCTCTCTAGCTACTTGCTCTATGAAATAACGTATCCTCTTAGACCACAACAAAGACAATGTTCTGTTTAGTCAGTTTCTAACAGCTTAGAAATACCTACTATATGTTTGCAATAGAGGACTGACAGATTACCAATAATCTGCATACATATGTAGCACTACCCCCTTAGGAGTTGCTGATGAATTGGGTCCCGCTATAGTTCTGCACAGCCAGGCATCACACCTCTTCACACAGGCTTTCATCCAGAGTCAGAAATCAGTCCTTGAGCTTTGGTTTTGTTGTTTATTGAGGGAATTTGAACTGGGATAGGGTTAGGGGTGTATAGGATACCCACAGGTACTGACAAACTGAACCCAATTCCCTGGAACTATTTACAATGCTTCTTTGCAGCACGGTCTTTGTTGGAGAGCTAGCCAGCATCTCCTTAGTGTACCACCCCAGACCCTAGATGAACGTCTTCTCTTCACTCAGCAATCTGGAGGTATCCCTGAGCAGCAGATCCAGTTCCTGTCCCTTTTGAGAGGTAAACAGTCACAAGTAGGGGGCAAATATGGTTTCCCACCAGAGTGCTCCTTCTCCTATCCACCCAGGGGGGGGGGATGTAAGTGTCATTGGATAGAGGGGCAACCTACTAAAAATCCAATTTAATGCACTGATAGAACAGGGGGAGTAAGAGAGAGCTTCAATAGATCATCATTCATCCTCTATCCACAGACATTGATCTAACATCTCCTCTACAGGCCATCGGCCTTACAACTCTCATGATTATTTTCACAGACATCAAGCTTATCATCCCAAAGAAAATATATGTTGGGCATGTCTAGCCCCACCATAAAAAAGGAAGGGGATCTGTGAAGCATGCTTCAAATACGGCTACTGATTCAAGTACAGAGCAGCCTGAGAATGTGAATACATGCATTAAAGAAACTGTTACAGAGAGCATGAAGAAGTATACAGCTCAAAATAAGACTGCTACCCTCTTCATCTCTTACTTCTGCTGAAACTTCTCCTCCTGCAGACAACCATTCTTCTGCCAAGAAGGAGTCAGAAGATACTGAAGACTTCAAGGGACATGTTTTTACTTCTCTATATATCTAGGCTGTTAAGGAGGCTATCACCTGGGAGGAGGATGTCTCTCAGCCTAAGAAACAAAACATATTTTGCTCATTTAAGAAGTGAGCCACTCACCTTTCCTTTTTTCCCCCCTTAAATAAAAGGAGTATTATAGGATGAATGGGCCTGATCTGAAAAAAAGTTTTAGGGTGAACCACTTTGCTAGGCCACTTTTTGGCAAACAGTGAAGGTCTGGAAGTTCACTGAAGTGTCTCAATAAGCATTTTGCTTTGCCTTTAGAAAACACAGTAACATTATGGACTTAATGGATAGAAGGGCAGACACAGATTTAAAGAAAGTATATTCTATGGCTTGTGCATCAGCAAAGTCATCCATAGCATTAATGTTGGTTTCAAGGGTGCTTAAAGTCTGGACTGCTAAGACTGAGGAAGCTCTGAAGTCCAATGCGGATAAAAGATTTTATTTTAGCTTTGCAAGAAATGAAATTGACATCAGATTTCCTAGTGGAAGCCTCAGTAGATCTTGTTCAGGCTGTATCTAAGATTATGCTGTTGTCCGTCAGAATTTTTAAAGTCCTAGTTGGCTGACAGTTCTAAAAAGGGATTATGCTCCATGACCTATGATAGGAAGATGCTTTTTGGCACTTCCCTTTAAATGTCTATTAAAAGAATAATAGAAGGCAAGAATGCCTTCAATCCACAAGAGGAAGAAAGAGCCATCCTTTCAAGATAGATGCCAAGGTTTTCGAAACAGAGAATTTAGAAGCTGTCACCCTGGTAGAGAATGCTTTACAGCCCCTTGGAAATGTGCCTAGAGTACTTTCCCCAAAAATGTAAAGACAAACTCAGCTGCTTCCTCTCATCCAACATAATTTCCAATGAAACAATGATCAATTAGACTTTCCTGATGGGGCTGAGGCGTTGTCACGTTTCATAAATCTGGGTGGATACCAAAGATCAGTGGGTTGTCTTGGTGATTTCATGGGTTGTGTTCTGGAGTTTTAAACTCTATCCCAAAGAGACTTCTTTTTGGAAACTTGTGTTTTGGCTTCTAATCAAAAGAAAGCTTGCCTTATACAGAATGTGCAGTCTCTGATACAAGCAAAATCAATCACACCACTTCCTTCAGAGAACATGGGCTTATTCCAGGGGTGGGCAACTGTGGCCCTCCAGCTGTGGTAGAACTACAAGTCCCATGAGGCATTGCAAAACTGACAGTTACAAGCATGACTCCCAAAGGCAGAGGCATGATGGGACTTGTAGTTCACCAACAGCTGGAGGGCCACAGTTGTCCACCCCTGGCTTAGGCTTTTATTCGACTCTGATCTTAGTTTGAAAATTTAGAAAGTCCTTCTTGCTCTGGTGGCCTGGATTTGGACTTTGGGAGCCCAGCTTTACCATTATTATTTTTTTTTAAGTTATGTTTATTATTTCAACTGTAGGCAACTTACAAGTACAATAAAACAATTAAACCACTAACAGTCTGTGTCCTGAATAGCACCAGTCATACAATTGCCACAGGACAAAACCTCATTACATAAACTGGATTCAGAGGGTACAAACATTATATATTACAGTAAGTAATAGTGATCTGCAACGAGTCCAGACAGATCAAACAGTATACAGAGATTGAGGACCCTAAATATTACCAAAAATTTTCAGAGAACCTTTCGTAGTATATGTGATTTGGTATAATGGAAGAGCTGTATTAATCAGTTGTTTTTATTCTGATAGGGTTGGTGGAAAGAACTGCTTTCCAGGTAATCATGATTTTGCGATTTTTAAATTTTGTGCATAGTCGTAAAGTATTCCCAACAGTTTTTTAGCAAGGGAGCTAACTTTGAGGTCCTTCACCAACCCCAGTAGGTAAATCTTATTAGACACAACATTCGGGAGACCCAGGATTGATTTAAGAAAACCACATATTTGTGACCAAAACAGTTGTAGCTTTGGGCATGATCACAGAGCATAGAAAAATCTGCATCCTGGCCACACTGATGAAAGCATAGAGGGACCTGTCTGATTATGAGTGTAGCCAGGTGTCAGCTATATCAATATGCCTTTCAGGGACATTTACAGTGGGGCAAAAAAGTATTTAGTCAGCCACCAATTGTGCAAGTTCTCCCACTTAAAAAGATGAGAGAGGCCTGTAATTGGCATCATAGGTAGACCTCAACTATGGGAGACAAAATGAGAAAAAAAATCCAGACAATCACATTGGCTGATTTGGAAAGAATTTATTTGCAAATTATGGTGGAAAATAAGTATTTGGTAACCTACAAACAAGCAAGATTTCTGGCTCTCACAGACCTGTGCCTTCTTCTTTAAGAGTCTCCTCTGTCCTGCATCTTCTTTAAGAGTCTCCTCTGTATCAATGGCACCTGTTTGAACTTGCTATCAGTATAAAATACACCTGTCCACAACCTCAAACAGTCACATTCCAAACTCCAGTATGGTGAAGACCAAAGAGCTGCCAAAGGACACCAGAAAAAAAATTGTAGACCTGCACCAGGCTGGGAAGACTGAATCTGCAATAGGCAAGCAGCTTGGTGTGAACAAATCAGCTGTGGGAGCAATAATTAGAAAATGGAAGACATACAAGACCACTGATAATCTCCTTTGATCTGGGGCTCCACGCAAGATCTCACCCTGTGGGGTCAAAATGATCACAAGAACGGTGAGCAAAAATACCAGGACCACACGGGAGGACCTAGTGAATGACCTGCAGAGAGCTTGGACCAACGTAACAAAGGCTACCATCAGTAACACACTACGCCGCCAGGGACTCAGATCCTGCAGTGCCAGACGTGTGCCCCTGCTTAAGCCAGTACATGTCCGGGTCTGTCTAAAGTTTGCTAGAGAGCATTTGGAGGTTCCAGAAGAGGATTGGGAGAATATCATATGGTCAGATGAAACCAAACTGTTTGGTAGAAGCACAACTCGTCATGTTTGGAGGAGAGAGAATGCTGAGTTGCATCCAAAGAACACCATACCTACTGTGAAGCATGGGGGTGGCAACATCATGTTTTGGGGCTGTTTCTCCGCAAAGGGACCAGGACGACTGAGTCATGTACAGGACAGAATGAATGGGGCCATGTATTGTGAGATTTTGAGTGCAAACCTCCTTCCATCAGCAAGGGCATTGAAGATGAAACGTGGCTGGGTCTTCCAACATGACAATGATCCCAAACATACCGTCCGGGCAACAAAGGAGTGGCTTCGTAAGAAGCATTTCAAGGTCCTGGAGTGGCCTAGCCAGTCTCCAGATCTCAACCCCTGTCAGGGCTCCGGGGTGTGACCAGAGGTATGTGACTGACGCAGGGAAACGCAGGCTTCAGATAAGTTATAAACAATATAATTTATTAAAGACTAACAATACAAACATAAACGCAGTGCAATACTAAAACATAACACAGGGCAAACGAACCAAACCACCCACAGATAACAGTACATACAATGCAAGCGTCGTCAGGCAGGCCGGGTCAATAACAATCGGGCAGGTAGGTACAGGGAAAAAAAAAAAGAGATAATTAACGAGCGCTTGGAGATGCGTAGCAAGCAGCTGGCATAAAAGGCACAAACCTCAAACCTTCACATTAAGACAATAACACATGCAGCGCTAAAAATAAAATTAAAACATAGAAAAACATATAGAGTAATATGTGATGGACTACTAGTGCTTAGTAGTGATTTATAAGTGTCCTCATAGCATGAATGCAATAGTCCCAATAAACTTGTGCAAGACGTGATGAACTCCGTGCTGTGAAGTGTTTAATATTATGCACTCACCAGAAAGCGCATAAAATGCGCATTTGAGTTGTCAGACCACTCCTGGTCCCAGAAAAGTTGAACCTATATGGATCATCTGGCGAGCTGTCACTCTGTCACTCCTTAACCAGCAGGGGGACTCCCGACATCCAAGGAACCCCACAGGGATAATCCAGGCTCATTAACCAGGGCACTCACATGCAGTATCCACCTTGAGAGAGGGGGGGCTTGACCAGAAAGCCCACCCCAAAAAACACTGATAGTGTAGTATGTTCCAACAAATGTTCTTTATTAGAGATGATGTATACAAATAACTCACAGGGTATCCCAGATAAAAAGATGGCCGCCGGCCTCCACGAGGTACGGAACGGCGTGACGTCACCGGCTAGGCTCCACCCTGACGCGTTTCGTGCGGACGAGCACGTTATCAAAGGGGATACAGGGCCCAGGAAAAACACACACCAAGGCAGAGACTGCAGGTCTGGCCATCCCTTAAATACACCTGCATGATCAACTTCAGGTGTTTGGCTGGCTGCAGGGTTGAGTCTGATTGCTGGGAGCACCCGCTGGCCAGCCCTGGTACTGCAGCCCACAAGGCAGGTGAGTCCCACCATTACTGGCAAGTCCATTCCTGACAGTACCCCCCCTCAAGGAGCGGCCTCAGGACGCTCCAAACAGTCCTAGCTGGGCAAAATGTTCCACCGCCCGGGTCTGGTAACTGGCGGGATATCAAAGACTGGCACATCGGGCAGGACTCCGGGCAGCGGCACACCGGGCAGGACTCCGGGCAGCGGCACACCGGGCAGAGGCACAACGAGCAGGACTCCGGGCAGCGGCACACCGGGCAGGACTCCGGGCAGCGGCACACTGGGCAGGACTCTGGGCAGCGGCACACCGGGCAGAGGCACATCGGGCTGGACACCGGGCAGAGGCACATCGGGCTGGACTCCGGGCAGAGGCACATCGGGCTGGACTCCGGGCAGAGGCACATCGGGCTGGACTCCGGGCAGAGGCACACCGGGCTGGACTCCGGGCAGAGGCACACCGGGCTGGACTCCGGGCAGAGGCACACCGGGCTGGACTCCGGGCAGAGGCACACCGGGCTGGACTCCGGGCAGAGGCACATCGGGCTGGACTCCGGGCAGAGGCACATCGGGCAGGACTCCGGGCAGAGGCACATCGGGCAGGACTCCGGGCAGAGGCACATCGAGCTGGACACCGGATCACCAGGCAGAGCAGCAGGCACCGGGCCACCAGGCGGAGCAGCAGGCACCAGGCCACCAGGAGGGGCGACAGGCATCGGGCCCCCAGGAGGGGCGACAGGCATCGGGCCCCCAGGAGGGGCGCCGGGCCCCCAGGAGGGGCGGCGGGCCCCCAGGCAGAGCGGCAGTCGCCGGGCCCCCAGGAGGGGTGACAGGCATCGGGCCCCCAGGAGGTGCGACAGGCATCGAGTCCCAAGGCGGGGCGGCAGGCGCCGGGCCCCCAGGCAGAGCAGCGGGCGCCGGGCCCCCAGGTGGAGTGGCAGGCGCCGGGCCCCAAGGCGGAGCGACGGGCGCCGGGCCCCCAGGCGGGGCGACAGGCATCGGGCCCCCAGGCGGGGCGACAGGCATCGGGCCCCCAGGCGGGGCGACAGGCATCGGGCCCCCAGGCGGAGCGGCAGGCGCTGGGCCTTCAGGCAAAGCAGCAGGCACCGAGCCCCCAGGAGGAGCGGCAGGCGCCGGGCCCCCAGGAGGAGCGGCGGTCGCTGGGCCCCCAGGAGGAGCGCGGGCGCCGGGCCCCCAGGCGGAGCGGTGGGCGCCGGGCCCCCAGGCGGAACGGCGGGCACCGGGTCATCAGGCACGACAATGGGCATCGGGTCACCAGGCATCAGGTCATTTGGCTCGCCAGCGGGCACCGCGTCATCTGGCAAGGCAGTGGGCACCGAGTCAACTGGCATGACCACAGGCACTGGGTCAGACATTGGATCGTCTGGCTCGACAGCGGGCATTGGGTCACCAGGCATCACAGCGGGCACTGGGTCATCAGGCATGGGATTGTCTGGCTCGACAGCGGGCATCGGGTCACCAGGTATGACAGCGGGCACTGGGTCACCAGGCATCAGGTTATTTGGCTCGCCAGCGGGCACCGCGTCATCTGGCAAGGCAGTGGGCACCGAGTCACCAGGCACGACAGTGGGCACTGGGTCAGACATTGGATCGTCTGGCCCGACAGCGGGCATCGGGTCACCAGGCATGACAGCGGGCACTGGGTCATCAGGCATTGGATTGTCTAGCTCAACAGCGGGCATCGGGTCACCAGGTATGACAGTGGGCTCCGAGTCACCAGGCATGACCGCGGGCACTGGGTCAGACATTGGATCGTCTGGCTCGACAGCGGGCATTGGGTCACCAGGCATCAGGTCATTTGGCTCAACAGCGGGCACCGCGTCATCTGGCAAGGCAGTGGGCACCGAGTCACCAGGCACAACAGTGGACTCTGAGTCAATTGGCACGACAGTGGGCACCGGGTCATCTCGCGCTGGATCGTCTGGCTCGACAGCGGGCATCGGGTCACCAGGCATGACAGCAGGCACTGGGTCATCAGGTACCGGATCGTCTGGATCGACAGTGGGCACCGGGTCATCTGGCGCTGGATCGTCTGGCTCGACAGCGGGCATCGGGTCACCAGGCATGACAGCGGGCACTGGGTCATCAGGCATTGGATCGTCTGGCTCGACAGTGGGCATTGGGTCACCAGGTATGACCGCGGGCACTGGGTCATCAGGCATTGGATCGTCTGGCTCGACAGCGGGCACTGGGTCATCAGGCGTGATAGGATCATCAGGCTGGATCAGTTCATCAGGCTGGGTACAGGCATCAGGCTGAAGTGCGGGTGCCGAGGCACCAGGCTGAACCACTGAAGGCAGGTTCTCAGACGGCAGGCTCACCGGTTTGGATACTGGCAGGATGGTACTGGTTGGAAAGAATTTCCGCTTTTTTCTGGTTTTAACTACTGGGGCACTGCAAGTAAACGCAGGTCTGCAAACGGATGGAGCAGCTGAGGACAGAGAAGAGCTGGAAGATGGAACAGAGGAGGGAGCAGTTGCTACAGAGGACTTCTTTACAGGGTTAAAGAAAGGATAGGTGCAGCGAGTGGGAGCAGAGGGCTGGTATGTGGTAGTTAGAGTATACTGGGCAGTCACTGGGGGTGCTGTCGGGGATGCAGGAAGAGTGCCTTGAGCGGAGGCTGACTGAGGCTGGGTGCAACAAGTCTGACCATGTCTGCAGTATGGGTTGAACAAAGCTCAGTTTACACAAAGCCTGTCTGGTCAATGACTGCACTGCGTTTATACAATCTCTTAGTACCTGTGGTGAACATGCAGAATAACGCTCCAGAAAGTAATCCACATCATCCTCTAATAACCACACCAGGGACTCTACCTGGTCTGCACTAAATGGTGGCAAAAAGTCATTCCTGCTTTCAGGGGTACCAGATTAAACCAACTCAGCACAAACCTGAATCAATGGCTGCACCTCAGAGAATTCTGTGCCCTGATCTACTAGAACATGAGCGATCTGTATACACTCTAGCATTTCATCCCGGGGATACTCCCTCAGAGTTTGATAAGCATATTCTCTGTCATCAAACACTAGCAGAGATAAATACACAACCTCATCAAGATCCATCCTTCCCAGCAACAAGCCAAGATGGCTTCCCTGTGCAGCCACTTCTGGTCAGGATTGGCCTTGGTGTAATGTCAGGGCTCCGAGGTGTGACCAGAGGTATGTGAACTGATGCAGGGAAACGCAGGCTTCAGATAAGTTACAGTTGTGGCCAAAATTATTCAACCCCCAATGCTGTAAAGGGGTTTAGGGACTATAGTGTACATTTGGAATTGTATTCAGAATCAAATCCTACAAGGACGTTGTAACTACCCAAATGCAACTAAAATGACATCAATTGTTTATGTAATACAGTAGTAAATGGTTCTTATGTGGTTTCTTCATTGCCACAATTATTCAACCCCTTAAAGACTACCACTCTGAAGAACAGAGGTTCATACAGGTGCTTTCCATCAGGTATTGAAAACACCTGTGGATGTCACCGAGCAGCAATCAAGCATAATAAGCACCAATTAGGCAGCTTTAAAATGACTGTGATACTCAGCTCCTTCTAGACATTTACTGGTGTGGTTACAAACATGGTGAAGGCAAGAGAATGGTCCAGGAAGACAAGAGAAGAGGTGATTTCTCTTCACAGGAAGGGCAATGGCTATAAGAAGATTGCAAAGATGTTAAACATACCAAGAGACACCTTAGGAAGCATCATTCGCAAATTCAAGGCAAAGGGCACTGTTGAAACGCTACCTGGTCGTGGCAGAAAGAAGATGCTGACTTCGACTGCTGTGCGCTACCTGAAGCGTAGAGTGGAGAGAAGTCCCCGTGTGACTGCTGAGGAACTGAGAAAAGATTTGTCAGATGTGGGTACAGAAGTTTCAGCCCAGACAATAAGACGCACACTGCGTAATGAAGGCCTCCGTGCCAGAACTCCCAGGCGTACCCCCTTGCTGTCTCCAAAGAATAAGAAGAGTCGACTGCAGTATGCCAAAAGCCATGTGGACAAACCACAAAAGTTGTGGGATAGTGTTCTGTGGACTGATGAAACAAAATTAGAACTGTTTGGGCCCATGGATCAACGCTATGTTTGGAGGAGGAAGAACAAGGCCTATGATGAAAAGAACACCTTGCCTACTGTGAAGCATGGTGGAGGGTCAATCATGCTTTGGGGCTGTTTTGCTTCTGCAGGTACAGGGAAGCTTCAGCGTGTGCAAGGTACCATGAATTCTCTTCAGTACCAGGAGATATTGGATGGAAACGTGATGCAGTCCGTCACACACCTGAGGCTTGGGAGACGTTGGACCTTTCAACAGGACAATGATCCCAAGCATACCTCCAAGTCCACTAGAGCATGGTTGCAGAGGAAAGGCTGGAACATTTTGGAGTGGCCATCGCAGTCACCAGACTTAAATCCGATTGAGAACCTCTGGTGGGACTTAAAGAAAGCAGTTGCAGTGCGCAAGCCTAAGAATGTGACTGAACTGGAGGCCTTTGCCCATGAAGAATGGGCGAAGATACCCGTAGATCGCTGCAAGACACTTGTGTCAAGCTATGCTTCACGTTTAAAAGCTGTTATAACTGTAAAAGGATGCTGTACTAAGTACTAAGATTGAATGTCACTTGGGGGTTGAATAAAACTGATAATGCTGTGAGCACAGAAAAGACATTTGTGGTTATTTCATTATAACTGTTATGTTATATTTGTCTGACCTACAAGTGCCTCTTTAATGTAAATGTAAGCAAGATGACTGAATGATCAAAAGCAATGTCAAACTGGCCAAAACACTCAATTTCAGTGGGGGTTGAATAATTTTGGCCACAACTGTATAACAATATAATTTATTAAAGACTAACAATACAAACATAAACGCAGTGCAATACTAAAACATAACACAGTGCAAACAAACCAAACCACCCACAGATAACAGTACATACAATGCAAGCGTCGTCAGGCAGGCCGGGTCAATAACAATCGGGCAGGTAAGTACAGGGGGTCAGGCAGAGAATGGTCGGGGTCACAAGCCAGGGATAAAACAGGAGAAGTCAGCAGAGGTCCGGATCAGGCAGGGTCAGCAACAAATCAGTCAGACAGGAACAGGGATGCAGGAACAAGATACAGGGCCCAGGAAAAACACACACCAAGGCAGAGACTGCAGGTCTGGCCATCCCTTAAATACACCTGCATGATCAAGGTGTTTGGCTGGCTGCAGGGTTGAGTCTCTGATTGCTGGGAGCACCCGCTGGCCAGCCCTGGTACTGCAGCCCACAAGGCAGGTGAGTCCCACCATTACTGGCAAGTCCATTCCTGACAACCCCATAGAAAACCTTTGGAAGGAGTTGAAAATCCGTGTTGCCCAGTGACAGCCCCAAAACATCACTGCTCTTGAGGAGATCTGCATAGAGGAATGGGCCAAAATACCAGCAACAGTGTGTGCCAACCTTGTGAAGACTTACAGGAAACGTTTGTCATTGCCAACAAAGGATATATAACAAAGTATTGAGATGAACTTTTGATATTGACCAAATACTTATTTTCCACCATAATTTGCAAATAAATTATTTCCAAATCAGCCAATGTGATTGTCTGGATTTTTTTTTCTCATTTTGTCTCTCATAGTTGAGGTCTACCTATGATGCCAATTACAGGCCTCTCTTATCTTTTTAAGTGGGAGAACTTGCACAATTGGTGGCTGACTAAATACTTTTTTGCCCCACTGTATAGATGAGACTATGTTTATTCCTTTTCCCACTAGTGCCCGGTACTGGGACTGCTACATCACTTCCTGTTAGAAGAGTGGATCCAGTTCTTCTGACAGCAGAGAATTTTGAGACCCATAGTCCTATAACCAACACATACTGTATTCCTGAGTGCTGATTGAACTATAACTTCCAGAGAGCTGGTGAAAGAGAGGGATGCTAGGAGAGCAGATATATTCTACAGCAAGGGACTGGCTCTCTCTCTCTCTTGGCATGGGATTCCGAACTGAACACAGGGGGACTGCTGTTCTCCTCCAGAGACAGATTGTTGGCTTACTGCTGCGGAACTCTGCACATCAGTTCAGCACAGCAGTGACGCTGATCACTATGCTGAGATCACATCAGCTTCTGGGTCACTATCCAGTCTTCACACAGACATCTCTGCTCGCTGCAATGACAGGCTGTCAAGCAGCAACTCTGCACGTCCCTGCAAACAGCCAAGAGCCTGTGCAAGAACTCTTGTTCCTAGTAGGCCATGCTATTCATGAAATTTGTGAGCTGGCAGATGCCCAACTTCTTTCTGTCATCAATCTAGAGACGCTACTTGCAGACACCTCAGTATCAGGAGATCTTTGCTTTGAGCATTACCACAGCCTATCTGTTTAACTTTATTAAATTACCAGTATTCACTGATGCTTATGGGCCCCACCTTTGCTAAAAGAAGAAAATGGAGACCACCATATCAGGAACTTTAACCGCCTCCCGCCTGCCATATAAGGAAATGACAGGCGCAAGGCAGTTCTCTCATTCTGGGAAGACGTCATATGACCTCCTCCCACACAAACCGCACGTGTGCGGCTCCGGGGGTGCACAGCACGGCAATCAGTGGTGCGGTGTGTCCCTCGGACACAACGGATCACCGATCAATGGAAAGAGCCATTCACAACTGATCGCATGTAAAAAAGGAAATGCCGGTTATCGGCATTTCTCTCCTCATGAGCTGTCACGCTGACAGCTCATGAGGAGAGCCGGTAATCGGCATTCCTCAGAGGGGACATGTACACTGATCATCAGGGCACTGATGATCAGTGTAGCCCCATCAGTGCCACCTGTCAGTGTCCATCATAGGGAGCTGTCAATGCTCATCAATGCCACCTGCCAGTGCCCATCAGTGCCACATCAATGCCACATATCAGTGCCTACCAGTGCACATCAATGCCACATATCAGTGCCCATCTGAGCTTCCTTTCAGTGCCAGTCAGCGCCACCTATCAATGCCAGTCAGTACCACCTATCAGTGCCAGTCAGTGGCGCCTATCAGTGCCAGTCAGTGCCCCCTATCAGTGCGCATCAGTGCCGCCTTTCAGTGCCAGTCAGTGCCGCCTATCAGTGCCATATATGAGTACTGCCTTTCAGTGCCCATCAGTGATGCCTGTTAATGCCCATCAGTGCCACCTACCAGTGGATCCTCATCAGTGCCCATCACTGCAGCCTATCAGTGCCCATCTCTGCAGCCTCATTAGCGCACATCAGTGAAGGAGAAAAATCACTTATTTACAAAATTTTATAACAGAAACTAAGAAAAAAAAATTTTTTTCAAAATTTTCAGTTGTTTTTGGTTTGTTTAGCAAAAAATGAAAAACCCAGAGGTGATTAAATATCACCAAAAGAAAGCTCTATCTGTCTCAAACAAATTATAAAAATTTCATATAGGTAAAGTGCTGCATGACCGCGCAATTGTCATTCAAAGTGTGACAGCGCTGAAAGCTGAAAATTGGCCTGGGCAGGAAGGGGGTATAAGTGCCCTGTAGGCAAGTGGTTACACATCACAGGACTCAAGTTACAATCTCTAGTTAAAGGGTGACCCTCTCTTCTAAGGCCATTCTTATTCAACTTAGGATGCTTATCTCTATTTATGTCAGGAGTATACATTTACATTAATCATTGCATCCCCCAGTGCAATGCCCATGGCCTATAGGGAGCTGATAAGTCAACAAGCCTTTTCTTTTCCCTCTTACTACTGGTGTTTCAGTTTAATAGTTGAAGCTTACTACTCATAACTGTATGATTTGTTAAACATTGCGAACTGATTATTCCTATTTTACCAGTTTTCTATTTTTATGTGTTAACTGGGGTTATATATCCTAAACCCATTGTTCGTGTGGTCTACTCTTTTGAACAAGACTAATATAGAGGTGCTACAAAGAATTGTGTCATTGTGGTTTTGTATATGACCAGACAGGGGAACATGTGCAGGTTGACACTATTATTTGAAGGGAATAATATTATATTTTGGGCAAAACCTTGCCTCTTAAGGCCTCAACCTCAGCCAGCTACATTCTGGGCCCAGAGGATGTGTTAGCAGATCACCTAAATCACTGTTTTGCAGAACTAAAGAAATGAACCATTAGCATAAAATATTTGAGCCGACATTCAGATGTTGAGGCTTCCAGACCATTGATCTGTTGGCCATTATCAGAATGTATGTCTCCCATTATATCTCTAGGTCTTGGGAACCTCGGGCAATGACAATGGATCCCTTATTGATATCCTGAAAATTCCCATTAGTTCACATCTCTCCCCTAACTCAGTTGATTCTCAACTCATGAAGATTAAGGGAGAGAATGCAAAGGTAATAGCAATTATTCCATTCTGGCATCCCTGCCCCTGGTTTCTGCTGCTGGAAACAGATCTTTCAGCCCAGGGTCATCTAAACCATCCAGATTTGGCGAGATTGAGATTATCAGTTTGGAGATTGAGAAGGAGTCAGTCATCACTACACTTTAAAACAGGAAAATGATTATGAATACAGTGCTTCTTATTATAGAGTTTGGGACATATTTCCTCATGTGACCATTGGTTGTTATCCAAGTGTTAGAATTGTTCCAGAAGTGTGGGGATAGATACAATATTGTCACAATGCAGATATCAGCCTTAGCTGGAGGAGCTTTGGCACAAGCTTGATCTAGTCTGTTTAGTCTCCCTCTATCTCCAGAAAACAGCTTCAATAAGACAATCTTACAGATTCTTTGTTTTATCAGTGGGGTCAAGAAAGGGTGAGGTGGCTATGACCATTTTATCTCTGATCCTCTGGACCATCTGGGTCTGCTACCAAGTCAACAACATTGTTCCCCCCTCTGCAGTTTTTGGCATGCTCCATCAGAGGTGTAGCATCACCCTGGGCATTCATGGCTTGGGTTCCGCTGGACGACACTTGCAAAGCAGCTTGCTAGATTTCACAGATTACCTTTGGGTTTCATTATAAACTGGATGTGGCAGCCAGTGCAGATTCATGTTTTAGCACTTCAGTTCTTTCCTCTGTTTAAGTCATTGTTAGTTAAAAATATGAACATTTTTTGCGCCTGTCCTTTTTCTCTGTGATTAGTGTCGCAACCTAGTTCCCATCAATGTGGACATGGGAAGGTGCTGTAAATATAGAAAATCATTCTTTATTATACTTACTGTAGTTTTCTTTTCTGGTGCTTCACCATAGCAGTACTATTTACCATCACTTTTCTTTCTTGTAGGATTGTATCATATGGAAAGCAGGAACAAGGGTGAGGCATCTTTTATTTACTACACCAAAGGGCTGTACAGTGGTTTAGGGTTGAAGCCATACCCATCAATGCTGCCATGGTGAGGTAAGGAAAATTAAGGTAAGTATAATGAAGAACTGTATTATTGTTTTTTTGTGTATGTTAGAGAGATTTCTACTCACTTCCTGATATGGTCAAAATTAGGGATGTGTAGGGACTTGGTCCAAATTTGGGTTCGAAATGAACCTGGAAGCAAGCATTCACTCTCATCAAATCAGCACCCAATCGGCCATTGGCCATGGCATTCCCCAGCCTGTAGCTGCACATAACAACAGGAAGGGAGGGTGCTCATGACATGATTGACCTATTGTAGTCAAATGGCCATATTTGGACAATGTCATTGACCAAATTTGGTAGGGCAGCTGTGGGGCGGGGAATGCCCTGGATGCAGCTGATTTGTCTCTAGTCACAATGATATCTCAGAGGGAGAAGTGAGGAGAAATCTTTCCAGCACACTGCACACTGCAAAAAAAGCCCCAAAAATCTCTTTTAACCCTTAGCCATTTTATCCAAAATTTTGATAGAATGATGGAGATCTAATTTTAAAAACTAATCTTGCAAATTATTCATCAAGCTGAAAAATGCTGCATCATCTCAGTACGGGAGTTAATGTGAAATGCTCTGCACCTGTCAGATATGTAAGGTTTTTTTTGGTATACTTTAGATTTTATGATATGACAGAGTTGCTAGCAGGACGCAGCAACCCTAGGTTTAATAGGATAGACAATTTAATTAGGAGTGTTAGTAGCTCCTTGAGGAAGATACTGTAAGTCACCTGATATAAACAAAGTTTAAAGAATACGTAAACCCAACATTTCTTATGTTGATGTGTGCCTGCTGTACCATGTACTTGTATGAAAAGGTATCCTGTTCTCTTTTCATTGCTTCCTTTGTGTGAAATACATGGTGTTCTAACAGTCTTTCTGCTTTCCTATTAAAAAATGACAGCACCAAGTGTAAGAGCACAGCGTGGTCAGTTCTCTAGCTGTGCTGGGATCTAGTTCAATGATCAAGCTTGTGCTGACATTCCCCCCCTTCCTGCACAGCCATTCACTGGGAAGTTCAATGTAGTGCTGTTTCCCCTTCCCCAGCTGCAGCTGAGACCAGACAGATGTGATCACTTATTGAAAAGGGAAAAGGTATTTAAAATGTTTTTTAATATACAGTATGGATGTTTTGTTTTACAAGGGGAGTTTACATATACTTTAGGCACAGAACTCTGAATTATGGAAGACCCAACTAATCTAAGTAATACATGAGTGTATACATTTTGCTTTAGAAACATACCTGTAGCGAGTGACTTGGTTACTTGAAAGTGGAACCAAAGGTAAAACTTTTTTTTTTTTCATTTTGGATAGATTAGAGTAAGAGAGGGTTATAACCTCAGTCAGTTTTGTTTGCCATCTGTGTCCCATTCGGGAGATTTCCCTTCACTTCCTGTCATATAGCCAAAACAGAATGTGAGAGGAAATCTCTGGTTCTCCCCATTGGAAGATTTCCCCTTTAATGACAACCCAAAATCTGGGATATTCTTTCACTTTTTGGGGATAACAGTAAATAAGACAAATAGAAAACTAGGAAAAAAGTTTTGCCATTAATTACACTTATAAATAATAACTAAAGGCAAAACTCTTTTCTTGATAGAGTAGAGAGGAATTAGAACATCTATCAGAGGGTGACAAGAACAGATGGGGGGCTGGATTCAGATTTTCTAAGGATCATTGAAATTGTCACTGGGCACACTGGCTCTGGTTCAGTAGCACTTCACAAGATGGGGACCACTCCCAAAAACAGGGAGAGTACCCAGAGTTGAAAATCCACATACATACAAACAATCCAATGGGAGCACCAAACAAACAAGTTGATTTAATGATAAAAGTGATTCATAGCAGAATAAAGGTAATGTGTTTTGGGGCCTAAACATACTCTTCCTTCAATAAAGCTTAAATCGGTGTTAAAGCCAAGCATTTATTAACCTCCCTAGCAGTCTGATTATGTCCATATTTCTGTGCTGAAAGCGGTACATTTTTTAGCATGGAAATATGTATTTTTTTTATTGTAGGCCTGTAATTTTTAGGAAAAACTCACTGAAATCTGTCCGAACAAGAGTCTAGTAAACATTCCGGATATGATAAAACTTGAAACACAAAATCATAAATTATAATATAATAAATAATCATAAAAAATAATAATATAATAATAATACATTTAATTCAATAATATAATCAAACCAAAAACACTGAAATTTGAAATATAGCGCCAAGTTCGCTGAGCAAAGTTGCAAAATCGTTTTCAGTGTCTGATGACGAATTTCCCCACAAATCATTATCACTCAATTCTGCAAGTGGTTCTGATTTACTATCGCTGTTCTCTAGCTGGTCTAAAACCGCTTTTGACCTAACGGGACGCTTTTTGGACGCCATGGACTTTTCTAAGTTTCCAGGCAGAAAGAACAGTAAAAATGCAGGCAGGGCACAGGACAAAGCAGTAGGGACAAAATGTATGTGAAATGGTTTGATACAGTAATGTTTTACTATGTCAAATTTGTTTATTAGAAAATGACAGTTTCTAAAAATTTTTTAATTTGCCGCCGGTCCTGGTCCCAGTACGTCCCAACGCTCGCAGGGACCGGAACATGGAAGCCGGATGCCGGCATCGGCTGGAGGAGATGGCCGGGGACGCTCCAGGGGACGCATCGCGGGAGCGAAGGACAAGGTAAGGGCTGCAGGGAATCCCTAAGCAATGTAAGCCCGAGTGTAGCTCGGGGTTACCGCTTTTGGTACTGAAACTTTACCCCGAGCTACACTCGGGAATACCGCCAGGGAGGTTAAAGTAGTTTGGCCAAAACTTTTTTGGCCCCACTCTATGGATCACATAGCTGGTGGCTGATGTCATAAAGCTGGTCCAGGCTCTAGAAAGATCCCGACCAGCCTGATCGGTGGCTGGCTCAGCCTCTCAGTGCACAGCTGAAAGCCTTAGTCAGTCGCTTCTGCCCCCTGCACAGTTTGGTGCTCTGTTGGGCGCTGGAAGGTCAGAAAGCTGGTGATTGACACCAACTGGCTCTCTGCTCAGTGAAGACTGATTACTGAGCAATCAACATTCTTTGATCTCTCAGTTCTCAGTCTTAGAAGCAGCAGAGAAAAAAATAATTTTTTTTGCCAACTCTAAAGTTCTCTTTTAAATCGCAGCGTACACATTCTTTGATGTGATGGCTGCATTTGTTTTCTTTTTTTAGGCCCTATTTCTTTTATTTTCACCTGAGATAACTACTGGGCTCGATCTTGAATTGATCAGCTGGATGTGGCTTATACTCACATGTCTGATGAAGGGGTCCTACGAGACTCCGAAACGTTGCCTTGCTATAACTATGTAATCGTTCATTAAAACTTTTGGACCCAGATTGGTGATCCTCGGTGTGCTGGTGACATTTTTTCCTTTCCGTGGCTTAAACTCAGACACCCTGCCGCACAAATAGAGACAGAGCTTGGCAGTTTACTATTCGGCTGTCTCTGGATCTGATCATGCGCAGTTCAATGTCACCAACAAGGATTTTTAAAAAAAAGTGTTTTACCGCAGTCCACCAGCTGGTTGCGAATTGCGGCCAGGCCAGGAAGGTATGTGAAAGGGGGCACTCTGGACAAGGAGGATGTGAGGGTGCACTTTGGAAGAGGAAGATGTAAGAGTGCACTCTGGAAGAGGAGGATGTAAGGGTGCACTCTGGAAGAGGAGGATGTAAAGGGGGCACTCTCGGAGTGGACATAAGGGGGCACTCTGAAAGTGGACTTAAAGAGGCATTCCTGAAGAGGAGGATGTAAGGGGGCATTAAGGGGACACTCTGGAAGAGGACATAAGGTGGCACTAACTTAGGGGGGACTCTCTGGAGAAGGATGTAATCGGGCACTACGGTGGTACACAGTAGCACTAAAGGGACATGTTGGAGAATGTAAGGGGGCACTCTGAAGGATGAAAGAGAGGATATAAGGGGACACTCTGGAGGATGTAAGGGGGCACTCGAGACGTACTAACTTAGTACTTCCAGAGTGCTCCCTTACATCCTCCTGAGTGCCCCGTTTGCACAGTAGTACTAAGGGGACACAGAGAATGTAAGGGGGCACTAAGGGCACACTCTAGAGAAAGATGTAAAGGAGCACTCTGGAGAATGTGAGCACTCTGGATGAGGCTATAAGGGGGCAGTCTGGAGGATGTAACGGGGCACTCTAGAGGCACTGATGTAAAGGGGAACTCTGAAGGATGTAAGGGGGGACTCTGATTTATAGGGGGAATGCTGGGGACTTTGATGTAAGGGAGAACTCTGATATGAATATAGTGCTCATCCTGACTGCTACACTTCATATGTTGTTTAGTTTGGTACTTACTCCTGACCACTGCACTCTATATATTATGGTGTACATAGACCTGACTAAGCTCTTCATTGTCTCAACAGTTGTTAGTTTTAATGAATTTCTTCTGTAAGGTAGGCTCAGTAAGACAAAAATACACTTTTTGTATGCAAAAAACATATGTAATGGACACGTTTAAAAAAAAAAAAAAGGTTTCTTCCCAGGTGCTCCATGTCTTTCATAATCTCAGTTTTGCTCACAATTTTCCTCTGACTTTTTAATTGTAAAACCAGGCAGATTACTAGTTATGAGTATTATTAATGTGCAGATATTTGCACTGTTTAAAATCTAAGTTTGGCTTTAGTTACATGTTATATATTACCTGTGTTCAAGGTATAACATTTTGCTAAGCACTCTAATCCTAACCTCCTGAAACCGCACACTTGTAGCCAGGGGCGGACTGACAACTCATGGGGCCCCCGGGCAATAGGGGATCATGGGGCCCCTGTGTCCTGGCCCAAACTCAAAAAACCCTATGAAAAAGGTACCAGGGTCATCTCATGGGGCCCCCTACTGACCCCAGGCCCACGGGCAGTGCCCGAGTTTCCAAATGGTCAGTCCGCCCCGGCTTGTAGTCCTTTGACACAGTTAATGTAAGGGGGGCACTGTGATGGGGCAGTTGATGTAAGGGGCACTCTGATGGGAACAGTTGATGTAAGGAGGACTCTGATGGAGACAGTTGATGTAAGGGGCACTCTCATGGGGACAGTTGATGTAAGGGGGCACTCTGATGGAGACAGTTGATGTAAGGGGACACTCTGATGGAGACAGTTGATGTAAGGGGCACTCTGATGGGGACAGTTGATGTAAGGGTGACTCTGATGGGGACAACTGATGTAAGGGGGACTCTGATGGGGACACCCGATGTAAGGGGACACTCTGATGGGGGGGGGTTGATATAAAAGGGCAATCCGATGGGGACATTTGATCCAAAGAGACTCTGATGGAGACAGTTGATGTAAGGGGGACACTGTGATGGGGACAGTTGATGTAAGGGTGACTCTGATGGGGACATTTGATGTAAGGAGGACTCTGATGGGGACATTTGATTTAAGGAGGACTCTGAGGACATTTAAGGAGGACATTTGATTTAAGGAGGACTCTGATGGGAACAGTTGATGTAAGGGGCACTCTGGTGAAGACAGATGATATAAGGTGACAGTCTGATGGGGGCAGTTGATGTAAGGAGGACTCTGATGGGGGCAGTTGATGTAAGGGTGACACTGATGGAGACAGTTGATGTAAGGGGGACTCTGATGGAGACAGTTGATGTAAGGAGGACTCTGATGGGGACAGTTGATGTAAAGGGACACTCTGATGGGACTCTGATGGGGACAATTGATGTAAAGGGACACTCTGATGGGACTCTGATGGGGACAGTTGATGTAAGGGGGACTCCGATGGAGACAGTTGATGTAAGGGGGACTCCGATGGGGACAGTTGATGTAAGGGGACACTCTGATGGGGGCAGTTGATGTAAGGGGGACTCTGATGGGGACAGTTCATGTAAGGGGGACTCTGATGGAGACAGTTGATGTAAGGAGGACTCTGATGGGGGCAGTTGATGTAAGGGGGACTCTGATGGAGACAGTTGATGTAAGGGGGACTCTGATGGGGAGAGTTGATGTAAAGGGGACTCTGATGGAGACAGTTGATGTAAGGGGGGCTCTGATGGAGACAGTTGATGTAAGGGGGACTCTGATGGAGACAGTTGATGTAAAGGGACACTCTGATGGGGACAGTTGATGTAAGGGGGACTCTGATGGAGACAGTTGATGTAAGGGGGTCTCTGATGGGGGCAGTTGATGTAAGGGGGTCTCTGATGGAGACAGTTGATGTAAGGGGGGCTCTGATGGAGACAGTTGATGTAAGGGGGACTCTGATGGAGACAGTTGATGTAAGGGGGACTCTGATGGAAACAGTTGATGTAAGGGGGTCTCTGATGGGGGCAGTTGATGTAAGAGGGTCTCTGATGGAGACAGTTGATGTAAAGGGACACTCTGATGGGGACAGTTGATGTAAGGGGGACTCTGATGGAGACAGTTGATGTAAGGGGACACTCTGATGGGGACAGTTGATGTAAGGGGGTCTCTGATGGAGACAGTTGATGTAAGGGGACACTCTGATGGGGACAGTTGATGTAAAGGGGACTCTGATGGAGACAGTTGATGTAAGGGGACACTCTGATGGGGACAGTTGATGTAAAGGGGACTCTGATGGAGACAGTTGATGTAAGGGGGGCTCTGATGGAGACAGTTGATGTAAGGGGGGCTCTGATGGAGACAGTTGATGTAAGGGGGACTCTGATGGAGACAGTTGATGTAAGGGGGACTCTGATGGAAACAGTTGATGTAAGGGGGTCTCTGATGGGGGCAGTTGATGTAAGAGGGTCTCTGATGGAGACAGTTGATGTAAAGGGACACTCTGATGGGGACAGTTGATGTAAGGGGGACTCTGATGGAGACAGTTGATGTAAGGGGACACTCTGATGGGGACAGTTGATGTAAGGGGGTCTCTGATGGAGACAGTTGATGTAAGGGGACACTCTGATGGGGACAGTTGATGTAAAGGGGACTCTGATGGAGACAGTTGATGTAAGGGGGGCTCTGATGGAGACAGTTGATGTAAGGGGGACTCTGATGGAGACAGTTGATGTAAGGGGGACTCTGATGGAAACAGTTGATGTAAGGGGGTCTCTGATGGGGGCAGTTGATGTAAGAGGGTCTCTGATGGAGACAGTTGATGTAAAGGGACACTCTGATGGGGACAGTTGATGTAAGGGGGACTCTGATGGAGACAGTTGATGTAAGGGGGTCTCTGATGGGGGCAGTTGATGTAAGGGGGTCTCTGATGGAGACAGTTGATGTAAGGGGACACTGATGGGGACAGTTGATGTAAGGGGGACTCTGATGGAGACAGTTGATGTAAGGGGGACTCTGATGGAGACAGTTGATGTAAGGGGGACTCTGATGGAGACGGTTGTAAAGACTTTTGGAGGATGGCCTGGTCTTCGCCTCACTGAGCATGCAGATGCACTCACACCTGCCTGCTGTAATTCCTCAGCAAGCTCTGCACTGGTGGTGCCCCAATCCCACAGCTGAAACAACTTTAGGAGATGGTCCTGGCACTCGCTGGACTTTCTTGGGTGCTCTGAAGCCTTCTTAATAACAATTGAAATTCTCTCCTTGAAGTTCAATCTTAGTAGCCACAATATCTTTACCTGTGAATCCCTTTTTATGCAAAGCAATGATAACTGCACGTTTCCTTTCAGGTAAATTAGGTTTCTGTAGCATTTAGTTGCATCAAGCCAGGCATAGATGGATCAGAATTTGGCCAGTTCAGCAGTGACCAGCTGAGATTCGATCCATCTATGGGCAGGCTGATTGTACCCAAGTCAATCCACTTGAGTACGACCAGCATGTTAGATTTTTAGCAAGCAATTATTGCTAGAGGCTATAGTCACTAGAAGTAGTTGCTGTGCTCACCTGAGAGGGACACTCTGATGGGGGCAGTTGATGTAAGGGGGACTCTGATGGGGAC
Organism: Staurois parvus; assembly: GCF_062004578.1. Lineage (NCBI taxonomy): Eukaryota > Metazoa > Chordata > Amphibia > Anura > Ranidae > Staurois > Staurois parvus. Next base: position 4,051,087 of record NW_028318210.1, on the reverse strand, counting down.
AGTTGATGTAAGGGGGACTCTGATGGGGGCAGTTGATGTAAGGGGGACTCTGATGGGGGCAGTTGATGTAAGGGGGACTCTGATGGGGGCAGTTGATGTAAGGGGGACTCTGATGGAGACAGTTGATGTAAGGGGGACTCTGATGGGGGCAGTTGATGTAAAGGGGACTCTGATGGAGACAGTTGATGTAAAGGGACACTCTGATAGGACTCTGATGGGGACAGTTGATGTAAGGGGGACTCTGATGGAGACAGTTGATGTAAGGGGGACTCTGATGGAGACAGTTGATGTAAAGGGACACTCTGATGGGACTCTGATGGGGACAGTTGATGTAAGGGGGACTCTGATGGAGACAGTTGATGTGAGGGGCACTCTGATGGGGACAGTTGATGTAAGGGGGACTCTGATGGAGACAGTTGATGTAACGGTGACTCTGATGGGGACAGTTGATGTAAGGGTGACTCTGATGGGGACGGTTGATGTAAGGGGGACTCTGATGGAGACAGTTGATGTAAAGGGACACTCTGATGGGACTCTGATGGGGACAGTTGATGTAAGGGGGACTCTGATGGAGACAGTTGATGTAAGGGGGACACTCTGATGGGGACAGTTGATTTAAGGGGGACACTCTGATGGGGACAGTGGATGTAAGGGGGACACTCTGATGGGGACAGTTGATTTAAGGGGGACACTCTGATGGGGACAGTGGATGTAAGGGGCACTCTGATGGGGACAGTTGATGTAAGGGGGACTCTGATGGGGACAGTTGATGTAAGGGGGACTCTGATGGGGGCAGTTGATGTAAGGGGGACTCTGATGGAGACAGTTGATGTAAGGGGGACTCTGATAGGACTCTGATGGGGACAGTTGGTGTAAGGGGGGCTCTGATGGAGGCAGTTGATGTAAGGGGGTCTCTGATGGAGACAGTTGATGAAAGGGGGACTCTGATGGAGACAGTTGATGTAAAGGGACACTCTGATGGGGACAGTTGATGTAAGGGGAACTCTGATGGAGACAGTTGATGTAAGGGGGACTCTGATGGAGACAGTTGATGTAAGGGTGACTCTGATGGGGACAGTTGTGATGGGGACGGTTGATGTAAGGGTGACTCTGATGGGGACGGTTGATGTAAGGGGGACTCTGATGGAGACAGTTGATGTAAAGGGACATTCTGATGGGACTCTGATGGGGACAGTTGATGTAAGGGGGACTTTGATGGAGACAGTTGATGTAAGGGGGACACTCTGATGGGGACAGTTGATGTAAGGGTGACACTCTGATGGGGACAGTTGATGTAAGGGTGACTCTGACGGGGACAGTTGATGTAAGGGGCACTCTGATGGGGGCAGTTGATGTAAGGGTGACTCTGATGGGGACAGTTGATGTAAAGGGGACTCTGATGGGGACAGTGGATGTAAGGGGGACTCTGATGGGGACAGTTGATGTAAGGGGACACTCTGATGGGGACAGTGGATGTAAGGGGGACTCTGATGGGGACAGTTGATGTAAGGGGGACTCTGATGGGGACAGTAGATGTAAGGGGCATTCTGATGGGGGCAGTTGATGTAAAGGGGACTCTGATGGGGGACAGTTGATATAAGGGGGACTCTGATGGAGACAGTTGATGTAAGGGTGACTCTGATGGGGACAGTTGTGATGGGGACGGTTGATGTAAGGGGGAGTCTGATGGGGACGGTTGATGTAAGGGGGACTCTGATGGAGACAGTTGATGTAAAGGGACATTCTGATGGGACTCTGATGGGGACAGTTGATGTAAGGGGGACTCTGATGGAGACAGTTGATGTAAGGGGGACACTCTGATGGGGACAGTTGATGTAAGGGGGACACTCTGATGGGGACAGTTGATGTAAGGAGGACACTCTGATGGGGACAGTTGATGTAAGGGGGACTCTGATGGGGACAGTTGATGTAAAGGGGACTCTGATGGGGACAGTGGATGTAAGGGGGACTCTGATGGGGACAGTTGATGTAAGGGGGCACTCTGATGGGGACAGTTGATGTAAGGGGGCACTCTGATGGGGACAGTTGATGTAAGGGGGCACTCTGATGGGGGCAGTTGATGTAAGGGGGACTCTGATGGGGGCAGTTGATGTAAGGAGGACTCTGATTGGGGACAGTTGATGTAAGGAGGTACACATTGTTTAATCATCCTAATACATGCTCATGGTCCCTGTTCTCTCGTGCGTGCCTCTGCCCTCCCTCCCTGTCAGATGTTATTTCCAGGTTATGAAGGGGAAGTTGCGGTTCCGGAATGTGTCACCCGGGTGATATGGTGCCCCCTGACCTCCTATACTGCACCCCCACATCAGCCAGGCTCTGGGTTGCCGTCCCCAGACGTACTCCATGTACATTGGACATACAAAGTTGTGCCTGTAGTTCTCCTGTAATACAGAACACTTTTCCTGATTACAATCAATAGAGATTATCCGTACAGAAAGCGGAGTCCGGACGGTGGTAGAGCGCAGTGTGCGGGGACCTCCCTCCCTCCCTCCGGCTGCCAGTCAGTGGCTCTCATTCTGCCGCTGCCCATGTGCACTGACCTCCCCCCCTCCCCCGTACTGTGTCGGAGCTGGATGTGGGCTGACACTGGACCTGACCGGAGGGGGCGGGGGGGACAGAGGAGGAGAGGGTCATATATCAGCGGAGAGCCCCGGGGAGGACACCGGAGGGGAGGGGTCGGTATCTGAGATGAGGAGACAATCCACAGACAGGAAAGTTCGGTGTCAGCTCTGTGAATAAACATCGGGGACCGGGCAGAGTCTGCGCTCTGAAGAGCTGGCTCCGCTCCAGCGTGGACACAGCAGACGAGTCGCTGCCACTTGGTCACGATGGGCGGCCAGTGCACTGTGATCAGCCCCCCCCGCCCAGGGCCCGCACTGCTTTAACCCCTTCTCACCAATCATGTCCCTCCTCCCCCACCCCTCTCTGCTCCCTGTCCGGCCACCCGAGGGAGTGACCTCTGCCGCTTTGACAGCTCCCTAATACCTCGCAGAACACCCCTTCCCACGACACGCCCACTCCGCCGCCATTGGCCGAGACGCCGGTAGCCCTCACGCTGATTCGCCCGTTCCCTCACCCCCCACCCCCCTCCCGTATCGAACCTTCAGAACTCCGAGACAGACAATATTCTGTTACATTGTAGCAAGATGGCGACTGTCATTCACAACCCCCTGAAACCGTGAGTACGAATGTGCACCGTCCGCGTGTTTCCGTACCCAGAAAAAGGCGCCTTCCCCGCGCCGCGCCCCCCCCCCCCGCAAGCACGGCCCCCCTCCTCCCTCCCTCCCCCCGGAGCGGGCACGGCTCGGGCACAGCTTTGTTTCTCTCCGATATCTGTAGGGAGGGGAGTGAGGTGGCAGCTCCTCGGTGCAGGGGGAGGCCCGGCGGGGGCTCACACACACTTTCAGAAGTTGGGGGCTGTCAAGTATTACCCCCCCCCTCTCCTCACGCATGTGCCTGGCTGTCCTGTGGGCACTGACACCTTGTGTGGAGGTTCTCCCTCCTCTGTACCCCATGTCATATGGGGGGGCTCCACAGACAGGCTCACCCCAACCTCTGCTGACTGCACATTTCTGCATGCATGGTTGCAGCGTGCCTCCATGTGTCCTGCAATCATTCATTTATTTCAATGTATTTTCTGTGGTAAGTTTCCTGGACACACATCCCTGTCCATTGGCGGTGTGTGTGGTGCAGACAGATGCAGCCCGCTGTACTCATTAGGCCTCATTCATACGGGGCGATGACATGTGACCAGTGCGGGGCGGGATAGAGAAATACAGGTGTTCATACATTCCCATACAGGTGTTCATACATTCCCATGCAGATGTTCCATTGTTGCTGCACACTGTGTCTCAGTATGACATGGGGGTGCAGGTCCCTGAGCACACACAGGGAGGGTTCAGGGACTCCCATAGATGTGATATTGGGACTGGCGGCTGTGTCCGTGCAGCTCGGTGTCCAGTACACAACAATGGAATGAACACCTTGCCGGGAACACCTGGCCCTGCATCGGTCACGCATGTCATCACCCCATGCCAAATGAGGCTTTAAACCCACATGGAAGCTCCGCCATGGTCCATTGGAATACATTCATTGTTCTGGCGTATGCATTTGTACTGCGTTTTTGTGGCATGTAAAACTGCACCTGCTGGAAACTCTTCCTTAGATATCTGCGCACGTGCAGTTGGCGCATTTTTTAAAAATGTTTTTTGTGCGTTTTCCGGCACGTTTTTGATGCTTCATGGGTTTCTTTTTTTTTGTAGGAGACCGCTTGTTAAACACAAAACCCTACCAAAAATGCACAAATTCATTTTTCATGCGCTTCCATTGAAGTGTTTGGAGCCAAAAACTGACCATCCTGCACGTTAGATACTCCTTTCCAAAAAACACACTGCAGGAACCTGCATAAATGTGAACAGGACCCATAGGAAATGATGTTAAATGGATTGTGGTTTGTTTCTGCACTTCAGCAAACACTAGAAAACACACAGATGTGAACCTAGCCCTTAGGGAATAGAAGGCTGTACCAAGCTGCTGTGGCATGGTCCTCGCACACTCCCTCTCAGGCAGTTAAACATCATTTACTGCTTTTATTGTTTTTCTTGCAGTATTCTTTATTGGGCAAGGAGATCAGCTAATGACACCTCTTTTCATGCCCAAGGTTGGCTAGTAAAGCATTGCACTGACATGGCAGCTCAATAAATGTTCTTTTCATCAAGCCCCTGCTTGCCCGGGCAGACATCCTTTCATACTAATGATCGCAGCTCAGCCGTTCGCTCATTTTAATAACGACTTTTACATCGGTCTCCATAGTGTGCCGGGTGACTTGTGTTGTCGGCCTCCATGGCGGTGGGATTTGGTGAACTTCATAGGGTGACAGTTGGATGTTGGAGGATGCTATGGGAGCAGGGTTGTTGTATGTTTACATATGACATAGTTGTATGACAATTGGGTGTTTAGGACGTGCAACTCGTTCCTGATGTGTGACATCTGTAAATCCGGGTATACACTAGTAAAATTTCATTGTGAGGATGTTCATTCATTTTTCTAATCATTAGTGGGTCAAATTAACATTTGTTTTTGTGACGAGAGAATTTGAAAGAACAGGATGGAAACATTTTCTCGTATATATGAATTTCTAACAGCTTATGTGATTTTCATTCAATAAACTCCATTCTTTCCAAAATCGATTGTTAAAAGCAAACAAAATCTTGAACTATTTTGAAACTACATTTGAATTTATTTTTTATTTTTTTTTTAATTCTACATACAGCGCTTTGAAAAAGTATGCATACCCCTTGAAATTTTCCATATTTTGTCATGTTACAACCTAAAGTGTAAATGTATTTTATTGGGATTTTATATGATAGACCAACACAAAGTGGCACATAATTGTGAAGTGGAAGGAAAATTATACATGGTTTTCAACATTTTTTACAAATGAATATCTGAAAAGTGTGGTGTACATTTGTATTCAGCCCGCTCTGATACCCCTAACTGACATCCCCAATGACACAGATACAGTGGTCAGTGCTAAAAAAAAAAAAATACTGACACTATTAATGGCACTGGGCAGGAAGGGGTTAACATGAGGGGTGATCAAAGGGTTAAATGTGTGCCGGGTGTGTTTTACTGTGGGGCTGTGTGTTTGTGCTTCACTGTAAGCACACTGCTTTGTATGGCTGTGCACAGCCATGCAAGCAGTGTGCACGAGCTGACAGGGAGGAGAACTGTTTTGTTTACAAACAGTTCTCCTCCCTGTCGCAGATCCTTGGCAATCACCGAGCGCCAGAGAGTAATCACCAGCCGGGACCCTGTGATTGACAGCTGTGACCGTGAATGGTGGCCCTCTGCCCGGAAAATCGTGTGTGTGTGTATGTTTGTGTACAAATATATATATATACAGTTTTGTGCAATTACTGCTACAGGGCAGATGGGAAGCGGTTAATTAGAGAAGCAACCAAGAAGCCCATGGTAGCTCTGGAGGAGCTGCAGAGATCGACAGCTCAGGTGGGAGAATCTGTCCACAGGACAACTATTAGTCGTGCACTCCATAAATGTGGCCTTTATGGAAGAGTGGCAAGAAGAAAGCCATTGTTGAAAGAAAGCCATAAGAAGTCCCATTTGCAGATTGCAATAAGCCGTATGGGGGACACAGCAAACATGTGGAAGAAGAGGCTCTGATCAGATGAGACCAAAATTTTACTTTTTGGCCCAATAGCAAAACGCTCTGTGTGGCAAAAAACTAACACTGCACATCACCCTGAACACACAATCCCCACCGTGAAACATGGTGGTGGCAGCATCGTTTTGTGGCGATGCTTTTCTTCAGCAGGGACAGGGAAGCTGGTCAGAGTTGATGGGAAGATGGATGGAGCCAAATACAGGGCAATCTTGGAAGAAAACCTGTTAAGAGTCTGCAAAAAGACTTGGGACTGGGGCAGAGGTTCACCTTCCAGCAGGACAACAACACTAAACATACAGCCAGACCTACAATGGAATGGTTTAGATCAAAGCATATTTATGTGTTAGAATGGTCCAGTCAAAGTCCACACCTAAATCCAATTGAGAATCTGTGGCAAGACTTGAAAATTGCTGTTCACAGACGCTCTCCATCCAATCTGACAGAGATTGAGCTATTTTGCAAAGAAGAATGGGCAAAAATTTCACTCTCTAGATGTACAAAGCTGATAGAGACATCCCCAAAAAGACTTGCAGCTGTAATTGCAAAGAAAGGTTGTTCTACAAAGTATTGACTCTGGGGGGCTGAATACAAATGCACACCACACTTTTCACATATTTATTTGTAAGAAAAAATGTTGAAAACCATTTATGATTTTCCTTCCACTTCACAATTATGTGGCACTTTGTGTTGGTCTATCACATAAAATCCAAAAAAAACCACATATACATTTTTGGTTGTAACATGACAAAATGTGGAAAATTTCAAGGGGTATGAATACTTTTTCAAGGCACTGTGGTGTATTCCCAGCTTGAGTTGGGGAATTTCAGAATCTAGCCTGGTGTGCATTGTATTGTTTTTGCTGTTTTTTTTTTCTCTGCTTGTATGTCATTTATCATTGTGGATTCTTATGAATTTGGGGCATTATGATTGGCATTGGATCTAGAGGAACAGTCTGCAATGTCAGGCAGCCAGGTACATTGCAGTTTTCAGACTGCAAACTCAGAAATGCTGATTGAGTCTTCACCTGAAATGTTCTTTGCCACAAGGGACTTTGGCTAAATATTAGCTGTTGTCCAATGTACTTCTAAAGCAGCATTTTGTCTTTGTGCTATACTGCTTTCTGTAAACGATAACCCTACACACCAAATGATGGCCCTTGCTAATACAACCTGTCATCTCCCTATAGTCTCCATGTAGTAACATCAGATGACCTATCCTATATGGTTTTATAGAGCTATACCTTAAAATGTTTTTATTCATAGGGATGGTACTCCAATCCAAACTGTATTTTTTTTTTATTTGGACTCAAGTTCCTGACATTATGACCTTTGCAGGCACCCTGCATGGTTTCAGGCACTTTGCACTGCCGCATGCTTTTATTCACAGTAATATTGATTAATTAGTGACCTCTAAATGTTATGTGAAATAGTAATCCCCACTGTTACAATGGTAGTAATATAATGATATTGTAAACACTACTACTAACACTGGGTTAGGAAAATCTCATGGATTAATATCTACTCAAGTCCAGGCCATGCGTGAGCAGACTAGAAGGGCATCTTGGGAGCTCCATATGCGCTCTATGGTCCTCTAGCTGAAGGCCCCTGACAGCATGTTGCATGGCTGCTAGATGTTTTTAGATGCTAAGCTGCAAGTTAATTTTTTTTTTTCCGCCAATAACACACTTCTGTGCTACAAAAATTGAGAATAAAAGGTGATGGGAATTATGAGGTGACATTTTATTTCCGGAATTGACTGTTAAAGAAAAAAGTTGTTTTCTTACCTATACACTAGTGGCTGTTTTCACCTTCAAAGTAGTCCCCTTATGAAGCAATGCACTGTTCTAGACAACTATGCCACTGCCAGAAACATTCTTGCAATTAGTTTACTGGAATAATGCGCAGTATCTTTGTTGCGGAGCACTGGATTTCCGGAATGTCATCAAATCTGTGTCCTTTTAAAGCATTTTTTAATTTTGCAAACAGCCAAAACTTGCAGGGTACTAAATCAAGGGAATAAGGTGGTTTTTCAAGATTCATAATGGATTTCTGGGCCAGGAACTCGTGAACACTTGCACCATGTGCAGGAGCATTGTCGTGGTGGAGAATCTACTTGTCAGGTCAGAGTTCCAGTGTTTTCCTCTGTACAGATTTCCTGTAACCTTTTCGGAATTTCCAAGTAACAACATTGGTTGACTATTGTACCAAGTTGTATGAACTTGTAGTGAATTATCTCCTTGTCATCAAAAAAACACACCGGCATAGCTATGCATGTCTATAAATGAGACATGCATACTTCCAGTGAGGTGATTTTTTTTGTTTTCCACTGCATTTTGTGGTGTTTTGTTTCCGGATCATACTGGAAACATCTTTTTCATCATTGGTAATAACTCTGTTAAACACCTCTGCATTCTTCAAAAGATTTGATGAAATTTGAAGATCACGTTCTTTCTGATCTTCTGTCAAAATTCGAGGAACCATCTTTGTGGAAATCCTTCTCATTCCCAAATCCTCTGTTAGAATCTGCTGCACTGTATTCCTGTTCATGTTCAGTACTTCTGCCACCATTCACACGCTCAATCTTTCATCTGAGTGTACGAGGGTTTGCACTCTGTCCACATTTGCATCTGTCCTTTGCGTTTTTGGCTGCCCACTTTTTGCGTCATCATGGACATCTTCCCGCCCCCCTTAAACCGCCTAGACAATTCAAAAACACTTAATTTCTTAATGGAATGTTCACCATAAGCCTGTTGTAACAGAGCTAAAGTTACGCTGCGGGCATGACGGGAATTAAATTGTCATGTCTTATACATCCCAGTTGCACATTCTCCTGTTCACTTGTGCTGCACAGGCTCATTTCATTCGTCTGCCATATATTTATTTTCAACACTCACCATCATTAAAATCAACAGCATTGAAATGCCTCCATCCATGCATTTAAGGTCTCTTGCACACTGCTGTCTAAAGACTTTTTAGGCATACAGGCCTTTTTTTTTCAGATAAAAACAGAATACAGAATTCTGCCAGTCAGTATTTTATGTGCTTCCACACAAATACATGTGCAGAATAAACACAAGACATTTTGGCCAGGAATACTGATGTTCAAATAGTACCATGTTACAAGTACCCTTAGACATAAAGAGATGCAACTATAGCAAACAACAATAAAATGTTAATAAACACTTGAACAATTGATTATTCACATGTATACCATCTTTGCTTGTATATTTGGAGATTTCAAGAATGTAAATTTGAATACAATACTCCCATATCAAACATTTGCAATGCAAAGCATGGGTTAGTTTCAGATTGCATTTCTGCAGTAATATTGTAACTTCATTCCAAGGGTTTGCAGATGACACAATGCATTCATATAAAACTATTGTTACAGGGCAGGTTTCTAGTAATTCTGAGGACTGTATGGTGTTATGGCTCTATATCTTTGGGAGAATGGAAGAAAGGTCCCCATGTCACCATTATCACAATGTTCCCAGCACTATGATAAATAGCTTTGACCGTTTGACACCTAAATCATGGTCACAGATTGTGCAGACCTGTCTGGAATGACATCCCAGTACAACACTTGATGAGGGGCCATCCTAGGGGGCGAAAGTCTCCTTGCCAAAAAGATGATCCTTGTCTCATGGATTTATGGGTAACATTCTTACAAATGAATAACAAGCTATCCTATAAATATTACAATGTGAGTTTACCTATTCGAGATGTGGTCATGTACATCTAGCCCTAAACTACTCCGTCAGCACCTGCATCTTAGGCTTCAATACACCCCACACTTCTGACACTTAGTAGTTGGCTGGCTGTGCTGCCCCACAATCAGAGGTTGGAATGCAAAGAAGTGGGTCGTTATTGCATATGTAAACAGGCCTACTCCCAGCACCAGTAGGAGTAAATGTACACGCAAATAGAGTCATTGGCTGCCAACTAGCTGATCTTATGTTTTAAACTTCCTTCAAAGCAATGTGTTGTGGTGGCATTCGTTTAGAATGGCACGCCAACAAATGTACAGCAGCTTGGCAATGCAACCGCAGTACATGGTAGACAGTGTATGTTGTGGTGTGATTTATTGCTAAAAAGGAAGCAAATCCAGTTTTACTTGAGTTGAAGTGCATGGTCCGCTCATTTAAAATGTAATTGTGAGTTATAATGCATGAAGATATGTCCATTATGTAACACAACTCTGAAATCAATGTTCCACAAATAAGGGACGTATGTTAGAAATAAGACGTACATATGGCACGGAATAGAAATTGAGAAATCTAGTATATCACTAGAAGAATTATCAATACAGACTTTTGGCCAAGACGTATGGAGAAACAAAGAAAATGACCCCCCCTCTGAAGACGTGCTTGAGCACGATACGCGTCAAGAGGAGCCATACCACGCCGTGACGTCACGCCGCCGGAGCAACGTGGATCTCCGGCGGCCATCTTTAATCACCAGCTGGTCAGTCCTTATACAGACTACTGTCTGCAACGCTGTATACTTTTTATTTGATACACCTAATAAATTAATTTGTGGTTTAAACATACTACACTATGGGAGTGTTCCTGTTGCCCCCTGGGGGAGTGCTCTAGTCCACAGACCTACGCCAGGAAAGGATTACCATATACTACCCAGGCCATCTGGAGGGATTACATCCTCAAGGACCATACATAGCGGGACCTCGTAAGGAGAAGGACAACTCACTTAGGATCCAATAGAGGGAAGACCACCCACCACCTGACAGCAGGATTATTAGACACAAGGCGCATTTATTATGCGCGTCCGGTGAGTGCGCATTTCATTACCACCTCAATACGGATACCAAAGTCACCTCGTCTATTTATATTTATTTATATTTACGGGACTACATAATACCTTTGATTGATTTGATTCTTTTTAATCCACTAAGGACTTTTACTTATATTTTACTGATATTTTGGTTATAAGCGCTGCACCTTCTACATATAAAGAAAACATCCTGGCTTCTCCCAGGCTCAGACCTTAACAAAGGAAAATGTATAGAAAAACAAATGGTTGGGCTTGGTTGGGTGTTAACATCTTATTTTAGCTAAGCCACACTGTACAGTGCCAAGCAAGCTAGTCTCTGAAATATGCTCCTAAGGTGCAAAACAAAATCTAGATCAAGATCTAACTAGGTTGTATGTGTTTGTAGGCCCTCCACGATCCTGCTTAGGCCTGCTCAGATCAGAGTAGACTGGCCAAATCATCCTTGCTTCCCCTACTATAACTGATACCGCTGGAGCTCCCCACTCCTTCCTTGGTTACAAACTGCTCAGTTTGACTAATCAGTGCAGACTCTTATGACTGTGGAAAGATCATTTGGTGGTCATCCATGCATACACCACATAGTAACCATCTAACATCTGTAGGCACATTTAGGAGGTAACCTTATTTTAGCTTAATAACCTGCAAGGGAAGGTTCCATCATTTCCTTATTAACAAAATTAAATAAATCGAGTAAGCAGGTTGCTTGTATTTTACTAGCCAGTTTAACCATTTCAGCCTGTATGTCACATAGTACTGCTACTCTGCTGAATGAGTCACAGGGGAAACCATGGCAGATCCTGATATTACAGAGGAGGGGCAGATGTGTATAGAAAGAAATTAACCCATCTATATCCAGGCAGAGTATGAAGTGATGGCACTCCTGACTCGTTCCACATCACTTGATCTCAGTGGTGTAATACAGTCTTTGAAACTTTGTGTATATTAACAGGAGATATTTTTGGTTGTGGACAGAGGAGTAGAGGCGGAAAACCACAGGTGGCCTACAGCAACTGCTAGACATCATTCTTGTTTATTATTGTTTATGAAACAAATGGTTTTGGAGCACAGGTTGTGACTTTCATTCTTTTGCATTGTATGGTTTACTTGAAGCTCATTCATGTTCTGAATATACAAAACCCCAAAATGCAGCAGATCTAATATTTCCCCCCACAACGATCTGCAACAGAGCATATATATAAAATGTGCTGTACTTGGTTTGTGCATTGCCTTGCGTTTTGCCTGCGTTGCAGAATCCAATGAAACATGATCAGTTTGAACTGGCTCTAAGAGAAGCAAGTAAAATTGTTTTAAATTCAGTGCTGTGTCTAGTCCTTGTCATAGGAAACGCTGACAGAAACAAGAACACGCTGAACACTTTTATTTGTTTTGGTATTCTCCAAAGCATTCCTGCCATTCATAACATGGAAATTGTCAAATGTGACATATTAGAAAACCAGTCATGATAGCTTTTTAATTAAAAGATGTAAGTTAAGAACAAAATGGCAATATGTTGTCACCTGTTGTATTTTCCTGCCAATAGTTTGGATGATGCAGCATTTTCACAATTGTCCTCTGTAAGGAGAACTATTGTCATTGGTAAGAGTCTTTGGAAGCCAGTGTCATTGATATAGTGTGTCAGGATGGCCCCCACGCCAGTGGAAGCAGAGACATGGAAGCTTGTTGAATAAAGCAATGCAAAGAGCAGTGATAATGGTAAAAACGTAGGGACCTGTAGAAACCACTTTTCTTTTTATGTCAGTACAGTGGTGGGAGCAACAAACAAGGATTGCGGATTGCCTACAGGATATTGTACAACCTATTAAAAAAAAAAAAAAGTAACATCTGTGAGGAAAGAATGCACATTGTTGTACAGTATGGGCAACAGGTTTACTTAGATGAACAGTGTACAGGTTGATTGTATTTAAGGGACACATTTAAGTACAGTACAGGGCTGATTGAACATAACGGCATGTTACCATACAGTGACAGTTACTAATGAGTGCATTTGCCTCACATGTCAGCAACCTGAATTTTAATTTAGTTTCAGCAAAGGTGCAAACTGGATTTTGTTTTTTGTAAATACAGCATTTGAACACTGTGTAGTGTGTTGGCATTGCATGATGTATGATAGTTAATATGAGGGTTAGGGACTGATGTGAATGTACAATATATATGTAAAGCGCTGCGTACATTGACGGCACTATATAAGTACCTGAAATAAATAAATATTAATAATAAAAACCTGATGTACATTAAAAATGTCATTGTGATAAAAATGTTTCCAGACCCTAAAACAGTGGTTCTCAACCTTTCTAATGCCGCGACCCCTTAATACAGTTCCTCATGTTGTGGTGACCCCCAACCATAAAATTATTTTCGTTGCTACTTCATAACTGTAATTTTGCAGTGGGAGGAATAGTGCCCCATCACTGATGTCAGTGGGGAGGAATAGTGTCCCATCGTTGGTATCAGTGGGAGGAATAGTGCCCCATCATTGGTGTCAGTGGGAGGAATAGTGCCCCATCATTGGTGTCAGTGGGAGGAATAGTGCCCCATCGTTGGTGTCAGTGGGAGGAATAGTGCCCCATCATTGGTGTCAGTGGGAGGAATAGTGCCCCATCGTTGGTATCAGTGGGAGGAATAGTGCCCCATCGTTGGTATCAGTGGGAGGAATAGTGCCCCATCGTTGGTATCAGTGGGAGGAATAGTGCCCCATCGTAGGTGTCAGTGGGAGGAATAGTGCCACATCATTGGTGTCAGTGGGAGGAATAGTGCCACATCATTGGTGTCAGTGGGAGGAATAGTGCCCCGTCATTGGTGTCAGTGGGAGGAATAGTGCCCAATCATTGGTGTCAGTGGGAGGAATAGTACCCCATCATTGGTGTCAGTGGGGGGAGGAATAGTGCCCCATCATTGGTGTCAGTGGGGGGAGGAATAGTGCCCCATCATTGGTGTCAGTGGGAGGCATAGTGCCCCATCATTGGTGTCAGTGGGAGGAATAGTGCCCCATCATTGGTGTCAGTGGGAGGCATAGTGCCCCATCATTGGTGTCAGTGGGAGGCATAGTGCCCCATCATTGGTGTCAGTGGGGGGAGGAATAGTGCCCCATCATTGGTGTCAGTGGGGGGAGGAATAGTGCCCCATCATTGGTGTCAGTGGGGGGAGGAATAGTGCCCCATCATTGGTGTCAGTGGGGGGAGGAATAGTGCCCCATCATTGGTGTCAGTGGGGGGAGGAATAGTGCCCCATCATTGGTGTCAGTGGGAGGAATAGTGCCCCATCATTGGTGTCAGTGGGGGGAGGAATAGTGTCCCATCATTGGTGTCAGTGGGGGGAGGAATAGTTCCCCATCATTGGTGTCAGTGGGGGGAGGAATAGTGCCCCATCATTGGTGTCAGTGGGGGGAGGAATAGTGCCCCATCATTGGTGTCAGTGGGGGGAGGAATAGTGCCCCATCATTGGTGTCAGTGGGGGGAGGAATAGTGCCCCATCATTGGTGTCAGTGGGGGGAGGAATAGTGCCCCATCATTGGTGTCAGTGGGAGGCATAGTGCCCCATCATTGGTGTCAGTGGGGGGAGGAATAGTGCCCCATCATTGGTGTCAGTGGGGGGAGGAATAGTTCCCCATCATTGGTGTCAGTGGGGGGAGGAATAGTGCCCCATCATTGGTGTCAGTGGGGGGAGGAATAGTGCCCCATCATTGGTGTCAGTGGGGGGAGGAATAGTGCCCCATCATTGGTGTCAGTGGGGGGAGGAATAGTGCCCCATCATTGGTGTCAGTGGGGGGAGGAATAGTGCCCCATCATTGGTGTCAGTGGGAGGAATAGTGCCCCATCATTGGTGTCAGTGGGGGGAGGAATAGTGTCCCATCATTGGTGTCAGTGGGGGGAGGAATAGTGTCCCATCGTTGGTATCAGTAGGAGGAATAGTGCCCCATCGTTGGTGTCAGTGGGGGGAATAGTGCCCCGTCGTTGGTGTCAGTGGGGGGAGGAATAGTGTCCCATCGTTGGTGTCAGTGGGGGGAGGAATAGTGCCCCATCGTTGGTGTCAGTGGGGGGAGGAATAGTGCCCCATCATTGGTGTCAGTGGGAGGAATAGTGCCCCATCGTTGGTGTCAGTGGGAGGAATAGTGTCCCATCATTGGTGTCAGTGGGAGGAATAGTGCCCCATCGTTGGTGTCAGTGGGGGGAGGAATAGTGCCCCATCGTTGGTATTAGTGACACCAATGATGGGGCACTATCCCTCCCACTGACACCAATGATACTTACCTTGCTGACTCCTGCTCCAGCCTGGGCTCGCTCTCTCCCTCTCCCATCTACAGCCTGCATACCTGGCTACAGCAGCAAAATTTGCACTTACCTGTCAGCTGTCTTCCTTCTCTGGCCTCTCTCTTCACTCGCTCCTGCAGCACCCTCGATCTTCGTTGATCTCCGCGCGCTGCCGCTCGGCTCCTCCTCTCCAAGCTCCACTTCCTCGCCGGTGATTGGCCGCCTGTGTGCCTCTCCAGAGCTACAGTTCCGGTGGCCAATCAGCGGCGAGGAGGCGGAGCTGTTGAGTGATCCCGGAGGTGTGGCCAGGTGACAGGGGCAGCATATCATCCCGTCCACAGATCGCCTGAGACAGAGGAGCGGTGTCTCGGTTCCTAAGACCATCGGAAATATGTGTTTTCCGATGCTCTTAGGCGACCCCTGTGAAATGGTCGTTCGACCCCCAAAGGGGTCGCGACCCCCAGGTTGAGAACCGCTGCCCTAAAACATTAGAGACATTAAAAAAAATTTAGGGAAATATCCATGTAGTGTGCTTTATCTTGTAATTCACACTTGCACCTTGGCAGAGTTATGGATTTGTGAAATGCAATGTATATACATACATACATACAGTGGATATAAACACACCCCTGTTAAAATGTCAGGTTTCTGTGGTGTAAAAAAATGAGACAAAGATAAATCATTTCAGAACTTTTCCCCCCCTTTTAATGTGAACTATAAGCTGTACAACTCAATTGAAAAACAGACTGAAATCTTTTAGGGGGAAGTAAACATAAAAAACTAAAATAATGTAGTTGCATAAGTGTGAACACCCTATTATAACTGGGGATGTAGCTGTGTTCAGAATTAAGCAATCATATTCAAAATCATGTTAAACAGGAGTCAGTACACACCTGCCATCATTTAAAGTGCCTCTGATTAAATCCAAATAAAGTTCAGCTGTTTTAGTAGGTCTTTCCTGATATTTTCTTAGTCGCATCCTACAGCAAAAGCCATGTTCCACAGACAGCTTCCAAAGCATCAGAGGGATCTCATTGTTAAAAGGTATCAGTCAGGAGAAAGGTACAAAAAAATTTCCAAAGCATTAGATATACCATGGAACACAGAGAAAACAGTTGTCATCAAGTGGAGAAAATATGGCACAACAGTGACATTACCAACAACTAGGCGTCCCTCCAAAATTGATGAAAAGACGAGAAGAAAACTGGTCTGGGAGGCTGCCAAGAGGCCTACAGCAACAGCTGTAGGAATATCTGGCAAGTACTGGCTGTGTGGTACATGTGACAACAATCTCCTGTGTTCTTCATATGTCTGGGCTATGTGGTAGAGTGGCAAGACAGAAGCCTTTTCTTACGAAGAAAAACATCCAAGCCCGGCTAAATTTTGCAAAAACACATTTGAAGTCTCCCAAAAGCTTGTGGGAAAATGTGTTATGGTCTGATGAAACCAAGGTTGAACTTTTTTCATAAAGATATGTTTGGCACAAAAACACTGCACATCACCAAAACAACACCATACCCACAGTGAAGCATGGTGGTGGCAGCATCATGTGTTTTGGGCTGTTTTTCTTCAGCTGGAACTGGGGCCTTAGCCAAGGAAGAGGGAATTATGGCTTCTGCTAGGAACCGAACATGAAGAGGAACTTCATCTTTCAGCATGCAAATGACCCAAAGAATACATCCAAATCAACAAAGGAATGGCTTCACCAGAAGAAGATTAAAGTTTTGGAATGGCCCAGCCAGAGCCCAGACCTCAATCCGATCGAAAATCTGTGGGGTGATCTGAAGAGGGCTGTGCACAGGAGATGCCCTCACAATCTGACAGATTTGGAGTGGTTTTGCACAGGAAGAGTGGGCAAATATTGCCAAGTCAAGATGTACCATGCTGATAGACTCATACCCAAAAAGACTGAGTGCTGTAATAAAATCAAAAGGTGCTTTAACAAAGTATTCGTTTAAGGGTGTGCACACATATGCAACTATATTAGTTTAGTTTATTATTTTTACTTTCCTCCACCTAAAAGATTTCAGTTTGTTGTTCAATGAGTTGTACAATTTATAGGTCACATTAAAGGTGGAAAAGTTCTGAAATGATTTATCTTTGTCTCATTTTTTTACATCACAGAAACCTGACATTTTTAACAGGGGCGAGTAGACTTTTTATATCGTGTGTGTGCATATGTGTATGTATATTCTATAATGTGTAGTCTGTATAGCTTTTCTATTTTGGAAGCTTCCTCTTGCTTATATGCTTCTTATGTAACTTTGCAGGGATCTATGTGTACCAAAGGAGACAGGGTGCAACTCCAGCTAAAATCAATAGGCAAAGTTTCTAAAGCAGTCTAGTAACAAATATGAGTCAAAAAGTCTACAGCAGTTTTTCCTTCAATCTATAATGCCCTAAGCATTTGTTTTTTTTTGGGTTACTCGCACAGCATATAAGCATCAATTAAGCCTCATATTGATTTGCAGCAATTTCTAAGCGATCTTGCTAGTGAAACCTCACTATATAGAAAAGAGTCACATATAGAAAAAAGAAAACTAAAATGCCGCCCAGTGTTTTAGTCGTTCAAAAATTGTTTTAAATACTGCAAGTTTGAGTATGCAGAGTATACCTTCATTTGATTTGCACACTAGAAATCAGTCTGTACCAGCAGTATGTTGGCTTTACTGCTTTGTGCAGCGCTATTGTCTAAAGGCCCAACTGACACGTTCGTATTTATTACTGTAATTTGGGCAGGCTGTATATACAGTAATAAATATGCTCTTTTTGTGTATTTTACATACTAAGTGCTGCAGCAAAGGTTAAAATACCCAGTGCTAGCAGCATGCAGGAGAGTCACGCCACTGCTGTTACACACAATGCAATGGCTCAGGTCTCCAGTAGTACATCTCTCCCGGGCACAATATTCCAGCATGTCCTATATGAATTAGCATCATCTATAGTATATCAATGCACCCTCATGTCCCTATATTTATCCCTCATCATATCTGGCCCTACCCATTCCCCCTCCTTAACCCTTTCCCACCTAAGGGTGCAATAAATGGTAATGCCTAAGCACAATTTAGCAACTTTGACATGTGTTAGTAAAAGCATAAATATCACAACTACTGTGTGCATCTAGGATTATATCTTTTTTCCGGAAAAACTGGGATTTCATTTGGTAGTAAATGGTAATGGATACCTTCTGATTTTTTTTTTTTTTTATTATCAAAGGCAAACTGACCCAAAATAGTAGAAAAAAAATATTTATTTTACATTTTTAGGTGTATATTTCTTGCTCGGGGGCGGACAGCTCATGGGGCCCCTGGGCAATAGAGGATCATGGGGCCCCTGTGTCCTTGCCCAAACTCAAAAAAGCCTATGAAAAAGGTACCAGGGGCATCTCTCGGGGCCCCCTACTGACCCTGGGCCCTTGGGCAGTGCCCAAGTTTCCAAATGGTCAGTCCGCCCCTGTTCTTGCTACTACCGTAACCTACTACCAAAGAACAACCCAAACTAAATTTTCCTGCTCCTGTCGATTGCAGCGATACCACATATGTGTATGTTAATTGTATGTACCCATAGTACAGTCCAGAAACAATAGTGCACATTTTGCTTTTTTTTTATCCTATCTAAAACACACTGACACTGATGCTCATTTAAAAAGAAAATATTTTTTTAAATCCTGGCCAAAAAAAAAATACTGACCCTGACCTTTGACTCTTAGTTGACTAAAACACTAACCCTGACACTGACTGAACAGAGGCTAACACAGCGATCAGGTGACCCAGAACCAGGGGTTCTGGGTCCCGATTGTTAGTACAGGACCTGGGGCTCCTGGTGAGACCCCAGTCTTTGTGCTGGGAGTGTGCTGCTTGGGTCAGTTTATAAATAGTCAATGAGTTTTTAGCTCTCACATGAATGCACTGAGCAGGCTAGATACTGATCCATGGGGAGCAGAAAAGAACTGTCAAAAGACCTGCGTAACAATGTAATGGAACTTTATAAAGATGGAAAAGGATATAAAAAGATATCCAAAGTATTGCATATGTCAGTCATGCTGAAAATTGAGGGATCTCCTGATACCAAGCCATGGTCAGGTACACCAAGAAAGATTGCAGCCACAACTGCCAGAAGAATTGTTTGGGATATGAAGAACTCAGAGAAAGCCAGACTGCTCTGGAAAAAGATGGTGTGGTTGTTTACAGGAGCACAGTATGACTATACTTGAACAAAAACGAGCTGCAGGGTCCAGTTGCCAGAAAGAAGCCAATACTGTACCAATGCCTCAAAAAAGCCCCGTTTCAGTATGCCAGACAAAACCTTGATTCTTCTTGCAGCTTCTGGCACACTGAAATCTGGCGTGACAAGACCAAAATAACGCTAATGGTTTTGACCATAAAGCTCTGTTTGGTGGGGGATCAACAAGACATAGGGGTTTATTTACTAAAGCTGGAGAGTCCAAAATCAGACTCCCTTCTGCATAGAAACCAATCAGCTTCCAGGTTTCATTGCCAAAGCTTCATTGAACAAGCTGAGGTTAAAAGCTGATTGGTTTCTATGCAGAAGGGAGTCTGATTTTGGACTCTCCAGCTTTAGTAAATAAACCCCATAGCGACAGATATACCATACCCACTGTGAAGCATGGTGCTGGCAGCTCACTGATGTTTTGGGGGTGTAAGAGCTCTAAAGGCACGGGGAATCTTGTGAAAATTGATGGCTAGATGAATGCAGCATGCTATCAGAAAATACTGTCAGACAATTTGCATTCTTCTAGACGAAAGATGCACACGGGTGCTCTTGGACTTTCCAGCATGAGAATAACCATAAGCACAAGGCCAGGTTGGTCCTCCAGTGGTTACAGCAGAAAAAGGTGAAGGTTCTGGAGTGGCCATCATCGAGCGACTCTGCGGAGATCTGAAATGTTCGGTTCATTCAAGACTATGTTTTTTTCATGATTTGGATGCATTTTGCCAAGACAAATAGGCAGCTATACCACCTCCTAGACAACTATTACAAAAGCCTGCAGGCTCTCATTGATGCTAAAAGGGGCAATACACAGTATTAAGAACTAATGAACAGGGGTAATTTGTTTACTTGTTGCCATGTGTTGTTTTATGATTTTGCCATTCTGTAATGACCTACAGTTGAATATGAATCCCACAAGAAAAGAAATGTGTTTTGCCTGCTCACTTATGCTTTCTTTGAAAATGGAACATACTATATATAATTCTCCAGGGGTATGCAAACTTTTGAGCACAGCTGTATATTTAGTGAGCAGTAAAGCCAAGCTACAGGTGAATTAAAGATTTTATTCATTTTTTTTTTTTTTTGGATATAGCTTTAAATTTAATCTGTGTCCTCCTCCTGAGAATATTTTTTCTGTTTGGTTGTAGATGTTGTTTATATCCCAACTGAAAGATTTCCCTATCCTTCCCATTTAGTCTGCAACATGGACAGGAAGTTGAGTAAAATTTATTTGGAAATAGGCAGATGAAAGAGATTTGGTTGGTGTTGGGCTTTTAGCAGGTCATAAATGTGAAGGAATAGTATGATAGCGAATGATTGAGGCCCTGTCAGATGCATTTTGAACTGGGCAAAAATGTTCAATCTACCGGATTCAGCTTTGTTGATACCATAGTTCCCAAAGGTAGTGATTGATTGTACTTAGCCACTTGACCTCCGGAAGATTTACCCCCTTCATGACCAGGCCATTTTTTGTGATACGGTGCTGCATTACTTTAACTGACAATTGCGCGGTCATGCAATGATGTACATAAATTAAATTTATATAACTTTTCCTCTACAAATAAAGCTTTCTGTTGGTGGTATTTTAATCACCTCTTAGGTTTTTATTTTGTGCGCTATATATGAAAATAAAAAATCAATATTTTTTACTTTCTGCTAAAAACATATCCAATAAAAAAATGTCAAAAATCAAACTTCATAAATTTAGGCCAAAATGTATTATGCTACATATTTTTGGTAAAAAAAATCCAATAAGCATATATTGATTGGTTTGCGCAAAAGTTATAGCATCTACAAACTATGGTATACAGTTAGGTCCATATATACTTGGACACAGGCACAATTTTTATACTTTTTGCTCTGTATGCCACCAGAATGAATTAAAATGAAACAATCCAAATGAATTTGAAGTGCAGACTTTCAGCTTTAATTCAAGGGGTTGAACATACTGTACATGTCAAGTGCAAATTTTAGGAACTACAACCATTTTTATACACTGTCTCTCCATTTTCAGGGGCTTAAATGTAATTGGACAAATTAACATCGTAACTAAAATGTTCATTATTTTGTTGAGAGAATCCTTTTACTGGCAATGACTGCCTGAAGTCTGAAACCCATGGACATTACCAAAGACTGGGTTTCCTCCTTTCTGATGCTTTGCCAGGCTCTAACTCAGGGGTGTCCAAACTTTTTTCAAAGAGGGCCAGATTGGACCAAGTGAACATGGTGGAGGGCCGAACATTTTTTCGAACATTCTTTGAACCATTACAATTAAATGCAAATAAATTATTTTATGCCAAGTTAATTGCAAACGACATACTTTTCATTTCATAACATTAAGATCAACTGACAGCTGAGTTTTCACAATGTATTGAAAATAAATAAAAAAAAAAAACTTACCTGCACTAATGTGAAGGGTGAAAAAGGTAGCTGGAGCTGAAGTCTCTGCTCGGCAGGCGGGAGGGGAAGAGAAACACACTTCACACTGAAAGCCCGGCCCTGAAGTCACCGCCCTCTGTCGCTCCCAGCGCGGCGCAGTCACGCATGCGCACTGCTCTCAAGCAGAAGACTGTCTGCCACAGAAGGGAGGGCCGTGCGACAGCCGCATTTACACAGACCAGGGAGAACGCGCTGCAGTCAGGCATGGGCACTGCCCTCTGCTCTCAAGCAGAAGACTGTCTGCCATAGAAAGGAGGGCTGTGGGAGGGCCACATTACACAGAGCAGGGAGGGCTGTTGGAGGGCCGTATTAAACCGACCCCCGGGCCATAAATGGCCCGCGGGCCGGACTTTGGACATGCCTGCTCTAACTGAAGCTGTCTTCAGTTCTTTGTTTGTGGGTCTTTCTGCCTTTAGTTTTACCTTCAGCAAGTGAAATGCATGCTTAATTGGGTTGATATCAGGTGATTTACTCGGCCATTGCAGAATATTCCACTTCTTTTCCTTCATAAGCTTCTGGGTTGCTTTTGCAGTGTGTTTTTGATCATTGTCCATCTGTACTGTGAAGCGCCGTTCAATCAATTTTGCTGCATTTGGCTGAATCTGGGCTGACATTATCTCTCTAAACACTACAGAATTCATTCAGCTGCTTCTGCCTTCTGTCACATCATCAATGAACACCAACGACCCAGTGCCAATGGAAGCCATGCATGCCTATGCTATCACACTGTCTGCGCCATGTTTTATAGATGACATTGTGTGCTTTGGATCATGAGCTGTTCCAAGACTTTTTTTTTTTTTTTTTACCGTTATTGTAGACTTTGACAATGATAAGCCCACCTCCTGTAGAGTGTCTGTTGAGAATCCTTTACTGGCAACGACTGCCTGAAGTCTGGAATCCATGGACATTACCATAGACTGGGTTTACTCCTTCCTGATGCTTTGCCAGGCTCTAACTGCAGCTGTCTTCAGTTCTTTGTGAGTCTTTCTGCATTTAGTTTTGCTTTCAGCAAGTGAAATGCATGCTCAATTGGGTTGAGATCAGGTGATTGACTCGACTCTTGCAGAATATTCCACTTCTTTTCCTTCAAAAGCTCCAGGGTTGCTTTTGTAGTGTGTTTTGTATCATTGTCCATCTGTATTGTGAAGCGCCGTCCAATCAATTTTGCTGCATCTGGGCTGACAGTATATTCTAAATACTCCAGCTGCTTCTGTCACATCATCAATAAACACCAATGACCTAGTGCCACTGGAAGCCATGCATGCCCTTGCCATCACATTGCCTCTACCATGTTTTACAGAAGACGTATGCTTTGGATCATGAGCTGTTCCAAGCCTTCTCCACACTGTTTTTATTCCCATCATTCTGGTACAGATTAATCTTCGTTTCATCCGTCCAAAGAATGCTTTTCCAGAACTGGTCTGGCTTTTTTAGATTTTTTTTTTTGGAAAAGTCTAATCTGGCTTTTCTATTCTTCAGACTTATGAATGATTTGCACCTTGTGGTGAACCCTCTGTATTTGCTCTTGTGAAGTCTTCTCTTAATTGTAGACTTTGACAATGATACACCCACCTCCTGGATAGTGTCCTTCACTTGTCTGGATGTTGTGAATGGGTTTTTCTTTACTATAGAGAAGATCCTGCGATCATCCACCACTGTTGTCTTCAGTGGACATCCATGCCTTTTTATGTTGCTTAGCTCACCAGTTGCTCAGAATGTACCAAACTGTTGATTCGGCCACTCCTAATGTAGCTGCTATCTCTCTGGATTTTTTTCATTTTTGAAGGCTTACAATGACCTGTTTCACTTGCATAAACATCTCCTTTGAACGCATAATGTAGGTTCACAGCAATAGATTCCAAATGCAAATAGCACACTTTGAATCAACTCCCAGACCTTTTACCTGCTTAACTGATGAAGAAATAATGGAGTAGCCCACACCTGGCCATGAAACAGCTCTTGATTCAATTGTCCATTTACTTTTGGTCCCTTGAAAAAGGGGGGATGGCTATTCTTAAGAGCTGTCATTTCTAAACCCTTCCTCCAATTGGATGTACATACCCTCAGATTAAACCTGAGAGTGTGCACTTTCAGCCCATATTCCTTATATAACTATAGCTTGAATATGTTTTGGTAAATACTTGAAAAAAAAATAAAATTGTGCCTGTGTCCAAATATATATGGACCTAACTGTATATACTGGATTTTTTTTATACTAGTAATGGCGGCAATCAGCGACTTATAGTTTGTCTGCGATATTGTGGCAGACAGTCTGACACTGACACTTTGTGGGAACCAGTGGCACAAATACCGTGCGTGATCAGTGCTAAAAATAAACACTGTCACTGTGTTAATGAAACTGGTTGGGAAGGGGATAAACATCTAGGGCACGGGTGTCAAACTGGTGGCCCTCCAGCTGTTGCCACACTACAAGTCCCATGCGGCATTGAAAGATTGACAGTTACAAGCTCTGACTCTGAAAGGCAGAGGCATGATGGGACTTGTAGTTTCACAACAGCTGGAGGGCCGCCAGTTTGACACCCCTGATCTAGGGTGATGAAAGGGTTAACTCGGTGCCTAGCCAGTGTTTGCATTTACTACGTGGTGTTTTTAATAAGCAATCTGCTAAATTCTATTCCCTGCTTTGCAAGGAAAAAAAAATCTAGCCAATTGCCTCTGACAGAACATAGCTCTGCCTTGCTTACACAGGCCGAGCTGTGTTCTGTCAGTCTGCTCTGTGATCAACAGGTGTCAGCACTCATCCATTGGCTGTCACCTGTTGATGTGCCCCTTATGGTAGGAGTGCAAAATCATGCATATATACGTGGTTTTGCACAGAGCGTCCACCCTGTAGCAGTAAATCTGCTATAAAGCGGAGATCAAGCAATTAAAATGTATGCAAACCCTAACAATGAACTTGCTCCCTTTTGGTCTGTTAAATATACCCCACCTAGTTCATATTATGGACTACAGAGTGATTAACCTTTTTGTGGTGGGGATCTGACAGTGAGAGTGGTTGAGTAGTTTAGCTTGTGCAGTGAATGGCTGTGCGGGGGGGGGGGTTAGAATAAGCCTGATCATTGGATTAGCTCCCAAGATAACTAAATAACTAACCACACTGTGCTCTTATGCATAGTGTAGTCACTGTTTCTCTTTTTAACCACTTGCCCTCCAGAGGATTTACCCCCCTTTATGATCAGGCCATTTTTTTGTGATACGGCACTGCGTTACTTTATCTGACAATTGTGCTTTCATACAACGCTGCACCAAAATGAATTTTACATCCTTTCCCCCCTACAAATAGAGCTTTCTTTCAATGGTTGCCCCTCATGTTAAAAAAAAAAAAAAAAAAAAAAAAGCACAGGCTGAAATTTTTTGCGCTATAAACAAAAAAGACCGACAATATTGAGAAAAAATTTTTTTTTCCACTTATTGCTATTAACTTCTTCCCTACCGCGCTATAGCCGAAAGACGGCTACAGCGCGGTTGTCTAATTCTGGGATGATGTTCATAGACATCATTCCCAAACGTGCCCTCTGCACACCCCCAGTGATCGCCGTGTCCTATGGACACAGCTGATCACTTGATACGGTAAGCAGCAAATCAAAGCTGCCTTTTACCACTTGATCAGGTGTGTCCTATTACACAGCAGATCACCGGGTAAATACAGTTGCCGGTTATCAGCTGTGACAGCGTGAGGAAAGTACTGCCAATAACCGGTAATTGTCAGAGAAGTGATTGGCCGCCTATCAGTGCCCATCAGTGTTGCCTATCCATACCACCTCATCAGTGCCCATTAGTGCTGCCTATCAGTGCCAATCAGTGCTGCCTATCAATGCCCATCAGTGCTGCCTATCAGTGCAACCTCATCAACTCACAAAAGTTACCGGTTTGAAAAATTTTATAATAGAAACAAAAACTTTTTTTTAATTTTTAGTTTTTTTGTTTATGGCGCAAAATATAAAACACCCATCTGCGATTAAATACCACCAAAAGAAAGCTCTATTTGTGTGAAAAAATGGATACAAATTTCATATGGGTACAGTGTTGGATGACCACGCAATTGTCATTCAAAATGAAAATTGGCCTGGACAGGAAGGAGATATAAGTGCCCGGTAGGCAAGTGGTTAAATATTTCCAGTAAAAACATTTAAAAAAATCAAATTTTGTCATAAATTTAGGCCAAAATGTATTCTGTCAAAAAAAAATCCTAATATGTATAAATTAATTGGTTTACGTGAAAAGTTATAGTGTGTACAAATGACGATATAGATACTGGAATTGAAAAATTTTTTTTTTACTAGTAATAGTGGTGATCAGCGACTTATAGTGGGACTGTGGGACTGCGACAGGCATTCTGACACTGGGGGGGGGGGAACTGACTTGGTGTCACTGACATCCCCAGTGACACCAATACAGTGATCAGTGCTAAATAAATACACCGACACTGTACTAATGGCAGTGGGCAGGAAGGGGTTAACATGAGGGACGCTCCAAGGTTTAACTGTGTGCTGGGTGTGGTTTACTATGGGGTCGTGTGTTCGTGCTTCACTGTAAGAACACTGCTTTGTATGGCTGTGCTGTGCAAATGCAGTGTGCACAAGCTGACAGGGAGGAGAACTGTTTTGTTTACAAACAGTTCTCTTCCCTGTCGGAGATCCTTGGTAATCACCAGGCGCCAGCAAGTAATCACCAGCCAGGACCCAGTGGTTGACAGGCGCAGCCGCCAATAGCGGTGCGGGTAAGGCGTGCGCCTCTCTTTACCCCCCAAAACCTGGAAATGCAAAATCACTTATATATATGTGATTTTGCATACCCCTGCCGCCCTGGTGCAGTATTTCTGCTATAGCGTGGACGGGAAGCTGTTAATGTAAGTGTGGATATTTGTTTTTAAATAAATGCTGCAATGTTTTTACTTCCTCCAGCGCTTTGGCTTCTTTTGTATTTTTCAACAAAAAAGTACTGCAGAACCAACACCAAAACAATAGTGTCTAAGGAGCTACTAACATTAAAAAGTGTTTATCACCACACCTTCAAGCAAGAATGATTAAAAAAATAGTGAAGTGCTCCACTCTATATAATGTACAATATTTAAAAAATGAAAACATACTGAACCGCTAAGACAAAAGACAGTGAAAATATTGCTGTGTATGTGTATAACAGGTCATTATATACAACACATGTTTTTGCATAATATCAATTGATATGGCAAAAAAGAATATAGGTGCTCTTATTAATAGACTTCAAAACAGTCTCATAAAAACAGATAACATGAAAAAGTGAAGAAGAAATAAAAATATAAATGTGTGTGTGTGTGTATGTGTGTGTATGTATGTAAGTTCCAATCAATCAGAAATCCCATGATGTGTGTTGATGACTTCTCTGTGATTTTCAATCTTCACTTACAATGTGTGACCAACCGCCACCACTATAAGTAAATGGGTTTACCCTCACCTCATAATTTGGACCTCAAAAAGTGCTTATGGCATGCCACAATGTACACTCCAGGTGCTCCTGGTGAAACTTTCATCTAGGCACTTTCTCCTATACAGGTGTACTTTAGTAAGGCACTCAAAGACAACAGCAAGAAGAAACTCCACAGCATAAAACCATATGTTTTATTAAAATAAATGTTGGGGGGGGGTGTCCAAGATCGTGACCGGAGCGGCCGCATAAAACGGCAGCTGTGCTGCCTCGGAGATCCCATTTGCAGCCTTCCTGGGGGAAGCTGGCTCCTACCGACACACCGGAGACCCCTGCTGACTTAGCCTGCTGCCTGGAGAGGGGATTTGGTTTGGTCTGACCCCCCTCTGGAGTGCCGGACGTCTATGGCCTATCAAGGCCTGTTGTGGCGTACACGCACGTAGGACCTGACCTGTGGCACATCCTGGGTGACGCTGCTCTGCTGTCTGGAGCCGGTGTGGTAAGCTGCTGCTTGGGGGAAGATTTAACCGGCCATCTGCCTCTCGCTCCAGGGACCCACGGCCTACTGAGGCCTACGTTCTGGGGAGCTTGGGCGCTCATCCCTGGGGTGGTGCGGCTCCTGTCACATCCAGGGGCCTTTTGTGGGATAGCTTCTGCCTGGGGGGAGGGAACATGAAAATATGTTTTTTGGGAGTTTTTAGTTTTTCTCTGTTGCAAGGTACATTTGATATCCCCTGTGATCCAGTTTTTTTGTATGGTGTCAAGATGTTCTGCTGGTTTTTCTGCTGCATATTTTACAGTTCTGTGTTTTCTTCCTGGGATTCAGCTGGAGTGGTTGCAAATTTGTGTTCCCGTACTTCATGTATGCCGCCCCCTGATCTGAATAGTATCTCCTGGAATGTGTGGGGCCTTAACTCCCCCGTGAAGCATTCCTTGGTCTTCAAATTTCTCAAAACCCTCTAATCCACATATTTTATATTTTGCAAGAAGACCACTTGTCGGGCTGTATGGTACTGGGCTTGGGTCGGTCACTATTACAATGCCACGTACTCTTCCTATGCCTGAGGAGTTAGTGTCCTTATTCACAAATCCTTGCCATTCACTCTTCTCCAACTCAGGCTGGATCCCGAGGGCAAATATGTTACGATTCATGTGATGATCAACTGCTTTGAAATGGAAATTGTTGGCCTTTTATCTTCCGCCTCCTGCTTCCACACGCTCATTGGCTGCTTTGGCCCCGCTCCTGGCCTCATATCCCACATCCTATTTTCTACTTGCTGGCGATTTTAACCTTACTCCAGACCCTAGTGTTGACAAGTTATATCCTGAAGCCAGCGGGGAGTTGGCCAAGTGGGCACGGCTTTACTGATTCACAGACGTATGGAGGTGGAATCCTGGGACCAGGGCCTATGCCTGGCACTCGGCATCACACAGAACAATGCCTAGAATTGATCTTTGTTATGCTACACCTCCACTCTTAGAAAGGGTTCAGGAGATCTCCATCCTTTCAAGAGGAATTTCTGATCACGCTCCACTCCTTCTTAGCCTGAGTATTTCTGATGCCCCTGGGGAAAGACTATGGAGATTATCTTGATATTGGCTTACTGACCCTGAGGTAGAACCCGCTATAGGGAAAGCACTTGAACAGTACTGGGAATCTAACGAGGATACTGCTGCGCCTACTACTACTTGGGAGGCTTGTAAGGCTACCCTTAGAGGACAGTATCAGACCCTAATTGGGGGGTTGCAGGTTAGCCGTAAGCGATATTGGGTTCCTATGCAGAACTTGGCAACCTAGTTTTATAGAGGTCCGAAGTCTAATTCGGCCATCACTATTCCCATGCTGACGACGCTGCAAGTGTGGAGGCATGCTAGGGTTCAGTACAATGTAAATAATTCCTACTCCCCTCGCACGCCGCTCTGGGGTAATCTTACACTCCCGCATCTGCACATGATACCAGATCCTGTGGTGTGGGCTCGGTATGACATCACAATGTTCAACCATATCATGCCTTGTGGTATCCTGCTTTCCTTTGATGAACTCAAACGTAACCACGGCTTGCATAACCAGATGTTTTTCCTTTTTTTCCAATTGTGACATGCTGTTGCCGCCCAGTTTCTTTCTCCCCCTGCCATCCAGACTGACCTTCTAGAGCACTTGTTGTTACAGGAGGAATTACTTAAACCTTTTATCTTCCCATTTCCTGTCGTTACCCCTATGTACCCCTAGAATGCAATCGATTTACGATAAATGGCACGCAGACCATCCATCCCTGTTGGAGGATGATTGGCAGACCATCCATCCCTGTGTTGGAGGATGATTGGGAGGATTGTATTTTGCAATGCCTTCCTGCCATGATCTCGGCCAGGGACTGCTTTTATACAACTAAAATTTGTTTATAGAGAATACTACACCCTGCGATGACTGGCTGCGATATATCCTGATAGATCAGCAAGATGTCCTCATTGTGATATGGCGGTAGGCACATTTCACCACATATTTTGGGAATGTACGAAACTACGTCCCTTCTGGACCAGGGTATTAGATACTAATAACGCTGTTGCTAAACTGTCTTTTCCCATGGATCAGTTGATTATGTTGTTAGGCCTCCTTGACCTCATGGAAGCATCTAAGTATAGCAAATTGTTTGTCTTCTATTCTCTCTATTATGCTATAAGAGAAATTTTGTTGAGATGGAAGCTGTCTACCCCGCCTATGATCTCAGGCTGGAAGTTGGCTATTAAAATGCGCTTCCTTTGTATGAACTTACATGTATGAGTTGTACTTGTCCGGCTAAATTTGATAGAATATGGGCTGGGTGGGTGAGGGCACAGGGCCTTACGGTATAGTCACTAGTATTTTCATTTCGCGGTTGTGTCACATTTACACTCTGTTTGATTTGCTACTGCTAGTGTTACCTACCTAACTTCTCTACCCCCTCCCCCCCTCATCTTGCTCTTCCCGCTCCTTTCTCTTGGTGCTCTTGCTCACGCTCTGAGAGTTTCTTCTTAACTTCTCTCCCTTGTGGGTAGTGCCATCTGACCTGACATATGTATGTGATTGCTGACTCACAGCATTGAAAGTTGTATGTAATGCTTATCTACTGTATGCCACAAGCTTGAATGTTCTTATGTACCTTGCTTTGTTATACTTTTGTACGATTTCAATAAATACGACTGTTAAAAAAAAAAATAATAATTTTAAGGTTCCACTAACATAGATGTCACTTTTAAGAGAGCTCATATACAATAGCAGGGCTATTAAACCAGTAGTCCAAGATGACACTGACGTTCTGCCCAATGTGATGACTTCTTCACGTCTTTGAGAAAGTCCAGTACAGATAATACCTGCCAGGTGAGAGCAATTTCATGGTTTTATCATGTTGGGCAGAAGGTCAACACCATCTTGGACTATTGGTTTGAAATATTGCCCGTTATATAGAGTGGAGCGCTTCACTATTTTTAAAATCCCATCACATACTATTACGGAAAGAGTTTCTAAAGCACTGAAGCACTACCCATGAACTTCATGCTTGGTCACTTTTTAAGGCCTGTGTTGCTCTGAATTTGTTAACATCAGATTAGTTTTTTCTTTTGTTTATATTGTTTGGTATGTTTTATCAAGTTTTGACATGTTACAAACAAGAACACATGCTCCATTAATTGTAGCAGTACAACAAGGATGCATGATCTGTACCAGATCATGCTTTAAAGATCAGAAAGATGAACAACTGGCACAGATTATGGCCATGTAGAATATAATTCAAGCATACATATGTACATGATTTCTGTCAGAATTGCAGTGTTACAAAAGAGCTATTTTCTATTGGCACTCTGATGTGGATTCTGTTGTGGCATCTGCTTCAATACAGTAATCAAACCAATCTAGAAATGCTTCTTAACTCATACAGGTCAATGGGGATGCAAAAGCAGCTCAAAGCGGATCAAATGCACCTGTCAATAAATTCTGATTGATATCAGAAGCATCTCAAATGCAAGGAAACTACACCTGAATTCCCCCCCTAGTGATGCATCGTCTTTTGCCATCCATTTTGTTGTTTCCACAACTGCCGGATTAGTACTAATAATGCCATTTACTGTTTTAGATGAAAGACAATAAATGATATGTGTTTGCTTTAGTCGTACTTGTTTTGCAAGGTCTCTTCCAGTTTCCTGTGCTTTAGGGTTTTTCCCTGTTACACTATCTTATTCCCTCTGAAGTATCCAGCGTGCTGTGCTAGGAGTGTAACATGGGCTGACTCTGCATGTTTTATAGCTGTTCAATCACTGAGGAGTCCCCCCCCCCCCCCCCCCCGTGTGTTAAGTCTTATTGTGCTCTTATATACCTGGAGCAGGCTTCTGGAAGGGTCTTCTCTCAGTTTGAGGTTCTTTGCGTGGGTCCAGACCCTGCGAGCTGAGAGAACGCTTTTTGATCCTTGAGGACTCTTATTACCCAAACACAGATAGGACACAATGGACTGTAGACAAGAACGTTCAATGGTCTAAAAGTTGCAGTCACATACCTGGTGCAGAGAAAACACAAGAACCTTTGTTTTGTGGAAGCTACTTCATCCTGTGAGATAGAATCAGCAAGGGAAAGTCTGAGCATCCATCCAGGCACTGCCAGCCATAGAACTGAAACAGCCTCTTCTGGGTATTCCATGCTTTTTCCCTTCAAATCAATAAAGCCCTAAAAGGCAATCAAGCACTTGAATACCCGTTATGTCAAGAGGCTGAGTGAATCTGCCTGGGGACAAGGTTATCTCAATTGTGGGTTCCACTTTCAAACTTCAAGGTCCAACTTAGAGGCACTGCCAGAGAAATTGTACAGGTTTGGGTTTCTATTTTACAAAAGGTACAAAGAATATTAATAGCCAAGAAGCGAGAAAACTCCTACATACATATGCGTTTACTTTAAAATTGACTTCTTGCAAATATACATTTAAAGCTGAGATAGATATATGGGAGCTGCTTTACTTGGAAAGGGATTTATGTTTTTAGTCTGTTTTGGGATTTCCCTGTTTGCTGGTCTCGGACAGATCAGAGCAGTTTGTATCTTTTTTTTTGTCCTGAGATTCACACAGTTCTGCAAGTCAGCACGGCTATGGGGTGGTGACCTTACTTTTCCCAACTGGGATTAAGCAGTACATCCTCAGTCCAAACTTTTAATATCTTTGGAACACAATGGGAAGGGCTAGAGCTGTTGTCAGGTTTTTATTGCACAGTGCGTCCCTTTTAGGTTATACTCCCCCCGCCCCTTTAATTCTTGTAGGGACACGAAGCGATAGAAAACCTCTCCCACAGGACACAGACTAAAACAAAAATGTTTCTATGTTTAATGACTGATTATTAAATGCATAAACTGTATTAACTATTTCATTTTAGTGTATCTATGGTGAAAATTTTAAATCCTAAATTAATTTCCATATTGTATTTCAATTATTTCTGGTCTACTCCTAATGTAAACTTTAAGATGTTTACTTCTTTGAATTCTGTGACACATATTCACTATCCCCTGTGAGTAGGCACTGCTGTGTCACACATTTCACAAAGCTTGCCTTCTGAACTGCAGAGGTGCTGAGAGGAGGAGTTTCAGGAGGCAGAGTTAGTACACAGTACACTGCTTGCAGGCAGCACGGTACCATGGGAGATGTGTACAGGGGTTAGACGAAAAATGGAAACGCTACATGATTTGAAGGTGTGAAAGCGACAACATGTTTTGCATTGATCTAACCTAACATTCTTTTGCTTCCGCTGTGTGATGAGACACCTAGTTAACAGATGGGAAGCCTTAATTTTGTCATTCACTGCATGTGCTGCTAGTAACACAGAGACATGTCAGAGCTTACGGAGCTTCACAGAGGGCAAATTGTTGGTACCCGCTTAGCTGGTGCCTCTGTGACTAAAGTTGCCAACTTATTTGCCATGTCGCAAGGTGCAGTATCAAAGGTTGTGACGGCATATACAGTTTATGGGAGAATGTTTTTTGCAAAGCATAAGCGCAGTCGACATGGTCAACTAACCGAAAGAAACAATAGGACATTTTGCAGGATTGTGACTCAGAATAAGAAAGCAACTGCTGAAAAATTGACTTCAGAGCTCAATCTCAGTCCCGTGGACACCGAGATTGAGCTCTGCAGTCCCTTCTACAGCAGTTGTTTTCTTATTCCAGGTCAGGCAATATGATTTGCCAATCCCTGCAATTCACCCTAAAGTCAAGGGAGCCACTCTGTATTCTAGCCTTTTGCAAAACTTTCCCTTGATTTCTCTTAATATTCACCACAGATTTGACCCAACACTTTCCCTTGCATAGTTACTAGATGCCCTATATTTTCTGAGACAGTCCTGATATGCTGATGAGTAACATAGAGGTAATGTGTGCTTTGCTGTTTTGGTTACTGTTGGCTAAAGGTTGCCAGCATTGCATAGTATTACTAATTAAGCCACACTTTTACTAGTACTTAAATCATTCCCCTTAAATTATTTAGCCACACCAAATTTTTGCCACACCCTGTGCCACTTCCTTATCACTCAAATGGTTCACCTCAGTAGTAGTTTAGGTAAATTAATATAATTTTTAATCAACCACAAATTATGGTGTGCTACTCAAAATATCAAATACATATATAGTGATAATATAGAATCAATCACAAAAATAGTTCATTTGAAACAAACTAAAAACTCTGCTTTTATTTGCAATGAATAAACAAACAAAAGTCCATATTATGAAAGTGATTAGAAGCAAGTCCACATAAGTGCTGTGATGAAAATCACTCCATAGACAACAGTGTCAGTGTATTATCCTCCACCACATATACAGTTGCAAGAAAAAGTATGTGAACCCCTTGGGATTACGTGGAGTTTTGCATGAATTGGGCATAAAATGTGCTCTGAACGTCATCGAAGTCACAACAATAGAAGAACACAGTCTGCTGAACATAATACTACACAAACATTAGATGTTGCCATGGTTTAATTGCACATAACATGTAAACATTCACAGTGCAGGGAGGAAAAAGGATGTGAACCTTTGGACTTAATAACTGGTTGACCCTCCTTTGATTAAATCTCGATTGCAGAGACCAATATATGCTTGTGTATGTGTGCCCTTGCACAAAATCCACTGCAATCTACCGTGCATTTCTTTGTGCCATGAGCAGACACTGGTTGTCTCACTGGCACCCTCCAAAGAGAACCATATGGGCCACAATAGTGTTATACCAGTTATTATGACTTTATTATAAATAAGACAGGTACTTACAGGATACAAGAAAACTCAAGCATAAAACAAACAAGCCAAGGATGTGTTCACAGCATGCAATGTATATCATTGGCTAAGCCCCTCCCAATATGTTGGCACCTCTGCGTGCACAGCAAACCCTCCTTCCAGTGACCCTGTTCTATGCTCATAAGGCTCCATTGGAAGAGACCTGCAGTTCCCACTATCTCATATTGGAAATCTCCTAATTAACAAGATCTTACCATTTTATATAAGGTGACCTACTTGAGCAGAGGTCCCCCCAAAAATTCAATAAGGTCTGGCATTGTTGGGTTTCTGCCTCCTCTACCCTAGCATGAACATTTAGGGGGGTTTGCAGATGTTGCCTGCTACTATGTTTTGGTTCTTGGTATCTGATGGAAAATAGATCATATACATTGTCTAATATTACCTTGCCTGTGGTTTTCTGGGTATGTTGCATGTGAAGTTTATATTTTATATGGCTGGGGCACCTGCACTTTGATTCTGTTTTAATGAAGGTATTGCACTGTTGTTGGGAAGGGGGGCAGGGGGTGGGATAATTTTGTTTTATTTTGTTTTTACTGGCTGTGTGTTGGTTGCTGTATTTTTATACTTGTTAAATGCTAAAATTAATAAAAAGAATCTTTCAAAAAATAAAGATGCCAATTCAAAATAATAAAAATGATTAATAAAATTTGTTTTAATAGGAATTTTAATATTAATCCTTTTTTTTATCAAACTTTTTTTATTAACCTTTTTTTTATTATTTGAATTGGTATATTTTTAATAGGAATTTGGCACATACAAAATTCTTTATCAGTTTCTTTTGTTGTATGAGCTGTATGTATGTTGTATGAGTAGCTCACCATAATTTGTGGTTGGTTGTTTATGGCACTGTTTGGGCTATTTTTGATTGCAGCACTTATTCTATAATATTTATTTCACTTTACCAAGCTCAGGGTATTCCTCAAGGGTTTGGTAATATGATTTTTAAACTGGTAAAATAAAGTGTTGCATGACAGTAGCTGACCAATCTCCACACATTGTTCATCCCCCTTGGCAGGACTAGAATAATGCAGTGGGGTATTTTGTAAGAATGGCTGTATAGTCTCATATGGTGGCTTGGGTCACAAAACTGGCTGAATGGAATTAAGTCTTTTGTAATATTGTTGCCATTTATATTTCAATTATGTCAGTGTGTACAGTTAGTTGCTTGAAGTCCAGCTTTAATATTAGGAACTTTTATTCTTGAAGAGGTCTTCATCTTTTAATAAGGGAAAATTGCTTTAAGTAGGTGTCTAAGTAAGTACTACACCATGTATGCTACAAGCTTACATGTCTATGTGCAGAGGAAACATCCCTATCTGAGGAACACAACAATCTATTGACTGAAAACTGATTTTATCTGGTCAATATGCTACCCCACTGATATACCGACTGACCTTCAAACACTGCCAAATCAATACAATTGAGCAAAAATTGTCTTAATTTCCTTGGGCATTGTGAACATAATTTAAAGTAATACTAAGCATACAATGTTTATTTGCTATCATCCTTTCTGTTTATGTATAAAAATCATGACACTCTATTTAATTCAATATAAGAAATCATCTGAGTACCTCATCTGAGTACCTTATTTATTCATTGCTGTTCAGAGGTCACATGATGTTTCCCAGGTTTTTTCTATCCTCATGAGAAGTTCTGAAGGATGAATTCCTAGTACTTTGCTGATGTATGAATCTGTGTTTGCACTGTGGATTGGTGGTGTGCCAGTCACATAACAACATACAAAATAAAGTCTTTCAGAATAGAGAATTAAATAACAACAAAGTGTTTTAAAGCTTCATACCACTTTATTTCAAATCAAATGTTTATAATTTTTTGCAATAACATGGTGTAGGTGATGTTTTAGTAGAAGGATAATAGCTTTCACTTTGTTCACGCTGTAAAGAGATCTGGATGAGGTTCTGCCAATCACAAGGCTCTCACGTTCCTCCAGCCTGTGTCTATGCTGTGTATGTGCTAAGACTAACTGGGAGGTGAAGCCTCCATCAATCACCATCTTACATCGCCCCCATAGTGTGTAGCAATATGAGGACATGGAGGAGGAGGGAGGAGTAGTGTCACGTACCACAGTGTATACGCCCACATGTGTGACTCTTTAGTCACATAGACTGCACAGATCAGAAAAAAGAGCAAATAGCTTAAAAGGGAATTGAAACTGGAGCATGCTCAGCAGATATCAACAGCTGGTCTATACAATCTCAGGCTGCAGCGGGGACACAGACAAAGAGGAAGCGACAGCAGGATCAACCAGGATTTTTGCAGTCTGCGTCAAACAAATGCTGTTGGATGACTACGTATGAACACAATGTAATATAACATGAGTGCTCAACACTCCTGTAATTTAGCATGCATTGATAGGTATTGATTGTTTGGGTTTAGTGATGCTTTAGTGAATGCGGTAAAACTGACTGCAGCAAGGAGTGGAATGGATCATGATTGCTAATTAAATCCCACCTGGTCCTGCTTTGGTTCCACATTCATCTATTCTATTCTTCCAATGCAGGTCATTGCTGAATAAGTCCCCCAGAGCCTTGTAAACTGTGTTGAGGAACACCTAGCACGAATGTTCAAATCATTCAGATGCCTTTTTGAAATGTTTATTGGTTAAGAGCATTAAATAAAGCCATCTTATTTTGGGAGATATGCCTTCCCCTTCTTGAGGGCTTGAGCAGTGGATTATTATACTCACGATTAGATGCAGTAGGAGACCTATGTAAGGGCTTGATAAAGATGGTCAGATCTTAACGACACTACGGATTACATCTCATCCACTGCTCAAGCTCTGAGGAAGGGCTGGAAGCCTTTCCCCAAAACACATTGTCTTTTGTTTAATGTTTCTGACCAAGAAACAACATTTCAAAAAGACCTCTGAGTGATATCAACTTTTGTACTAGGCACACCTCAATATCCACCCCAGAGTTTATCATCTGTTGCTGTACATAGGCACATGTTTGATACTTAGTTACTTGATGCAACCCGGCCTTTTATATTTTACCACAAAATTGTGTTTAATATTGTGCTTGTTTGCACTAAAATTAATTTTAGTGTATTTTTTCCTGAAAATATGGGTTTGATAAATAACTTTGCAAATGTCATGTGACCTAAAACATTACTAATGCAACCATTTTATTCTCCAGGCTATCTGCTTTCAGAAAATATATAATTTTTGGGGAGTTTACAGTTATGTCTTGCAAAATAATTCAGATTTTAATGTGTGCAAAAATAAAAAAAATTGCCCAGTAGGAAAGTGGTTAAAGAGGACCTGAACTGCAGAAACTGAGCCCATAACAATTTAGCCAGAGGGCAAAGTATTAATTGCCAGTATTGCCTGTGCTCCCCCTGCAGCAGATTTTTTTTCCCATTAAAAGCTTAGGTTCAGTTCACAGTATGAACCACATATCAATCACACACATTCCTGTGCAATTCATATGCGATTCAGTGCGGTGCGATTTGGAAACCATCAGAAAACTAATAGAGGGGACATTTTCCAATGGGGACACTTGTTTTGGTGATCTTAATAGCACACTGGGATTCCCTCACTTTGGAGAGCTTTCTTCTCACTTCCTGTTTTGGCTATAGGACAAAACGTGAATGGAAATCTCCCCAATGGAACACAGATGGTAAAAAAAAAAAGCAATTAACAGGGTTATAACCCTTCCGTACTCTTTCCACAATAAAGTAAAAGATTTGGCTTTAGTTACATTCTAAGGTGATTGTAAAGGTTCCCATTTTTAACCTAAAATAAAATGAGGTTTATACTTACCTGCTCTGTGCACTTGTATTGCACAGCGCTGTCCCTTATTTCCTCCTCTGGAGTCCCCCACCGGCACTGTCCACTCCCCCCCTTCTCTGTGTGCTCCTATAGCAAGCTTCTTGCTAAGGGGCCACATGTTCAAGTGTGCTCCCAAGCTGGGTTGTTTCCATCCATGGACACACCGCACAGCTTGTCCTCACCCCTCGCTCCCTCCTCACTGGATTTGATTGACAGCAGCAGGAGCCATTGGCCATCTGTCCTGTGAGATCAAGAACAGACCAGTGCTGCTGCAGTAAGGCACAGAGCTGGATCGATACAGGACCTAAGTAAGTATTTAGGGAAGAGGGCAAGCAAACAAAGTTTTTTTTACCTTAATGCTTTAAGACTTTAGAACCACTTTAATTGAGCAGTACATGTTACAGTATGTACAACTTTTACATTTTCACTTTTGTTTTTTTGTTTTTTGTTTGAAGGTTTAGTGTACGGAAACCCTAAACTGTTAAAATAAGCCAATGCTTACTGCTGCATTAACATTTGTTGACTTTTAGAATTTTCTGAGTAGCTTATCTAAATTTTACATTCCACCCTTTCCCTTCCCAAATCAAAACCCTTTTCTATTGGACAGAACTAATTTAGCACATTTTTCTGACTAACATGACTAGGTTAAATATTCTTTAGGCACTGTCTTATGAGGATTTTGGCATTTTTTTATTACAAAGGTGAAGGGTTCTTGCAGGGTAGAGCCATTTACTCTTAGTATAACCATACTACCATACCATAATATAAATATGTAAACTTTGTTTGATGCAATTTACGTTTTCTGAGGGGAAAATCTAAATGACACCATTCTGCAAGTTGATGACTGGATTTAGTTAGAGTCCTGGTGCACAACAGTTTGCAGTGACAGTGAAAGTGCTGCTGCTTACTGCCAGTGCAGGGGGTAGGGGCTTAATAGCACTGCCAATGACTAGCAATGCAAGGGGTGTTTAACCAGAAAGCCACTGATCACACGTGAGGGGGGGTGCTTAATAGTATCTCCCCTGACATCAATGTTAGGGGCTGTTTTTGCATCCTTTAACACAATTTCTTGGGTTATTACTTCACCCACTGCCAAGTTCTGGGGCATTAATATCGCGACCACTGACGACCATACTGGGGGTTATAATTGCAGTCACTCACACATATGTTGGTAGTTACTATTACTGCTAATTACACCAACGATAGGGCTTAGTTTCCTCCTACTTTCTCTTAGGTGTGTGTTGCAAAAAATACTGTAGGACCAGATTTTTGGTGTGTTACAGCCCACTTAATTGTACATTTTTAAATATGTCTAGTCACAGTACAATATAAATTGGGACTCCAGAGGAATAACACCAATAAACAATGTCAATATGTAAATAACATTTTTTGATGCATTATACATATATCACAAAAAAATCATCATAAATGATTGTAATCTTAAAAATATGTGAACATTATGTTCCTTTTGTATAACCATGTATCTGTTCCTGAGATCGTATTCTTATGTGACCATGTTTTGCGGGAAACCCACTCTCTTAGGGCCTTGGATCTTGCTATACAAAGACTAGTGGTCACATGTGAGATAATATGCTGGACGACCACGCCTGCTGGGCCCATGGGGAGGGATCTGATTGTAGAGCACCGCACTATTGACAACAAAGTCCTACAACTCCCCAAAAGTCAAGAAAGCCCCAAATAGACCATTTTTGGCTCCACGAATCCAGCGAATTGCTGAATGTAAGACTTAGCCAGACATTACCCAGAAGGGCCAAAAGATGCCCTCATCCGTTACTATATCGCCAACCCACACGAAGCACATGGTCAAAATGGCGACAGTTTCCGTCGGTCACATAAAAATAGGATCTCAGGAACAGATCCATGGTTATACAAAAGGGACATAATGTTCACATATTTTTAAGATTACAATCTTTTTTTGATGATTTTTTTTGTGATATATGTATAATGCATCAATAAAATATATTTTTTATATATTGGCATTGTTTATTGGCATTATATCTCTGGAGGTACATTCAGAGTCCCAATTTATATTGCCCTAGACATAGTTACGCTATAGGGATGGTATCTCCCAAGGTGAAAATTATTTTATATCCATCCTCCACATTTGCCCTACCTATAACTACATTAATTGTGAATTGGCCACCTAACTCAAAACAATGCACCTCAACACATAAAAACTCATTGCTCTTTTGCAGCCCTCTGGGAGTGTTGGGCCACACTAATAGTTGAGCACCAATGCTCTAGAGCAGGGGTCTCCATTGTAATTTTTGCTCCCACTGCCCACCAAGTCTATAGCATTGTTTGCTCCCAGTGATGCCAGGGCATTTCTACTACCATTGACTGCAGTCTGGTCCCCCTAAAGTTTGAAGTGCAGCAAACTGGCCCTTTGCTTCAAAAGTTTGGAGACCCCTCATTTAGTTGAAGGATTTCTGTGGACATGTTAATATTTTAGTAGCACTTTTAGGTCTGATATGATCTAATCAAGGTTATTTTTTTTTCTTAGTTATAGCTTAAGTTTAAGTTTGAATTTTATGGCATAGGTACATTGGTCAAGTTTGGCATAATGTAAGTATGCATATATCATGACTGAACGATCCCTTGGAAAGCTGTAGGTCACTAGTATTTGCCGTTACTACAGTGATTGCAGCAGTTTTTCAGGTTCAGTGCCAAGCGGCTGCCCTTCTGCATAGTATCCACAGGGGGTCACTCTTATAGTACTACCTCCGCATACAGGACACCTTGTATTTTTTTTTTTTTTTTAATGAAGGCATTCTCTGATTAGATGAGGTGGGACAGTGGTCACATGATCATCATCTCATCCCATCAGAGAATACCTTATATTCATTAAAAAAAAAAAAAAAAAAAAAAAAAAAGTGTTTTGTGAATGACAGGAGTTCTGAGCTAGGCAATGGACTCTATCACTGGATGATCAGTGGGAACAGGATGCACCACAGCTCAATTTTGAGTGTCATGGCAAAGGCTGTGAATACTTATGTACATGTGTTTTTTTTATTTTTTATTTTTAATAAATTGTAAAGATTTCAAAACAAACTTTTTCACATTGTCATTATGGAGCATCGTTTGCAGAATGTTGAGGAAAAAAATTAATGTAATCAATTTTGGAATAAGGCTGTAACATAACAAAATGTGGCAATATGTAAGTGCTGTGAATACTTCCTGGATTCACTGTAACTATGCAATGAAATTCATACCTAAACTTGTGCTTTCATTTTGGATGCATGTGGTTGCTTTTCTCTACATCTATGTAATATTGTATCATCACACACACACTTTTTTTTTTTTTTTTTCTTTTAACAAAGTCCAGTAGTTACAAATTGCCTTACAAGCAATTGGTAAGTAGTTTCTATACACCTATTGATATGGCATGCAATTTAAACTTTTGAAATTGATTCAGGTTATATTTTTTATTTAATTTGTACAAGATCATATACTTTTTATCTGTTTTTAGATGGGTTATAAAGTATTAATAAAGCAAAAACCTTGCCATTTTAACTTTCAAATGTAACATTTGAGCAATGTGGATAAACCCATGCATGATAACTACCTGGTTTCGGTTTGAGATATATATAATTTTTTTTTTTATTATGCATTCTTTTCCACTTGGGTATGTTTGAGGCTTTTGTGATTTTTTTCAGTTTGAGTAAGATTACAAATTTACATTACTTATACATGACTGAATATCTTGTAACATTGTAGCTCTAAGGTGTTTTGAATCGCAGGCAGAATCGCTCTGCTAAATGACAAATTGCAGAACCGTGTGTTCAGGTGCCATGCATTATGACACCTGAACACGCGGTTGTGCCACAACTGTCATGTGATAAATCGTGGCAAACCGCATCACGTGATGCGTGTTGGACGAAAGAACTGTGCTGTGATTGCAGAGGGATTTGTCCTGTGACAATCGCAGCGGAACCACATCATGTTTTCAGGTGCCATTAAAATTAATTTGTAATATAATGAGTGGTTCCACTATTTGTCATTTTAGCAGAGTGTTTTGAAATTGCCCACGATTCAAAACACTGTAGTGCAATTGGGGCCTAAGTTTTAGCAATTGGCTGTGTTGTCTGATACACTATGGAAACTGCAGTATTTTATGTGCTTTGGTCATCATGTCAGCATTGACAAACAGTCAGGTTTAATTTTTCATGCTGTGGATTCTGGTGATGGTTAGATTCTGCTGTAAAAAAAAAAGCAGAATTTACCAGAATTTTACCAAAATAGATCCTGTATCAAAGAATATGGTTGCCCATACAAGGACCAGAATTTGGAAATGACACTACAAATTACCACTTTAAAGCCTAGCTGTCTAGGACAAATTTTGCAGACTCCTCATGCATTGGTAAACTTTACCAGGATGACTAATTTGCATACCTACATTTTTCTATATATTTTTAGTACTACATATTTACTTATTCAGTACAAAACAGGCTGATACAAAAAAAAATAAATATATACAGTGGGGATCGAAAGTTTGGGCACCCCAGATAAAAATTTGTATGTGCATAAAGAAGCCAAGGAAAGATGGAAAAATCTCCAAAAGGCTTCAAATTACAGATTAGACATTCTTATAATATGTCAACAAAAGTTAGATTTTATTTCCATCATTTACACTTTCAAAATAACAGAAAACAAAAAAATGGCATCTGCAAAAGTTTGGGCACCCTGCAGAGTTAATATCTTGTACTGCCCCCTTTGGCAAGTATCACAGCTTGTAAACGCTTTTTGTAGCCAGCCAAGAGTCTTTCAGTTCTTGTTTGAGGTATCTTTGCCCATTCTTCCTTACAAAAGTCTTCCAGTTCTTTGAGATTTCTGGGCTGTCTGTCACGCACTGCTCTTTTAAGGTCTATCCATAGATTTTCAATTATGTTGAGGTCAGGAAATTGTGAAGGCCATGGCAAAACCTTCAGTTTACGCCTCTTGATGTAATCCCCCGTGGATTTTGAGGTGTGTTTAGGGTCATTATCCATTTGTAGAAGCCATCCTCTCTTTAACTTCAGCTTTTTCACAGATGGCATCATCCAAAATTTGCTGAAATTTTATTGAATCCATTTTTCCTT
This sequence comes from Staurois parvus, assembly GCF_062004578.1. Classification (NCBI taxonomy): domain Eukaryota; kingdom Metazoa; phylum Chordata; class Amphibia; order Anura; family Ranidae; genus Staurois; species Staurois parvus. The sequence goes on along the minus strand of NW_028318210.1, from coordinate 4,007,554 downwards.
CTACTCGTGAGATGTTCCCTGTGCCACTGGCTGCAACACAACCCCAAAGCATGATTGATCCAAGCCCATGCTTAACAGTTGGACAGAGGTTCTTTTCATTAAATTCTGTGCCCCTTCTTCTCCAAACGTACCTTTGCTCATTCCGGCCAAAAAGTTCAATTTTAACCTCATCGGTCCACAGAACTTGTTTCCAAAATGCATCAGGCTTGTCTATATGTTCATTTGCAAAGTTCAAACGATGATTTTTGTGGTGAGGACGTAGAAGAGGTTTTCTTCTGATGACTCTTCCATGAAGACCATATTTGTACAAGTATCTCTTTATAGTGGAATAGTGTACCACAACTCCAGTGTCTGCCAGATCTTTCTGGAGGGATCGTGCAGTCAAACGTGGGTTTTGAATTGTTTTTCTCACAATCCTGCGAGCTGTTCTGTCTGATATTTTTCTTGGTCTTCCAGATCTTGCTTTAACTTCCACTGTTCCTGATGATTGCCATTTCTTAATTACATTCCGAACAGAGGATATTGACATCTGAAAACGCTTTGCTATCTTCTTATAGCCTTCTCCAGCTTTGTGAGCGTCAACTATTTTCAGTTTCAGTTTTCTAGACAACTGCTTAGAAGAACCCATGGTGCTGATTGTTGGGGCAAGGTCAGATGAGTCTGGGCATTTAAAACCTTTGAGATTGACATCACCTGGTCTTCCCAGACGATGATTGAAAACAATCTATGACACTGGCAGGTTTCAGCTTGGCAAAGGGGGCAGTGCATGCAATAAATTCTGCAGGGTGCCCAAACTTTTGCAGACGCCATTTTTTTGTTTTCTGTTATTTTGAAAGTGTAAATGATGGAAATAAAATCTAACTTTTGTTGACATTATAAGAATGTCTAATCTGTAATTTGATGCCTTTTGGAGATTTTTCCATCTTTCCTTGGCTTCTTTATGCACATTAATACAAATTTTTATCTGGGGTGCCCAAACTTTCGATCCTCACTGTATATGTAATTTTTAATTTAGTGGGGTACCAGAGCTGTTAGTGACAAATGAGTCTGACTGACAACGGTCAAGCATGCTCAAGTGAGTACTTTTCGAGCAGGAAAGGGTAATAAGTATGTTTGAATATGCTGAAATACAATTTACTGACCAAATGCTTATCATTTCTCTTTTATGAATGAAAGGGACCAAACCACTTTTACTCAATAGCCCACCTGTTTAAAAAAAAAAAAAAGTATGCTATGCTTTTAAAGTAGAACTATAGGCAAAACTTTTTCCTGACGCCAACATGGGAGCATATATATGTTATAGCTCCGCCCCTATATCCACTCACAGGACCTGTGTATATCTATAAAAGTCTGACTGAGAGCAACCTCCCCCATTCTCCTTTTTGTCCTCAAGATCTACACCTGCAAGATTGTGATGTTGTGATAAGTTCCTACCTGCCGACTGAGTTGGAGTCAGTCTGGGTTCAGCCTCTCCCAGGCCCAGTCCTACTCCTGCATCTTAGGTTGCTAAATGCACCAACAAGGTGGGGAGCCCTTTCTGGTGGTCTTTTGGGGCTCAGGAGTCCTCTAACCAGAGACGTGAGAACCTCATGTGCTGCACCTGAGCTGGTGTTTGCTGCAGTCTATGCTGCATCTGCTTCTCTGCACACCTGAGCAGAATCATGGTGCTGGAGTTAGGCTACGTTCACGCTAGCCTTGTTAGCAAGCAGCAGACAGGCGTTTGGGAAGCGTTTTTACCGTTTCCCAAATGCCTGGGAAAATTCTGCACATTGCAGCACATGGTGCTGTTCAAACAGGAGCGTTAGCATCGCGTTGCATCGTGGCAAAATGGACGCCTCTGGTCGAGTCAGGAGTTGAAGCCTCCTATTCAAGTCTATGGTGCTGCTCCACAAATGCCCGGCCTTCATTATAGGCATTTGTGGGGCGTTTTTAACGCTTGGCAAATGCCTAGCAACTTCCACTAAACCGCGCATGCGCCATTTGCGGAGCGTTAAAAACGCTCTGCAAACGCCAGACCAACGCTTGTCAAACGCTATAGGGGCGTTTGGCAAGAGTTGGAAAAACAGTCAAGTGTGAACGAGCCCTTAGTGCTGCCTTTTTCTTTTCTTCCACAGGTTAGTGCTAGCCTTTTTTGTCTTCCTCCCTTGCCTCTACCATCATTAGATGTTGTCCTTTTTCCTTTGTGAGAGTGATTTGGGGGGGGGGGGGGGTGTCAGCAGTTTTTTCCTTTCACCTGTGACCAGCATGTGTACACGATCTGGTCTGGGGTTTATGGCTGTTTCTGATCTTATGACTGGCTATGGCATCCACACATACACTGTGCAGAGGGCCTCATGTGGCGACCATCTTTGTTGAGGCATGTCTAGGCTTGCATGTGCAAGGTGGGTTTGCACTGGAAACATCTTCTGTTTTTTCTTGCTTGTGGTGCAGATGAATGAGGGGGGGAATAGGGACATGATTCAGGCACATGTCTCTGATCTGTTTGCTTATTTTTCTGAGTTTTTCATTTTATTTTCTGCACAGTGCTGACATCCTTGCTCCAACATGAGCCTTCTGCCATATAACCAAGACCTCCATGTGCTCAGGTAATGACCCTCTGTGTAGTAAGTAAGAAGAGGAAATAGAGTGCCTTTCCATTAGCGTGGCCTTCATCTTCTGGTACAACCTAGCCCGCTCTCACTCTTGCTTAAGGTCAAGCTAAAATAGCGTTGCCATGGCATGACGAGTCCAGTGGCTCTTCCAGCCCCGCAGGTCTCGCCCAGGATGCACATAAAGTTCCCAGTGAGTGTTGACATCTCTGCTTCCTTGAGCTCTAAGAGTGACAAAGGGTAAAAAGTGCTGAGCCTGCGTTGTGGACCTAATACCAGACTAACATGTCTGATGATATTGCCGCTGAAACCTCTCTAAGGACAAAGGAGGCTGGGAGCCAGCAAGCCATGGTTCTTCATGGACCAATGTTTAATGATTCTTTCATTCTCCAACTGCTTATGTCAGCAGACTCCGGGCACAACGTCACAGGAGTACAGGGCACCACAGTTAGCCCTTCTTACCAAGGAGGCCCCAAGACCATCATAGCCAGTTTTATTCCTGGCTCTGGAGGCACCTTTATCCAAGCCATTCACTTTTGCCTTGCACCTTGCTTCACCAGAGGTGTCAAAACAGTGGGAGCAGACCCATCTAGTCACCAATACAGAAGCTCAGTTCAATGCTCAAGTGAGTACTTTTCTGCTCCGTCTCAGAATAGACCAAGGAGCAGGGAGCATCTTTGGAACGTGGTATCTGTCAGTTTTGTCAAGGTTCCCAATTCAAGGGTCTCCTGGAAACAATTATGTCTTGCATTCCTATGCTACCTTTGGCACACTGGATTCTCTGTACGTGCCAAAGAATTACCTTTTTGCAACACAGAAGTTGGCACTTGAGCTGATTCAAAGTGCTTCTCCTCAGATGTGCAGGAGTCTCTGGTTATGGGTGTGGCAGGGGATCACTCGATCCCATATGGTAGGTTCATTATCTCGGACTATTGTCACCTTTGATGCCTGTGTTACAGGGTGGATCACCACCTGCAGTTACTATGTGCGCTGTCACCTCGCATTCAGGCTTGACTGGTTATTCTGCATGATGTTAACACAGCAGCAGTGTCATGCATTTAGAAATAAAGGAAACTCAACGGCAGGTTCCAATGGAAGTGGAACTATCATGTCCATGACCAAATGTAATCTTTAGAGGCTGCGGGCGCCCAGGATGCCAAAAGGGGCTGTGGCACCAGGTGTTTTTGGTTCCCAATTAATGGGTCTTTAATCAAAAAGATTCTGCCCGTATCACTCAAGTATGCAGCCTCCCTCAGATGAACCTGTTTGCCTCACCATCCTTTCACAAGGTGCCTCTCATGCTAACCTCATCCGTGGAGGAAAAGAACGCTCAATCAGCCAAGGAATAGTTGCCTAGCAAGTGGCTTCCCTCTACTTCCTTTGGTCATGAAGTTTCAGGGGGGACTGTTGTCCGAGAGTCTCACTGTGATGATAACACACATGCCCGATTAACCTGCAGGTCTGGGTTTTACCTCAGCCATGGAACTGGAGTCTGGACCAATCCCTTCAGCTGCCAGTGTTTCCACAACACCTGGCACAGGATTGATTGTAAATTGAGAGGGGAGGATTGAAGCATTAGGGCCATCCTCTTTCAGTGGTAAATCCTGCAGGGTTTCAGGAAGGATGCCAACAAATTTACTCTGAAGTCTGGAACAGGTTCACAGTCTTTGCAGCTGAGCATGATTTTGATCTAGCAACCCGGTGGTCGCACAGTTGCTATAATTTCTTCACACAGATCTGGATTTGGGGCTCAGCCTAGTTCTGTAAGGGCTCAAATTTCAGCTTCATCATATAGTGTGAGCTGCCAGGGGAGCATTTTAGGAGGTTGGTCCCTGAGACTTTGCTCTAAGGTGGAAAAACGTTTCCCCTGTGGGATTAATTCTGGCACTGGATTTCTTTGCCAGGACTCTTTGTTTGCACCAATAGAAAAGAATCTTCAGTAGGACATCACTCGAGAAGCAGTGTCCCTCGATAGCTTCAGGGGGCAGAGTTTTGGACCTGCAAGTGCTTCAAGCTACAGAGTCTTACATCTTCTTTCTTCTGAAGAAGTTGGGACCTATGCCCCTCGAGCACCTTTGTCCCCAGTTTTCATCTTACAATTGGTGATTCCATTCTTTCTGGCACAGATGGTACCTAACCTACACAAGCTGGATGTACCTGGTATCTAAGATTCCTACCTTGTAGCTGTTTCCTAATTTAAATCTTCTGGGAGGCTGTTTTGTTGTTCCATCAGGCAAATTCAGAGGAGTGTCAAGGTCATCCTGAAAACATAGTGCAGCCAAGCAAGAGCCTCCAGAAGTGGTAGAGACTCATTCAGCCAGGTCCATCTCTACATTTGGGGCAGCACATGCAAAGTGTCTATAAAGACTTTTGCAAAGTAGCAGGCTAGTTACCACAGTGCACCTGCGTCAGGCGCTACAGGGAAGTTCTAGGGGCTTATACATCAATAGACTTCAACAGAATGGTAGTGTAGGCTTCCACGTCCATTGTAATGCAGTTTGATTATACAGTTTAACCCTCCCTGTTTAGCTAGTTATTTATCACACCTATGCTGCCATGTTGGCATCAGGAAAACTGAAAATTGTATCATAATATTCCTTTCCTGACGCCAATCCATGGTAGCATACGAACGCTCCCTTGTTTGATCTTGATTGTAGGGAGAATGAGGTTGCTGTCAGTCAGACTTTTATAGACATACACACGTCCTGTAGGTGGATATAGAGGCGGAGCTATATCACATGTATGCTATCATGGATTGTTGTCAGGAAAGGAAATTTACTCTAAGTATGATAAAATATTCTGGTTTTTTTTTTTTTTTTTTAATTTTGGATAGAGTAATGGACGGTTATAACCCCTGTTAGTTTACTTTTTGCCATCTGTGTCCCATTAGGGAAATTTTACCTTCACTTTCGGTCCCATAGCCAAACAGGAAGTGAGGGAAATACCCGCAAATCAAGGGAATTCCTTGAGGACCCCCAGGCCACCAGAACTAGTGTCCACATTGGAATATTTCCCCTGTATTATATTTCTGGGGATAACCTAAAATTTAAGATTTTCTTTTACTTTCACCAATACTGGTAATGGTAAACAGGACAAAGAGTGTGAGTCCCCCACAGGTGGCAATAAAAACTGACCAGTATGTGTGGTAGATATATGTGAGCGCTCATAAATGGATATCAGCTGCTATGCACAAGGTAACCAAGTAAAACCTATAAATAATAGTGTGCAGAACTAAAAATATTATAAAAAGTTAAAAAGGTGTATACAAGTATTATAAATATTCACGAAATAATTCTCAAAAGTAAACTCATGCGATATAAAAAAAATATAGAAGTTCATAAAGTGACTTTCAGTGCTCAAATATCCTATGCAATCCTGGAAACGGTGCTTGTGCAATCAGGTGTGGAAGAAATGCGCACTCTCCGGAACGCACAAATTAGTGTGCGTTTTATAATAAATCCTGATGTCATCTCAGGCAGGCCAGGGATAGAGAAAACTCCCTCTTATGGTGGATGGATCCTGGGACTTTAAGATGATGTATCAGGGCTTCCAGATTTCCCCTTAAGGGATGGATGGGTGCAGCTCACTGGGTGTAATAGAGGCTCCCTCTCTGGAAACTGGGTGGTGGAGGGCTGTAAATCAATATTCCCCAAGGGAGTCAAGGCAAAGACACACCCATAGTGTAGTAATTTAGAACATTTATTTCGATAAAACTAGGTATCCAGATAATAACACATAGGGTGAGTAAGCAAAAGCACATGGACTGACCGTCCAGAGTTAAAGATGGCCGCTGGAGCTCCACGTTGCTCCGACGGCGTGACGTCACAGCGGTCCTGGCTCCTTGTGCGTTTTGTGAACCCGCACTTCATCTGAGGGGAACGCCAAGCTGCGTGCCGTCAGTTTATACAGCCGATGGCGCATGCGCATTAACATGCGCCATCTTTGAGAAGACCGGACTTAATGTGCACGCGCAGCTAAGCGGGCACCATTTTTCCTTAGGTATTTTAAATGATACAAGCTCGAATGACAACTCCAAGTGTCAGCAAATAAATAGGAAATATTAGGTAGTAGTGTGATCCAGATAGGTAAGTTAGTAATTAATTGGTGGATCAAAAAAAGGATATATAAGAGAGGGGACATCAATTGAGCGTCCTAATTCGAGGCACATACCGAGGGAAAAATGTAAGCTTCGGTCTCATATATACAAAGGGGAAACATACAATCTAAAACATTATAATTCTCGACAATATATTCTATAATCATTAAAAGTTATATAAGAAAAGCATACAACAATTGTATGTAGTGTGTAAACATGTAATTATAAAATATGATATAAATAAGATAAAAAATATGATAAAATGTTGGGAAATACTTCATGACTACACATGATCAAATAATACTAATATCAAAAAAAGGGGAGAAGTAATATTTAACAGAAATTATACAAAATATGAATATAAAAATGTGCAGTAAAATGGGGGAAAATTAAATAAAAAAGATATAAATCCAATTGTATGTCTTTATACTAAATATAGACTAGAATAGGACAGAATTGGTTCTAGCTATATTTGCATACAATAAAAATGTGACATTAATAACAGGGTAAATGAATATCATTATAATGGGAAATATTAGCGGTTGCTAATCAAGCAGTTTACATTGATATCAATATTGTGACCGTATGGATGCAGTGTACGGAGTTTCCGGAGTATCCAACGTATCTTAAGGTGAGAAACCGCTCGTAACCTATTAGTGCCTCTCCAATGGGGTTGTATGGTATCGATCCCTACAAATTGTAAAGATAACGGGTCTTTATTGCGTTTACGCCTATAATGGTTTGACAGGGAGTGTTCCTTGTAACCTTTTTTAATAATATTCACATGTTCTCTTAACCTGTCACGTAAACGTCTAGTGGTACGTCCTATGTATTGGAGGTTACAGGGACATTCTAGGAGATAAACTACATATTTGCTTTTACATGTGATACATTTATCAATGTTGTAGTAACTTCTTGTCACTTGTGAAATAAAAGAGGTTTTCTTATATTTCCTATTATTTTTTACTGTGCAGATAATGCATTTGTTGCATGGGAAGAAACCACTGAGTTTAGAAAAAAAGGAGATTTTCTCTGGTGGGTTAATGACATTGGGCGCTAAACGATGGCGTAAGGCCGCTGCTTTCCCTAAAATGATCTCCGGTTTATTTGGCAAGATCTTGGAGAGGATAGGATCTGTTTTTAGACCATTCCAATTTTTGTTGATAATATAGTTGATAGCTCTATGTTGCATAGAGTATGTAGTTATGAAAGGGCACACCTGGGTCCAGTTTTGTTTATCTTTATCTTTTATTAAGTCAGCCCTGTCAGTCTACTAACTTAATTGTATCGTCCAAATTCTGTTTAGAGTATACCTTTTCAAGGAATTTTTGTTTTAAATTTTGAGCCTGCAGATGGTATGTATCGAGATCCGTGCAGTTCCTCCTAATTCTTAAACACTGTCTCTTTGGGATGTTTGCCAACCAGACCGGATGATGGCAACTACCCAATGGGATGAAGCTGTTTCTGTCTGTTTTTAAAAAAAATTATTTGGTAGTGATTCTCCCATTAAAATTGAATACAGTAAGATCAAGGAAACTGATCTCCTTGGTACTGTAGGTATAAGTAAAATCAATATTAAGTTTATTATCATTTAATGTGTTAAAAAAATTAATTGAGGTTTGTTCCTCCCTGTTCCACAATAAAAATATATCATCAATATACCTTTTATAAAAGATGAGTTCAGGCCAATCCCTGGCGAAAATTAAAAATTCCTCCCAATATGTCATAAATAAATTTGCTAGGCTGGGGGCAAATTTAGCCCCCATTGCAACACCTTTTGTTTGTAAAAAGTATTTATGGTCAAACCAAAAGTAGTTTTTTTTGCATAGAAAACTGTAATAATTGCAGAATAAAATCAATATAGGGAGGTGATAAGGTGCTTAGTGTATCTAAATAAAACTTAGCTGCTTCCATGCTGTCCACATGTGCGATGTTGCTATAAAGGGAAGTAACATCAGCTGTTACAAGAAATGTGTTTGAGGTATTTGTGATGTCCTTAATGTCGTTCAATATGTGTTTTGTATCACGTAGAAAGGCAGGGGTCTGTGATACTAGTGGCTGCAAAAAGTAGTCAATATATTCATCTGCTTTTGAGCTGAGTGACCCTATACCGCTAACTATTGGTCTCCCTGATGGTTTTATCGGATCCTTATGAATTTTTGGGAGGATATAAAAAACTGGCAGTTTTGGTGCTGTGGGGCAGAGAAAGTCTTTCTTTTTTGTTAATTACACCGTCTTTAAACCCTTTTTTAATAATATTTTTCAGGCCACGTTTGAATGATGGGAGGGGGTCATTAGATAGAGTGTGTGTCTCTGAGGATATTATATACTTCGCTAATATAATCAGTTATATTAAGTATGACCACTCCCCCTCCTTTGTCAGCTGGCCTGATCACTAAATCTTTCCTTTCCAAGAGTAATTCGATTGCTTTAGTAGACTCAGATTTGGAGGGCTGTTTAATCTTTAGCTCCTCTAGGTCTTTCAGAACGAATTCCTTAAAAAACTGACCAGTGTTCTAATCCCTCTCCACTCTGTCCAAAAGTATAAAAAAAAATAGTTTGCCTTTAGTTATATTTTAAGTGTGTGTGTAATGCTTGCTCACCCCCCAGCCACTTTGGTTCCTCCGTCCAGTCTGTCACTACAGAATGTGCAAGTTGGAAGGAACCACAGCATGTGGTGAATGCAGCAAGTATTCGACTCGTTGAACTGTTTGAATACTTGCAGCCACTGGGCAGCATGGAAATGGCAGCTTTGTAATACACAAAACTCTGGAAAGGCAAGTATATTCCCTCTTCTTTTACTGGTGGACTATTGATTAAAAGTAACCCTGTGGTAAAAATAATTGGGGTGTGGGGAGGGGGAAAATGAAAACAATTACTTCTGCATAGATTTTTCTTCATTACTAATCTCCAGTACTGTGACTATGGCTAGGTTCAAACCTATGCAGTTTGCGTTTGATCCGATTCTGCAGTACGTTTTGTGGTGTGTTTTCACACATGCGTTTTTGATGCATTTTGTGTTTTTTGTTTTTTTGTTTTTTTAAATCTTGTTGCTAGGCAGATTTAAAATGCAAAACGCAGACAAAATACACTACATGCTTTTCTTCAGCGTTTTTTAATGAAGTCTATAGAACCAAAAACACAACTTTTTTTGTTTAAAAAAAGTCACTGACCCTTTCCAAAAATGCATCGGGTGAAAACGCGGAGATGTGAACCTGTCCCTTAGGAAATCATGCTAAATGGACTGTAGTGTGTTTCTGAAAAACGCTGTGGAAAATGCGTAGGTGTGAACCTGGGGTAAAATAAAGGCAGGCTTTTTGATTTGGCACTCAAAATCCCAGAGTTTCTTACATTTAGGCAATACTCCACTATGCACTACAACCTTGAGGAATTGGGGGTTGTTTGCTAGAGTAGAGACTGTTCACTTATTAGAGTGAATACTCAATTTGGAATGCTCATATTCACTGAGCTTAGCAAGTAGGTAAAGCTATGTCCACTATCTATATATATATATATATATATATATATATATATATATATATATATATATATATATATATATTGGACATAGCTTCACCTATGTCCATATATAATAATAATAATTATATATATATATATATATATATATATATATATAGTGGGAACTCGCTTCAAAGTGGTAGAGCTTTTAAACGCACACAGCTACTCGCTTTCTTTTTCAGGGCCTTTTTAGCCCACTTTTATTTAAATGAAAGTTCAAAACAGAAGTTTCCCACACAGGGGTATCGATCATCCACATAAACAAAATTCAGCCTCCTGGCTCTCTCAGATATACAATCTTCCACTGGCTTTCTCTTCAGGCTTACGTCTGACTCCTGCAGACCCTTTCCAAAATATGGCACTTACACACAGCTGGCCACTAGCACATAGCTACTACCAAGCAGCTCCTTGCCGCTTTTGGCTTCCACCTCTCCTTGGTGGAGCCCTCCTGACTCCTATCTGCCAGGGTGGAGCCCAGAACTCTGATCTTGACTCTCTGAAAAGGCCTGCACACACCTGTGCAATCAGTCTCCTGGCCATTCCCAAAACCTGGTGCCAGGATTGGAGATTTCATCCCTCCCAGATCTCTTTGAAATCTCCAGGCTCCAGATCCCAAAACAGACCTTACAAACAAAGGAGGAAAGTGAAAAGCCACTTTCCTCCATATCAAACACTTACCCTGGAGCCCCTCAACCTGCCTAGTTGAGAATCCTGGGTGACAGATAGTCACACTGTCACAATATATATATATAAACAGCGGTTTTGCTTGTACATGATTTTAATGGTTGAATTGATTGGTTGAATTACTTTTTTTTTAACTTCTCTGAAGTTAAAGTCAAATTATTGGAGACTTTGCATGGCTCTTATGAAAAACTATATAAAGCCAGCTCTATCTAGATAACTGAATTTTGGAAAATAGATGAAGCATATTATTGAGCCCATTTCAATTGGGTCTATTAAAATACACCCTTCAGTTTGACAAAACTAGCATCTGTGGCTGTAACAACAAAATGAAGGCACCCAGGCAAGGCACACCTTTGTGAGTATCCCAGGTGCCATAAAAGGCTTGTCTACCACCTCTCTATTGGTCTATAACTTTGATGGGTGGCCTCACTAGTAGGGGTATCTGACTGCAAGATTGGCTAAACAGAAATAAATATCCTTTGGCAAATAAAACAGTTCACATACTGCATATGTTTTTTAGTTGAGTTCAGTGTTAATAACAACTGTCGTTATTTTCTGTAGGCCGATATCTGTTATGACCTGGTCTTCTTCCTTTTTTTTTTTTCTTTTTTTTTTAATTTGACACTATTGGCCCTAATATGTTTCCAGTATATCTGTGTTTGAGTCTTGTGTATGAAAACAAATACCCTTGGTTATGTGTGCTTCCCTTAGGCTAGGTTCACACCTGAAGCAGTGCAAATTCTTCAGTTTTCAAGTGCAGTTCAGCTTTGATAGCAATGTTTTTTTTCCTGCGATTTTCATACAGTTGCGTTTTTTGATTAATACCCTAGGGCAGGGGTGGGCAACTGTGGCCCTCCAGCTGTTGTAGAACTACAAGTCCCAATAGGCATTGCAAAACTGACAGTTACAAGTATGACTCCCAAAGGCAGAGGTATGATGGGACTTGTAGTTCACCAACAGCTGGAGGGCCACAGTTGCCCACCCCTGTCCTAGGGGTATATATCTTTGGAAACCAGTTCAGTAACACACAAGAGACTTTGCAAAAAAGTTCTGGATTAGATTTTCATACAGTTTCAATTTTAGATTAATGCCCTAGGGCAGTGATGACGAACCTTGTAGAGACTGAGTGCCCAAACTGCAACCCAAAACCCACTTATTTATCGTGAAGTGCCAACACTGCAATTAAACCTGAATACTGAGGTTTTATTTTAGAGAAAAACAACTCCTATGTTAACATCTTTTGTCTTAAAAGAAAAACGCAATAACAGAGCTTCCACTGACCACCAGCACAAGGGGACAAAGTTACACTGATCACCAGCACAAGCTAAAATCTTGTGTTTAATAAAAATGAATGTATTAACTCATAGCAGTCCAATATATATATCCTTGACAGCGCATTGACTGGCTATGCGAAAGCTCGGACAAGTTGCGGCTAATGAGTCGTGGCTCATGACGTCATCGCCTGGCACCGCTACTCCTTTTCAAGCATGCACATGGCCCCTATGTGCGCTGTTAACTGATGCTCGGCTGCCGGGGCGACTTGGCTTGTGTGCGACAGAGAGGGCTGTGCATGCCCACTGTGGCACGCAGGCCATAGCTTCGCCACCACTGCTCTAGGGGGTCTCGCTATCTCTCCCTTTCTGGAAACCAGCTCAGTAACACACAGGAGACTTGGCAGAAACGCACTGGAATTGCATATGATTGTGAGCAGATAAGAATTTCAAATGTGATTTACATTCAACTATGGACTTCAAAATTGGATCGCACCACTCCATAGATGCACACGACCTTATTTCAAAATGCACTGCGTGTGGACTGCATAGATGTGAATGACCTCCATAGGATTTAATTTATTTTTCATGTCATACAAATCACTGTGGTCTAAAACACATCCAAAACCTCCTCAGTGTGAACCGGGGCTTAGCCAGTGGGATTTTTATTATCATATGTTAATGTATTTTAGCTTAATATATTGCTCTTGGGGTTGATGTGTGTTTTGAAGCATACATGAACTATGGGAACATTCTGGGAAATGTCTGGTGGTTGCCTTAGTTTTGAACTTGTTTACCTGTCAGCGTGGTAGATGGCTATCCACAACCATGTTTTTGGCTGCTGAGCCCTTCAGTCCTTCTTTTCTATTGGTTTTGTTTGTTTTGCTTTGACTGTTCTTTTATTTTGGACAGCCCACCATCAAGTGAACAAAGTGCACTGCTGTGATCCATACAAAAAGTAGGTCCTAAAAAGCTTTGGCCCTATTTCTCCTTTAAACTGCTCAAAAATACCTGCTTGTCTGGGCCAGAATCATGTTCCCCAAATTTCCTGTTTAAATGTGCTGGTGCCAGAATAGAGTTTACAAGCTAATATTGCCAATCGCCCACCTGTACAGGTGCTTGGCTGCACAGTGACAGTGTTGACAGACTGTTACTTAGCCCCCTACCCCATACATAATTGGCAAAGATGAAAGCGTGTCTAAACCCAGAAAACAAAAATTTAATATATTGTAGTTTACCAATCCTTAGATGTGGTGGTTGCTTCAGTTTCCTGTTTTTATAGGTTTAGAATACATTTTTTAAAATTAAATTTGCTTGAAATGTTTGAGTCATGGATGTGCAATTTATATCGCCTTATACATGGGACATGCTGTTCAGAGTGCCGGGCAGGTCGTTCTTTCTTCTGTTTTTTTTTTTTTAACATTTAGCATTCAGCCCTGCTGTGGGTAAGCAACAGGGCTTGTCAGGTGGAAGCATTTGGGCGACTCTACTGCCACCCGACTGCTTTGACACATTGCGCTAAAGTGACAGCCCCTCGCCCCCCCAACCCGGGCTCTGCTTGCCCATCTGCCGGCCCAGGACCTGCATAGCGGGTGCCGGTGGGGTAGAGGGGAGGAATGAGAGCTCTGCAATGCATTACATTCATTGGAGCACAGAGGAGACATGCAGGGTCCTTTAGACACTAGATGCCTCAATAAAAAGAACCTGTCACCAAAAAAGCATTACATTGGGGACGTGATGTGATAGAAAAACAAAAATTGAGTAAAAGAAAATGTTTTTTTTTATTGTAAAAAATGAAAGTTACACCCAAGCACACAACCCCCTCCCCCCCCAAAATTGAGCCTCCCCACCGCCACACATTCGCATGTGCAAGCGTAAATGTACGCATGAAAATATCGATTGCAATACACATGTTACATATCACCGTGCATGCCAGAATGAGAGCAATAATTCTAGCATCAGACGTCCTCCACAACACTATACTGATGACCTATAGGGGGTTTTAAAAGCATTGCCTATAGAAAATATAGGGTACTAAAATGTGTCGCCATTTTGCACCTCTGCTGTAACCTGTAGCTCAGTCACCGCTTCCCCTGCAGCCCAAATTTCCACTGAAACCCAGTTTGGACTCTGTTCCACCTGCAGCCCTGTCACTACTGCATCCACAGCCAACTTCTCTGCTACATCCCAGCTAGCTCCCTGCTACACCTGCACCTCAGCCTTGACTCTGCTGAACCCCACACCCCATTCACAGGCAAAGTGTCTACTGCACACACAGGCTTGTCTCTGCTGTATTTGCAGCCTAGGTCTTTGTCTCCACAGCACACACCGCTAAAATCTGCATAGCACCCACAGCCAAAGTCTCAACTACACTTACAGCCTCCACTACATCTCAGATTCTTCCATGGTCTTTGTTGCACCTCAGCTACGCCCACAGATTTTGCTGCTGCTCAGGAGCTCCACAGCCTCCGGTGCACCATCTCTGCACCCGAGGTCTCCACAGCATCCATTCCAGTATCTCTGCTGTGCCATCTCTGCAATCATATTTTGTAGCCTCACTCCCTGGCTTCTAGCTACCTAGTCCCTCTTGTCTTTTTCACACACCAGTTCTTTTTACACCTCCCTTCTGTTCCTTGCAAGTATCCGTTGAGTGACATGGAGGTAGCCTGCAGGTAAGCCCAAACACCTGTGAAGTGGATTCCCAGCAGAACACCAGCTACCCCTCAGATTTCACTCTCAAAGTAAGCAATAGTACAAAGGAGTTGGGTCATCATCTCAGGTTGTGATATAAGAGCTGGCAATGGTCAGTTCAAGAAACAAGAAGATGAAAAAAATGTATGTCGCAATAAATGTTTTCTGCATAGGTATACTTTGGTTTTCTTTTACTATAGACAAATATTTTTAACTTCTGCGACCTGTATTTTACTCTTTTATAAGGGTGAGTACGTGTGTTTTTGCAGAGGTTAATATACTACTTTTTTTGATATCCGTTTGTGCTGTATATCCCTGTTTGACTGATAACTCCAAAAAATAAGAGCTCAAATAGATTGCCATTAATAATACTTAAACATTAAATGTGCTGAATGACTGGCAGATTCATTTAAGTGATGAAGGGATGAAGTGTGTACAGTCATTATCCATGTGTAAATGTTTTGTCTTTTGCTATAAAGAGGGTTTTTAACTAAAGGAATTGAGAACTCTTCATACAGTAATTTGTGTGAATATTTACTTTAGTTATCCAGTCATGTGCAGAAAAAAATAAGTAATGAATTGCTTTTCACATAATTGGATCATTGAAGTTAATATTCACACAATTTATTGTGTTAAGATTCTCAATGCCTTAGTCCATTGTCCTTATTGTATCTGACACATCTAGTCATCTAACCCACCTAACTAGGATTCTGTGCCTTGAACATACCTGTTGAGATGGAAATTTAGATAGCTGCTCTGCCTACCTGGTTCTTGAGCTGCAAATTGCAGAACTTTCATAATTCTATTTTTTCTTTTTTTTGTAGAATTTTTTTTTTGTGTTATTGCTATTTTTCCACTACTTTCTGATTCAATTACCCCAAAAAGCATACAACCCAATACTTCTACTAAGTTGCACTGGAGTAAGTGATTCACAAGTTGTGAAGTCACTGTGTATGCAAAATCAATGCAAAGCACTTCAGAAGAAACTCACGGACTCATCATCCAGTAAAGTTAGTGTAATAGTTTGAACAAACTCCAATTGTTTGCTTGTTCCATACAAATCCATGGGGGTTTCAAAAGCATTTCAGAAACATTCCAGGTTGCAAGATGGTTACACCCATGGATGCAAGCCACAAGGGTGACGGTGCCTTTTCCTGTGTTTTTCCAGCAGTTTACTAATGTACAGCAGGTTTCCAGAAGCCAGTGAAAAGACCAAACCTCATACAAAATCCATTTTTACTGAAGGCAGACATACTTCAGAGGGATGCGCAGTTGGACTTTCTGTTTCTTTCACTGGATTTCCTGTTGTGCTGTCCCATGTGCCCACAGTTCCACTATCCAACCTGAGAACTGATCTAACAAAGGCACAAAAGGACAACATCTTTCTTCTGCCTTCAAGCAGCTTGAATCCTTTCCTTCTCACCAGAATGCCCCTGGCACACAATGGATGGCCCACCATATGCAGTACCTTCCCCTCTCAGTGTCATGTCTCTCAGTGCCATGCGTCTTTCTCCTATGTCCCCTTCTGCACAAAGGCTGCATTACAGCTGAACCTGGAGTTCCCAGGTAAATAGTTTCCCCCTGGGAATCCAGGGCCCCTTCCAAAAATAATCAGGAGCAATGTTCTGGATGCTTAGTCACCACAAGGTTCTGGACAGTTGAGAACCAACAGAAATCATTATCTAGTAATATGAAACATTCAGTAGTATTGTCTTTATAAATTAACCTTGGGGAGTATAAATTATTTTGTTTTTTAGCTTTCTGTTTTATTGTATCTTTCTCTCCTGGAGTTCAGCACAGTGTTGGTTAGAATTTTTCCCTTTGTAGAAATCAGTCTGCTCATAGAGCTTGTACCACTCTAACTTTAGGGAGCAAATCGTGGACAAAATGGTCATCCCCTAAAAGTTCCTGACAGAGCAATAGGCAGATGTGGAATGTCATCAGTACTGGTAGCAGTAGCCACAATTTGTTTTAATGGTACGTAGCAAATACTTTTTGAACAATGCTTACTACTGTGTTGTGGGTGTGAATCAAGGTGAGATGATGATCTCCTATAAAACCCGAAACAGTTTTAGTCTTTCTGGTCAAGGTGTGACAGCAATGTTCCAGCATTTCGGTCAGGCCATTCAAGAGCTCCCTCCAACTGATAGGTCACAAGCTTTTTTTTATGCTGGCTTTACACACTGCACTTTGATTAAGTTTACTAATCCTTCTATTACAGTTCTTTATTGGCGTCTTTAGAATATTGCAAAGGACATTGGCTCTAGTTTCCATATATGAAGTTCCAGAGATCAATGTCAGCTGTCCTGTACTGGGGTCCTGCTGTGCATTTGGATATTCAGACTGGTTTTCTTTAGCTACCCATAGCTGATTATTTTTTTTAAATGCATGTAATAGTAGTTAGGTGTTAGTGTTCTTTTCACAGTGGCCTTTATATTACTGTTTCATTTAATATGTGCTGAAGATTTCATTATACCCTCCAGTTTCTTCTGTAGGTACACTTTTCCTTGTATGTTTTGATTTGGTCTTTTTATGTCTAAATTTGAGACTTCTGAATCTCACTTTAGTTTAATTTGTAGTTTGAAAAGGACAAAGGGGACTTAAATAATCCTAAAAAAACTCCTACAAAGGACAATTAATAGGATGAATACTGTCATTGCTCAGTTTTCTGATAAGTGATTGCCTGATTGTCAGTTCAATGAACAATGATTCACTTATACACTGTCATTTATAGAATGACAAGGACAAGTGTAGCTGTCTGAGGATGGGGTAATGAAAGAACGATTTCATGAAGATGCATTACTGCCACAATCTTTGTAGTATGTGGCTGTCTGCTAGGTCAGCAACATTTAATAGTCTTGTATTGAGCAAATTGTCAAGCTCCATTTGCTGCACATATTCTACATCTTTTTACAAAGATGGCTTTTTGGGTAGTGAATGAGTGTTAGCATTTATTCCTGCACTCTCCAGTTTCTGGCAATATAAATGTTGTTCTAAATCTCTTCAAAAGTAGAAGTTATAGGTTACTTGAAGTTTAGCAGTATTGGTTTGAAGAGTATGATGTGTTTTATAAGTTAGTTTAGATAATAATATTTCCTCATTAATACAGCCATCTTTTACTCATTTTATTCACATTTATGCAACAGATAGTGTCTGTGTGTAGACGGCCGCCATTTTATTGATGTAAGTTTTCCAAATTGCCTCACAAGTCTGTTTGAGTAGTGTTGTGTTTTTTTTTTTTTTTTTTAAAGCTTTACCAAATAATACTAGGCTTTTATAATATGATTACATTGTCATGGGCATATGATAATATAATCTTTTTGAGATCTAGATCTGTTTCCCAAACATTCTCTGTGCATGATATGCATCTAACTGTGCTTGTGGAGTAATAACCCTACTTGTTGGTGGGGTTTTGGGGCAGGTTAAGGAAATTTTGGCCTAGACATATCAGCCAAACTGCCAAATTGTATGAAGTCAATGGAAGTGGTTGTATGATAACTGATGGTACAACCTGATTTCCTATAGTCCAGTTTGAGATCTGAAGTGGCATTGATAAAGCAGGGTAGTCTGTTGCATTTCACATTTGACCTTCCAGATTGTTGGTTCAGCAAGTGGTACTTTAAAAAAGGTTTGGGAAACATGGATACAGCTGCAAACCTTTTAAAATAAAAATATGGAACACCCACCAGTCTACTGAGTTCAGGTGTTTCCACTGAAGGGAACTATTAAAAGTACAAGACGTTTTAGACCATTGTGTGCTTCCAACCTTGCGCCAACAGTTTGGGCCCTGTTCTCTACCAGTATGACTTTCTCCTGGGCACAATGCCAGCTCCATAAAGGCATGGTTTGTTGTGGATAAATTTAAATGGCCATCACAGAGCCCTGACCTTAACCCTAATGAACACCTATGGGATGATTTGTAATGCTGATAACGAACCAGGTCTCATTTAACATCAGTGACTAAATTTTGGTTGCGAGAATACATTTTCACACTCCAAAATCTGGTTGTGTTGATCAGATGTCCACAACTTTTTGTCCATATAGTGTATATTACCTAGTAAAAGTGATATTTCAGTGCAAAAGCAGGTTTCTGCAGGTAATGTAAGTGTTTGTATTTTTCAGATCATCCTGAAAATCAGGGCAGACTGTTGTCAAATTTTGATTTCTGTTTGGGGGCTGGAGGTTTTGCTTGTCGCCTTTTACCTCCATTGCCAGTAGCAAGTCATGGGGGCAGGCTGAATCTATGACTTCTGTGTAAACCAAAAAAATTACTCAATGTACTGCTGCCCTGTGATTTGGTGCCCTGTGGGCACTTTAAAAAGAAACCGACATTGACTTCAGGCACTTGGAGGTGCTTGCTAATTGTACTCAACCATTTGCTGCCTGCTAACAGTTCATCTACTGCTAGTGGATGGCACAGTCAGGCCAGGAGATACACTGGTATGTTGTCCAGCACATGCACGCTAGTGTCCCTAGGGCACACAGCAGCACGATCCTGTGATCACTGGACGGCGCTTGGTACCTGGCTGCTGTATGCAAGCGGGTTTTCATTTGATCGCTATAATTGGTCATAGCGATCACATGATTAAGATGTAATCAAAACAGTCACGAATAGTTTCTATTCATGTCCGCTTGCTTAGAGCTGTGAAGCTGTGATTGGCCCACAACTATCACATTGAACCTGTCACCCTGTACCATGTGGTTAGCTGTAGCTAATAACAGCATGTCAACAGAAAGGAAGCTGATGAATGGAAAGCCATTGCTTATAATTGTGAACATCACCTTTTATAAGGAATAACAGTGCAAGAAAAAAAAACCCCTGATCACCCCACCAGAGTAGTACAGAGTCATATGATGACGCTGTACTGCACTGGTGACACTATGTAAAAGAAAAATGTGAAAAAAAAACCCAAATGTTATTGTAGTGAAGAAGAAATTACATCATTTTCAAAAAAATTGTGACAAAATTATAAAGTCAAAATACTCACCATGCCTCTTACTAAATATCTTGGACTGTCTACTTTACAAAAAGGGGTCTTTTGGGGGGTATTTGTACTGTCCTGGCATTTTAAGAGACTCAAGATATGAGGCTGTCAGTTCATCAGGTTTATTCAATTTTCAAATATACTGTATATACCAGAGTTTGTAGACTCTGTAACTTTTGCACAGACAGAATATTCTTTCTTCATAAATTTAGGCCAAAATGTATAACACAAACTGACAAAAATAGGTTTTTCTTTTTTTCTTTTAAGTGTTCTGTATTTTTTCGTTTATAGAGCAAAAAGTAAATAACACAGTGGTGATTAAATGCCATCAAAAGAGAGCTCTATTTGTGTGAAAAAAATGATCAAGTAGCACAGTACTGAGTAGAAAAAAAATGCTCTGGTGATGATGGGAGTAAAACCTTCCGGGGGTCAAGTGGTAAAATTGTACTTAATTGACAGGTTAATAGTTACATACAGTACAGTACTTAAAAAACAGGGCATTACTCTCTGACCTACAACACACAACTATGAAGAGCAACCCTCTTTGGGGTTGCTGGTTTTTCCTTGGGAGCTAAACTTTTTCTAAGGCATGTTCTAAGGCACAAACCTTGCGCAATACCTCAATAAATAATGAATAATTTTATTTTATTTAGGAAATATACTAACGAACGTGACGGTAAAACAGGCATAAATTAACCATAATCCACACAGGGTTACAGGTAAATCCAAAAGGTGGGATAAAAGCTAACGCTGTAATACTGACACTCAGTGGCTGAATGTCTCCTCGCTATGGGAACTCTGCTATACTGAAGTTTCTATCTGCCAAACCCAGCTCTGATGAAGAAGGGAGCACCCTTCGAAACGAGCTTTTATCCCCCCTTTTGGATTTACCTGTAACCCTATGTGGATTATGGTTAACTTGTGCCTGTTTTACCATCACGTTTGTGAGTATATTTCCTAAATAAAATAAAATTGTTCATTATTTATTGAGGTAATGCGCAAGGTTTGTGCTCTCTTTCTTTCATCCCCTTTTACAGTTCTATCAAGCTTCCCCAGCTTCATGATAGAGCTGCACAACCTCTGATCACCTGCGGATGAACACGCTGTTTGTTACTAAAGCCCGTTTGACCTGAGTCTTTGAGCGCAGGAGATCATGGATCTTTGGTGACTATATTTTATGTGTTTGCATAGTATTTGTATAGCACATACGCCAAAATAATAATAATATAAAATTTTCACAATCTACATATAACAGGTTTCACTTTTGCCAGGCGCTAGTTTTACATGATTTCTGCTCCTGAACAGAAGTCCTTATGCACACTTGACATTTTTACAGCTGCAGTTTTTGGCTTTTGACATTTTTTCCTACAGCTAGTAAACCCCCCAGCATGTTATCCTGTGTCCATGCACACATAGACTGTAATCAAGGTTTTTTGCTGGAAAAAAACCCTCAGGACTAGTGTGTTTCTAGAGTAGTTTTTTAGCTGTAAATTGCTCTAACGCTGAAAAACGCTGTAAAACACCGCAAACCTTTTGGTAAAAAAACCCACTAAAAAACCGCAACTGCAGAAAAACGCTGCTAAACACCAATGCAAAGAAGCTAAACAAGGGCCCTCCTTTCCCTCTTGTATTGAACTGTATTGTTGCTGTATTGTCTCCCGTTATATTGTAAAGTGCTGAGCAAACTGTTGGCACTATATAAATCCTGTATAATAATAATAAACAAAAGCTGAAAAACGACCGTTTTTACTTGACTTTACAAAGCTAACGTTACCAGCATTATCAAAATGTCCCGTGTGCATGAGGAATAATAATAAAAAGTATATGTAAACTATATGTTTACTCCATGAGACTTGGCAACAGAGATCACAACATACGAAAGTGTTGTTTATTTAGGTTGACATTTCAGTGGGGCGAAGCCCACCTTTCTAAAGACGCATTACCCTGAATAAACTACATTTTTTAATGCTATGTCCCCTGGAGTGCATCCTTTTATATGGACTGAACCTGGGCCTTCACCCTTGTTAGTGTATGTGTTGGCAATGTCTCTATTCAGTACAAATTATATATTTGATACTGTTATCTGTTCCCTTACTAGTCCAATTATTTGACTTCTGTTTTACTGTTTAAAAGAGAACTACGGCCAAAGCTTCTTTAGGGTATACTTCTCTTTTGGCTCACAGGAATTGTGCTCTCCTGTGATCCAGATTCATCCAATGGTGAACTAAAGCTTTCTGGAAGGAGCGCAACAATAATGCTGGGATCCACCCAGATGACGAACCAGCAGCTGTCTCAGACTTTCAGCTGTGCCTTCTCTCCAGCCCAGCACTCCAGTGAGCACTGGAGGGGCAGAGTAGAGAGCAGTGACTAATAGTCAAAGCTCTTTGCTCAGAGAATGTTACTATGGTGACACTGAACTACTCTGATGACAGGATGTAACAAAATAAAAAAAATAATAAAAGTTTTTAAACAAAAATGTTTTTTTTAAACAAATGCTGTACTGCAATGGTGACAGTCTGAGGGAAAAAAAAACCTGTGATGAATGGAAAGCCATTGCTTATAGCCGTGAACATTACTGTTATAAGCAAGTATGACAGTATGTAAAAAAAAAAAATTTTTTTTTTTAAATTTCTTAATTTTTCCAAATATTAAAACACAGAATACACCATGCCTCTTACTAAATACCTCAGACTGTCTACTTTCTAAAAAGGGTCCATTTT